>NC_143397.1:70153947-70456978 GCF_052110815.1 Crocodylus siamensis | reverse complement strand
TTTATCTAAAGCTCATTTAGATAAAGTGTCCCCATCACCATTTTAAAGTGTGGGAACATTGATACATGAGACACTCTGGGCACTTTAATTAGAGCGTCTCTTGGATGCCCTCCCCCCCCCACCAAGCATGTGTATAAATGCCCTATGCGGTGTTGTTAGCACCTTTAACTTTATAAAGGCTGTGGGGGAGGGGGACAGTTGGCAGGATAGCCTTTATTGTCTTGCACAAACCCAATTTGCAATGCTTATCTGAATTCCTAAGGATTGTTTTTCCTAAAAGCAATACTCTATATACATGTTAATTAATACAATTTAAATTGTCTAATTTGGACTGCCCTAGTCTGCATGAACTTTAATCCTCATTCAATGAAGATTAGTTCATTTGGAGTGGAGCCAATTTTAATTCAGATTACAGATGTCTATGTGTATATAGTGATAGCTGTAGTCTGGATTAAACCTAGAAAAATGTCAGGCACTATTACACATGCTCTGGGGCTAGGGTGGGGGGCTGGTGCTTTAATCAGAGTACTTCTCAGAGCCACTCTAACTAAAGTGCTGCAGCCTCTCCTGTATCAGCTTCCCCACACTTCAAGGGCCATGGTCACCATTTTTAACTAAAGCTTGTTCCAACGAGCTTTAGTTCAAGCACCCCCACCAACATTTTTAAGAGTGGGGATGCTGATACATGAGAGAGGGAATCTGCTGGAGCGCGGTAATTACAGCACATCAAGTCTGCTCCAGCGTGCTGTAATCACAGTGCCTTGGATTAGTCTTCACGCTCATGTGCAGGCACCCGTAATGTCTATAAATGGCTGGAGACACCTGATCAGACCCTACCTAGCTGACATCCCAGGCTAGGGCTGCAAGCCAAAGTAACCACTGTTGTGGCTGACCTGGCAGTTCTGAACTTTTGTCTCTGAATGGCCAGCCACCTTGGGCTCTAAGAATCTTTTTTTTCTTTTTCCCTTACCCCTTTTGATATCTGTTTGATTTGTCAAGGTCAGGAAAAATGATTATCATTTACAGCTCAGAATTGAACAGCAGACCTAATTCGTTCCATCTCCACAAAGGAGTTTGCTTGACAGAATGCAAGACTTTATCCTTTGTTTGGAACACATAAAGGTTGTTGGTTTCTTTTGTATAATGATTCAGTAGCATAACTAAGGCAGGTTGAAGGGGGCACCACCCCTGGGTGCCAACTTAGAGCGGGTGCCGGTATGACGTCCTGCCCTCCAGGTGTCTTTTTCTATGGCAGGGGCAGCCTTGTGTAGCCCAGCCATGGGGAGTTGGGTAAGGGCAACCCCATGCCCTGTAGCATATCTGTGGGGGAGGGAAGTAAATGAGAAGAGTGGAATCCACGCCCCCCTGTCACAAGCTTTGCTGTGGAGATACAGCCTTGCACTATCGAGCGGGGGGAGGGGGGGAAGGGGAGTGAATGGGGCACCAGGAATGCAGCAAGTCCATCCCTTTGCATAAGTAGCCAAGCTCATGTTAGTATAGCAGCGGCTTTAGCAGCTGCCATTAGAGTCCAGAGGCCAGCGGCAGATAAGTTTCCATTTCCCTTCCCATTTCCCCCGCTCCTGCTCTCCAGTGGTCAGCATAATTCCCCCTTTCAGCCACCTCCACCTATGCCCTGAAATATCTTGCTATGCCTCTGTAATAAGTCTATTTCAAATTCCTCGGTCTTGTTCTGAATCTTTTCCTTTTGTGTATCTTTCCAAATTGCCATAGCTTACTATGACTTTCCAACTGTTTGCTATGGAAAAGCTAACATTTCCATGCAAGAACCTAATCTTGTTATATAGACAGTCATGTTAACACCTTTGACTTCCTGCTTCCATTGATTTCATCAACATTGTTGCTAAGATTGTGTTGTGATTTCTATCATGTTTTTGTTTGCTTTTTCTTCGTTTTAGGGGCATTATATTTCAGTCCATTTTACACACAAACTTAAACTGATGCATTTTCATGGCTGACTGTAATCTTTAAAACCACTTAAAATTGATTCACAGTTTGAAATAAGTGTGTGCTCTGGGACTGTAGCATAGCAAGAAGAGGATCTGAGAACAGGTATCATAACATGATAAAGTAACTGGCAGAAGGGAAATAAGGAGATGTCCTAGTGTCCTTGGATAGTGGTGTGGAAGGAAGAGTCCGAGTGTCCTTGGGTAGTGGTGGGTGTAGAAGCATAACAAGGCAGCCGGGTGCCTAGGCAGCTGAGACGCATGGGGGCAGGGGTCACTTTTGTCTATGGCTAAGCTGCCAGCACAACTGTGTGGATGTGGTGGAAGTATTTTTGTCCCTGCTGTGCCCTGCTTCTTAAGTTGGCTGCCCCATTCACCCTGCCCTAATTGTGCTACTGGCTCAGTGATAGTAAATTGGAGGTGGCCAACCAGGAGCAAGGCTGATAATTTTCCTGTTATTGCTTCTGCATTCTTGCCAGCTGATCCAGAACAGCTTAATTCTCTTTGGAAGAGAGCCCAGATGGAACCTACCCATCTGGTTTACACATAGTGTAACGGTAGGGACAAAATTGGTGGACTTGTTCACTATTATGTAATAGAATATAAAACATTCAAAGTTCAGAAAAGATTCAAGTGAACTTTTATTGGAAAAAATGGCAAATTTCAGGGTTTTAAAGGTGGGCTGCGTAGCTTAATATAGGTTTGCTGTGGGCTTGTGTATACTATTCCACAGTGTATTTTCTTATAAATCCTAACAGGTGTTTTTAGCAGCCAGATTAAGTAACTATTAGAGCAAATTACTAAAGGAATTAGAAAGTTACCTTTTGATTAAGGTCTTTGGATCAAGATTGTCTGTCTTTCTGAGAGAGGTACAAGTTTGGTTTGAAAAGGAACTGCTGGATGCAATTCTTTGGCCTGTTGTATAGGAGGCCAAACTACATTATTATAATAGTTTCTAGCTTAAAAAACTGTGAAGATGATTAAGTATAGATTTAAAAAAAAAAAGAGACAGGGATCAATACTCACTTGAAGCAGTCTTTTAATTTTTTTTTCTCTTAGAGTTCATAACATAAGCAGGAAGGATTTCATGTCCTCTTTCCATCCACCAAGACTGAAGAACATGAAATCTTGGAGGAACATTGGGGCCCTTCTTCTCTGGGGAGCAGTTCTGTGTAGACAGAGGCTAGTGCAGGTGGAGCATTACTGTTATGCAGATATTGTACATACATGCTAACAGTACTCTGGCAATCATAGGGTTGGTCTTACAGTGACTGAACTTCATAATTATGGACCTGGGTGGACCTAGGATCTTGAAAAGGGGAGTGCAGATGCTATAGCACAACATTACATATAACAGAACACATGTTTTTCTCCAGTTAAAAAAGCAAACAAACTAGAAGCTTTATTAATATGTTAGGGGGTCTGGGGCTATATCATTCAGTTTAAGTTCAAAGCAATAAAAGACTATTGGAATGTGCATTACTTTGCTATATGATATATTATATATAAAAATACAACAAATTATGGAAAAATAATCAAAAGCCATTTCACTTGCCATTTAGTCATTACAATTAAATTTACATCTCTCTCAGATTAATAAAACAAAAATCAAACCTTCTTGAGAACCTTTACTGTCCATTCAATGCTTTACTGAAAGTTATTTTCCCATCTGAGTTAATGACAAAACATTTCCACACCTAAGTTATTGCTTCTAGCTAAAGTTAAAAACAGTCTTCAGGACTGTGAAATAGGAGTTACATTACCAGGAGCAGCTAATGGACAACAGCATGCTTAATTAGTGTAACCACTTAAGACCATTCACAAGAGAGGGTAATTAATGTCTATGGAAGGAGGATTTTAGAAGGAAGCAGCTAATTATAATGAATCATGAAGTCCATTGACTCCTTCAGTGTTGCTTGAATTGAGATGCTGCTTCCACTGCCAGGCAGTTAGTTTTAAACTGAATTAACCAGGAATCAAAGAAGGGGTACAGCTGCACAGCTGCATCCCCCCGCCCCCCATATTTACCGCTGTTCATGGAGGTGAGCATCAGCAGCCTGATCCACTTTTGTTGTCCATCAAGTTCTACTTAAAACTTAGCTGAGCATGCTAGGATCCACAGAAAGTAGAAAATGCTTGTTTAACTAATGGTATAACATTGAATTTTGTACAAAGATGTAGGAAGTAGTAGTTTTTTTAGTTTTTGTGTATCCCAGCAGCAAGTACAATAATTTGCTTCAGGGACCATATTAAGATGTATTATCTATCAAACACTTGGCCAAGGGGACTCTTGCCATTAATGCTCTTTATTAAGACTAAACTAATTGTTGTCAGCACTTTCAATTACTAAATCTTTGTTTAAACAGCAAGTTCTAATTTAATATACTTACTGTCCAAACAGTAATGTGATTTTAAAGAGAAAAACATGACTTAGAATCTGAAGGTAACTAGTCTTATCTTCCAGGTTTACAGAGATCTCTTCTATTTTTCAGAACAACTTGATAGAGTATTTTGTTGCCTTTATAATGAAAAGTCTAGTAGAGTAGTAATAAGCTGCAAAATGTGGGAATGGAATCCCACAGAGTTCTGTTGCATGCCTTTTTTTACCATCATTTTTCAAATAAATCCTTACAGAAGGTGTTCTGGTGGCACTAGTCATACTAGGCAATTGGCTATCATGGCTGTTAACACTGGTTTCCATCCACTGGCCCAGCAACTGATACCTCAATTTCTTGTGTGTTCATCATGCAGAAGAATGGAGTGCAACTTATGCCTTCAAGTTTTGTCTTTATTTTTTAAAGAGAATGTTTATATTGGTGCACAACAGATTACAAAGTGGGGCAGTATATTCCAAGTTAAAATTCATTCAAAGATATGTCTGGAACATTCTTTGGAAAGTAAAAGACACTATGACTAGGGTCCAAAGTTGCACATAAACCAGCTTAAGTGATTAAAAACTAGTTTAAACCTGTAACAAAAACCATAAACCAGTTTCAAAATGGCCAGATAAACCTGGTTGAATGTCGTATCAGACTTAACCTTTTTGATTCAAACCAGTTTATAAAACTTCTGTCCCAGACCCCTTCCTGGTTTAAGTTAAATCAAAGTCCCCCAGCATCCCAGCATGCTTTTCAGCCATCAGCTGGGCTGGGCTGGGGTGTCTGCTTCAAAGAGCAGGGCTGGCCCCAGCCCTCTCCTCCCTAGCTGGAGCTTCAGCAGGCTGAGAAGGAGGTGGAGACTGTAGCCGGGACACAGCAGCATCTGCCTGGCTTCCCCCTATCCCCCCGCCCCTCACTGCTTGCTCAAGCAGGGACCCCCCCACTCTCCCACATCACATACCTCAGCAGCATGGACCCCAGCCACTATCTGGTTATGGTCAGGCTACCCCCATGCTAGCTAATGCTGAGAGGTGTCTATGTGTGTGTCTCCAATTTTACTTGAACAAAGGCAGACAGAACAGTGTCTGCTTAGGGCTTTTTGGAGCTAATCAACAGGTCAACTGGTAATGTCTCTCTGTTCTTCCTTAAAAATACATTACAAAAAACAGTTTAAGAAGAGCTTGAACTAATGAGAGAGAAGCTCTGTTTTCTTGATGGGCTGATATGCTTTGTGTTCTAATAAGCTCCCTGCTGGCTTGCTGTCAGTGTTCAACAGGGAACAGGGAGAGGTGTGAGAAATGACCTGGTTTGCAAAAAATGCAGTGCCTGTCAGTTTGTTGCAGACAGTATGAAGAAGCAGGGAGAGGGAGATTGAAAAGTCCAGTATCATCAACAGATGCATGCAGTCTACACAAGCAGTCCTCCCTCTCCCCCTCCCCCCACTATGCTTTGCTTCAGCGTGCTAGCTGGGGCCAGAGGCCAGGGTCTGGCAACAGTCCTTGCCCCTTGAGCAGTGGGGGGCGGGGGACGGGAAGCCTGGTGAGGGCTGCTTCCCTTTCCCCCTGCAGGTTTCCCCTCCCTCTCCAGCACACCCCTGCTGGGGACTATTCAGGCCAGGGTGGAGCTTTAAACCCCTCCCTAATCATAGCATCCTGCTGGGGCCTGGTCACACCCTTCCCTCAGCTCAGCATTCTGGAAGGAAAAGGAAGGCTTGGTCTAGTGCCCCCCAGCTTCTAGCCTGCGACACTGTAGGCACGTGACTGCATTTCCTGAATCAAAAGTGAATGAGGCAGTGCTGGGGTGCATGGAATGTCCCACAGAAGCTCAGGGGGCTCCCCAGCACACTTGGCAGCAAACCCGGAAGTGAACCAGAAACATTTCTGGATCCGGGGAGCATGCCTCCCCAGCTTGGTGACTGGTGCCTCCTGGATCTGTGGGAACACCTGGTGTCCCCCCGCAGCTGAATGCTGAGCCAGGGGAGGCATGGGGGGGGGCAGTACTTCTGGTCCAGTTCTGGGTTCACCACCAAGCATGTGGAGGGCCCCCCTGCACTCCTGTGGGATGCTGAATGTGCCTCAGCATTGCAGTCATCACAAGCCACTCTGGTAACTCGAGGTATATAGAAAAAACTTTTAAAGCTGTGTCTACGGCTGAATCACTGATTCTCTGAATTGGCATTGAATCTTCAGATTTAGATTTGGCCGAATCGAATCAGGGACAGTGATCTGAATCAATGAATCGAATCACTGTCCTTGATTCGGGCCAAATCCAAATTGAATAGGGCCCACTTTGCACACCCCTAGTGCCACCCCAGTAGAATATTGGTTTTCATCTGGGGCTGCAGCACTGTTCTGGATAGTAGAAAATGTAGGTTTAAATCCACAGGCAGATTTGGCCCCTAGTTTTCGACTTCCTGAGCAAAAGCTCGAAATACTAGGCCATTATATGGAGTGCGGCACTTTCTTTTCTTGCTGTCTATTAAAATAAGGGTGGACTCGTATTCTGAGCTGCAGACCCTGAGAAGATATTATCAGGTCTCTGTAGTCTTGAGTGAGGCTTCTCACCTCTATCCTTAGTGTTTCCCCATTGGTTAGGTAGAGGCAGGTAGATGCTATGTTTGGTGATTTTAGGTGGCTCCTTGCTCAAGGTGCTGACTCTTTTTGATTCTGCTCTGAGGCCATATGTTAAGCTGGGAGGGGTAAATGCCTAGCAAAATGTTCAGGAATCTGCTGTGGGTTAGTCATCTAAAAGTCTTTTGTTGGATTTGGCTTTAAATTTCTTTGCAATGAATAGCAGCAGTGGAAAGCAGGCTTTTTAAAAAAGTCTATCTGCTGTTATCTAGCCAGCAAGTTGCTCACTTGAAGAATGCTCTGTATAAGAACAGCCATTAATTCAGGGCAGGAAAGTACTCAGTAGTCCAGTGACATTTTTCTCTTATCCTTTTCACTCCCATCCTCTTGTTTAGAAGAAAAGATTAAAGGAAATTAGAAAATGGAAAGAATGAGGAAAGCCAGATGGGGAGAAAGACAGCACTATAAAAAAACCTCCACTTCTCTGCCAAGGTTATCTGGAGGAGAGTGCCTCTGGAATGCTGTCCACACTTGGTATGTAGATAGAAGCTCTAAGACTAGTATTCATCTAATCAGGGAGCAGCTGCTGTTTGTCTGCGTTATCCCTACACTACTTTTTGGAGAGGAGGAATTCAGCATTTTATATATTTAATTATGGGGGAGTGTGCGTATGCACGTGAGCATGTGGAATAATAATTAATGGTGAATGTAAATGAGGACTATACTAGTCAAACTACTATCAGAGAGACTGAGAGGAAGCTGTAAACCAGGGCTGTCCAATTTGTCGGCCACTGAAGGCTGCATCCCATGCAGACTGTACCAGTGGGGGCTTCATGCTGTGCAGTCTATAGCCAGAGGGCCACTCCAGGTTGCTCCCGAGCAGGTACCCCTTCTCTACTGCACTATGCAGACAGGTCTTCCTTCTCATCTTTTCCCATCCCCCCCACCCACACACAGGCTTCCAGTAGTGCAACTTGGGATGGTGGGGTAAGTGAGTGGGGTACCTTAGGGGTGCCAAAATTGTGTCCCTACACCTGCAGTGTTCATATCCCAGCAGCAGAAGCAGCCCTATGGAGTTGCTTCTGCAGCAGCAGCTGGGTGCTGCTGTAGAAGGAACAGCCAGGGTGGGCAGACCACACTGCAGAGAATATTTTGGAGTCCCTAGCTTTGAGTAAGACTCCTGAACCTGCTCCCCGCCCCACCTCTCCAGCCCTCCCCAAGCTCTTGAAACCCCTGCCCCTCTGGTACTTAGTGGCACCTAACCTCTTCCCTGCAGGGTTTGACCAGGGTACAAATTCTACTTGCTACATCTCCGGGTACTTGCACTGCTTCAGGATATGTGGTGGCAGATGGGTCCCCATGGCAGGCCACCTCCTCAGCTGACCCCCCAGGCTGGACACAGGTAGCCAGAAGCCTCCATCAGGGCCTAGCCATCCACTCAACTCCCTGCCACCCAAACGGTCAGTTAGGATCAGGTGACCCTCCAGTGGCCTCTATATAAACCTTGGCAAAGGAGCAGGAAATGTTCAGGCAACATGACTCAATTTGTGCCTAGGCTGCTTTGCTGTTTCTCTCAGCTTGTCCCTCTGTCAGGTCTCTGCTTGATCCCTCAGCTACCTAACCTGGCTTGCCCTCAGACTCCACACTCAGTCTGACCCTCTGGCTTCCTAACTCGGCTTCTTTCTCAACCTGACTCTTGGCTTTATCTCCTGGCTATCCAACCTGGTTTTCCTTCTGCTTCTGTGCTCTGTTGGATTTTCTAGCCCTCTGACTTGGCTTATTGGACTGGCCTCCTGGCTTCCCAGCGCCTGGATTCTATGCAGTCTTTTCTGATCTTGGTTTCTCCCCCCAGACCCTGAGTGACTCCCAGACGTGGCTTCCTGTGACCCACTGTGACACGATGGGTTCTCCCACTGCACCACGCCACAAGCCCCCATGTGCTACCTTGTCCCCGGGGGTAGGTGCAGGAAGTGGATGCTGGAGGGATAGCTTGGCATCTCTGAATGCTGCTGCAGCTGGAGTGACAGAGGGAGTAGTGGCCTGGTGGAACCCTGGGGGTTGCAGATCAACCCTTCATGGCCTGAATGCAGCTCTTGGTCCACCAGCTGGGCAGCCCTGCAGTCATCAATGAGCAAATAGCACAATACAGCAGATCAGCTTTAAAACTGTTTGTTATATCTAAGATTTGTCGATTGATATCAAGATATCCAAAACTGAAGCTTAGCCACTATTTCTGTGCTGCTGAGTTTTCACTAGTACTGTGACAAGGAAGATCTCAAATTATTTTACAGTGATGTACGAATATGTTCATAGATATTTTGCAAATGAGGAGACTAATGCAGCATTTAAGTGACTTGCCCAAAATCACCAAAAAAAAAATAAATAAAAAATTGGAGATGGAACAAGTATTGAGCTCTTGCCTCCTGACTGCCCATTCTCTGCTTCAGCTACAACATATATCTCATCTTATTTAGGTTATATAAATATTCTGAGACTCATTTCTTAGCATTATAAAAATATAGCACACAATGGAACTGGCATAAACCATAACTCCATTGGTGAAGTCTGCCTCAGGCTCTTGCATTGTAGCAGTATTATTTTTCTTATCTAAAATGTAATGACCTACTGCTATTCTCAGGAATAGAGTCAAAATGGCCCAGTCAGATGCACGTACACTTGCATATTTTTTTAAAAGCTTGATCTGCTTAATTTCAGCTCTAATACCAGTATGTATTGCAAATGGAAAACTATATTGCATATTAAGTGGAAATCTCAGAGCTGTTGCAAATGGTCTGCTTCAAAATTAAATCCATACACACTGTTTTTTTCTATAACATGAGGCGTACAAGGCATTTCTGTAACTCAAAGGATGTAGGATATTTTAATAGACTGAGGTACAGACTGAATCTAACAAACTGGTAGGTTTGCTTTTTATTTGCTTTAAATGAGATGAAATGAGATTGGCCAAGCAATCCCGCAACAAACCTGGGCTGGGTATCCCTCAGGATATTGCCGTCAGCTAGTCTGTTAATGATGGCCTCTTTGATAATCTTTTCCAAGACCTTTTCCAGGATAGAGGTCAGGCTGATGGGCCTGTAGTTTGCCCGATCTACTTTCCTCCCTTTCCTGAAGATAGGCACCACATTGGCCTTCTTCCAGTCTTCGGGCATTTCACCAGAGCACCAGGAGTTTTCAAAGATCCATGACAGGGGCTGAGCTATGATGCTTGCCAGCTCAAGTACCCTTGGGTGTAAACCATCAGGGCTGGCTGACTTGAAGGTATCCAGCCTGTCAAGGTGTTCCTTCACGAGGTCAGCTTCAATTGAGGGTAAGGAAACTCCCTCACTCAGGCCTCCCTGACCCACAGTGGGCAGGAGTGTCCCATGGGACTGGTGAAAAACTGACACAAAATACCCATTAAGCAAGGTCACTTTTTCATGGGCGTTGGTTGTCAGTTGTCCCATCTAGTTTAGCAGGGGTCCAGTGTTGCCCTTGCTTTTCCTCCGGCTCTCCACATATCTAAAAAAGGACTTTTTATTGTCATTGATATTTGTAGCTAGTTGGGACAATAAAAAAATCCCTTTAAGCTCTGGTTAAATTTTTTTACCAGGAGAACAAAGCTGGGAGAATTCTTCTAGATTATTTGAATGCATCTGTGCAGCCATAGAGACACCAGATAATGCACCTGGCTTAGTTCCACAGCTCTCAGTGTGATGGTTTTGCAGATGCAGAGATGCAGCCAAGTCTTCACTTCTGGAGATGTGGAACCCTCAATCATTCTGTAACAAGCATGCCAAATGTCTTGTAAAGTCTGCTACATTTTTAGTCCTCTTTTTTGTAGCAAAACCCTACCCACAAAAGACCAGAACTTGTGCTTGGGTCTATTTCCAAGATTCCTTCATGTTCACATTTCCATGTCAATCTTTTTCTGCTGTTCATTCTGCCTTCACACTTCCTCCCTATGCCAGCATCAGCATGTAAGTAGTGTGTGATGCTTTGGAGTGTTTTGGGAAGCATCTGAAAGGTCTGAATAAACAGAGATGTGTGTTTGTTTGTTTTTTAAACTGATCCTGCCAGTAAGTCCATTGCGTTGAACAGCGATTTTACACCATAATTAATTATTCAAGTAGAAGATGTAATGTCGTAGGAAAGCTTCTGGTACTATATCAGGGCTGCCCAATTTCTAAGAAGCTGTGGGATGTGTACTGCACAAGCCACAACAGTGTGAGCCTTTGATCCCTTGGTCTGCATGCTATGTGGGTGCCTCTCTCATGTATGCATGGACTTCCAGACCTCATGCTTGGCTTCCTGACCACAGCCTCACCTGCTGCACTGTGCCACAGTGGGGGAGAGGCCGTTGAGTGGGAGCTTAGAGCCCACAGATTAACCCAGAAGCCACCAGCTGGACAGCCATAATCTATATTAATGACTGCGCTTGCTTTTGAAGCCCTAATAATTCCTTTTGCATCTAAGCCATAATAATAAAATTAAAATCTCCTCCTCTTTCACTCCCCTCAAACAAACACCACCCTGCCTCATCTACCCTCAAGAAAACTATTTTTAAAAATAAAGATATAAAATAGTTGCAGGGTCTGAGTGATAGGCTCAGTTTTTTAATAGTCAGGTTGAGACAGAGTTGGCAAATCAGCCCTGTGAAGTATACAATCTCACTGACTCAATGGAAACTTGTTTTGTCAGAAGCTCCAGCTATGTTGCTCTTAATAGAGTTTACTGAATTAGATGAAACATCTCCTTGGAAAGCCCAAAAGCAAAAGGTAGAACAAGATGTCCATTAAAAATGTGAAAAAAAGGAAAACCCCACTTTTACCAAACCAGAATATACCTTCTATATTGGCATTCTTCCCATCTCCTACACCTTTTACTGAAACAGTATGACAACTCATTGTGCAAAGAGTGGAATTAATACTATTCCACTTATTTTAAAGGTGAAGAGTTTGTGATCTGAAAAAACTGGAGGGGTTGTCATGCCAGGACATTTGTTTGGCGTTGGAAGCTGCTGTACCTCTTGCATTCCCCCACTTCCCACACTGTCCCCAAGTCACGGATTGCCCAAAGGGTTTTTGGGGCCTGGGGCAGGTGTTATGTTGGAAGCCCCACCACTGCCCCCTACAAGGACCCATGTGTGTGTGTACAAAGCTGGGGGACCACGTGCGAGACTTCTTGCACGCACATATCATGTGAGAATTTTCACATGCAGGTCCTCCTTCCCTTGCCCTGGGAAGTGGAAACGAGGGCTAGGCAGAGAGAATTTACCTTGGAGACAGGTTACTAAAGCAAAACGACATTAATAGTTTGCAAGTGAAACATTTATTAAACTTATGCTACAAAGTTAGGAACTTAAGAACAAAATGAGAAGAGGAAAGTTTAAATACAGTATTACCTTCTGGCCTTTGTGGATGCAGTCATCAGTTACATCATCATAATTTTTTTGCTCTGCAAGTGCGTTCTCCACTGAGAACGTGATCAAATGGTTCAGCGTATCCTCCCCAATCACTGGTAGCAGATAGTTCTTAATAATTTTAAGCTTACTAAAAATGCATGGATGCAGCACTGCCCTGTTATACTTATGCAACATGGCAACCCCTCCAGTTTTTCAGATCACAAACTCTTCACCTTTAAAATAAGTGGAATAATATTAATTCCACTCTTTGCACAATGAGTTGTCATACTGTTTCAGTTAAGGGTGTAGGAGATGGATGCAGCAGGGACTGGCAAGGCAACAAACATTTTCAAGCAAACTCATATCTGAGGGAACACAGATTCTACACCTTTGCCATAAATCTGGTTCAAAACTCAAGCGCAGTGCCCAGGGCTCCTCCAGAGGTGCACAAATTTGAGTCTTTCCTAATTTTGTCAAACAGGCAAAATTCTTTTTGCAACTCATCCTTGTTCACATTTTGTGGGTATGTGGTGGACAGGGACTCTGCAAACTTTGCAATTTCTTCAACCTCTGCAACAGCTGGTGGGTCAAGTATGGGTGAAAACAAGCTTGAGAATTTCCCCATGGTCTCAGCTAGGCTTTGGATATCTGAGAGGAGCATATCCATGGCTGTGATGAACACTTCAACCCTGAATTTATCTTCAGGGGAAGAGATTGTGTGTTCTGTATTGGCTGGCTCATCATGAAAACACTTTGTCCTTTAGATTCTTCTGTGTGTTCTCTTGAATTTGGTGGTGATACCTAGCCCCTCAGTGATGACCTTAGCTTCTGTAAAAAGACTTCACCAGGAATCATTCAACCATTGAATTTCTTTTAGGAGGCTCTCGACATGTTACACCCCTTCTTGGATCCTTGAACAAGCTTGCTTTGGATATTGATGGGCTGCAATATCTTGTACCACACTGTAGTCAGAAGGATGAATTCAAATGATTGCATCCATTCAATGAAACCTGAAACATCAGCCTGGGTTTCTACTGTCAAGTCCAATTTTTCCTCAATTTTGAAGAGAGAATCCAGCATCCCTTTAGGATTTTTCATGAGGGGGCAAACAGCATTGATTCTTGAGCTCCAACTGGTTGTTGACATGGAATGAAGAGAGCGTCCTACAGTTTCCTGAAGAATTTTCCATGTTGCAGGACTGCGTAAAAATACAGTGTGCAGCTTCTGTACATTTCTGAAATATGTTTTCACTTCGGGGCTCTTCTCCATGGCATGGGTATCACATAAGTTCAGAGAGTGTGCGCTGCAGGGTGAAAACAATGCCTGAGGATTTTCATCCTGTATCCTAGTTTTCATGCTCTGGTATTTTCTAGACATATTTGAAGCATTGTTGTACCCTTGGCCTCTACAGTTCTGCAACTCTACCTTATGCTCCACCAGTACTTTCTTTATCTGCTCCATGATGTCAACTCCCTTCTTTTTAACACAGTCCACCATTTTCAGAAATTGTTCCTGCACATCCCATTTTCCATGTTTTTCATGTACATATCTCATGATAAACACCAACTGCTCAGTTTGCGAGACATCGGGCATCCCATCTATGATGATTCCATAGTAGTGAGCATTTCTCAACTTCTCAAGAATCATCTTTAGTTTGGAATATGACTTCCTTGGTACACACCTCCAAATACTCATTCTGACTATGCCAGGACATGTAGTATGCTTGCATTCTCTCCCCAGTCATTTGATGCTTCATAACAGTTTCAAGATGGCAATTCAGATGTTGATTGTATTTAAGGGTGAACTGTACAGTAGAAAGGAACAACCAGCAGTCATGTTCTAGGTTAGAATGTGATCCCCCGGACAGCAAATTTTGCTCTGCCAGAAACAGGGTAATGTCAACCAGACTTCGCAACACTTTGTGCAACTTTTCCTTCTCTGAGTGTATACCCTTTTCAAGAGCACTATCAATGGCTCCTTTTCCACTAAGAGCATTTGCAAGATCTTTCCACTGTAAATAATGTTGAAGATGACCAGAATTAGCCTTGTAACTCTTGACTTTGTCATACAGTTTTCTCCAGTTATTGTTCACACCCCCATGACAGAATCTGCAGTGGTACAGGGCTTGATTTTTGTTTTGATATCAGAAGAGAAAGCATGGAAAGCAGAACAGGCCAGCTGCCTTGTGGTTCCAGATGAGCCAGTTCCTTTTCACACTCTTGTCATTGGACAGAGTCTTGCAGAAAATGGATGTAGGGAATGATCATTTGAAGGAAAATGGATGTAGGGAATCACCATCACGTGGGAAGCTTGCATTTGTGGGTGGTGGGCCCTTGGATAAAATCAGATCCCTTTGCAACCTATTGAGATGCCCCCAGGTGGCTGGGTCCTTAGAGAACAGTTCCTAGTGAAGCCCAGGTGCAGAGCCAGAAACCAGGTCGATTGTCTCATTTTTCACAATTGATGCTATGTCTCCTTCAGCTTGCACCACCAAACTTGATTCATTTTCACATTCTCCTCCTACATCACTGCTTGCTTCCTTTGTGTTGCTTTCATGATGAGAATGTTCTTCATCCCCTGCAAGTGATGTGCCATCTGCATCACCTGTTTCACTTCTAACTTCCTTATTTCCTTTCGCCACCCATCCAAACTGATCCAGTGTCTGTCTCCCCTTTTCATCCCGAGTGCTTTTGCTTTTTTTTTTCCTTTGTCTCCTTTCTTCTTGATGCCCCAGATTGAAAAGTGTGCTTCAGTTTTTTCTTTCATGGGGATAAGGTGATAAGACAAGGGTTGTACTTCTCCTGAGCACCTCCAAATTCCAAACCTTTTCTGGCAGAGCTGCTCTCTCCTACCAGTTTCCTGGGGCCTGGCTCAGTCTCAAAGGTCTTCTGGTTGTAGCCTGCTGGCTGGCCTCCTCCACTACTCCCTCCCTTAAGGCTTCACCTCGCACCACTCCTAGGTCTTTTCCCTGTGGTAACTGCCACAGAAAATTACTCTCCAGTAGGATCTTGCCTGGAAATCTTAGCTGGTGCTCATGTAACCCCCATAAGCTGGGTCATACTTGGTTCAGGCTTGTCGGTGTGGCAGAGGATAAGCAGGCCCTGTCCCTGTTTAAGGAAAAAGAAAGCAACTGCAGAGAGAGTAGATAGAGGAATGAGGATTGTTTTTGTACTGTTGCTGGAGAATAAACTTGTATATTTAGCCTTTAACCCCTTGATTAAGGGCATTGTCAGACTGGTCATATTCTTATGGGCCTTTGAAAGCAACTGCTGCTATTTGAAGGACCAGAAGAGAGCAAGTCATCTTTGCAATACTAAAAGCAGGATTTGCAGTTTGGGGCACAGGCTTCTTCAATCAAGAAGGACTTTAATTTTTTTTCCCCCTCAAGAGTTATATAGACACTTTGCATTTCAGTACTTTTTGAAGTGGGGAAATATGTGAACTTGAATATGTGCCATGTCTAATGTTGTTATTTTCCTTGGCAAACATAAAGAAAAAAATATATATAATTTAAATTACTATATTCTTGCAAATTCATTTCTGACTTTGGCCCTTAAGAACCCACAGAGCTGACGTTCACTCACGACTTGAACTCTTTCCCCTGGAGGTCTTTCTGTGACAAAAGGCTGGCTCTGCCATCGATCCCTCTTTAAATCTTCCCTGTTCCTTCTCTCCGCACAACAGACTCTGTAACTGGGGCTACTTGGCCTAGGCCCTAGACTAGGCCAGTCATAAGCCCACCTGATCAATCTTGTCTCTTGCTGCCCAGAGATAAATAAAGATGTTCCCTTACCGTGATTGCTTTAGACTCTTCCTTGGACATCAATGCACCAATTACTTAAGCTTCAAATTAGCATCTGTTTTGCACACAACTATGTATAATATTTACTTCCTGGTTGGGGATGGGGTCCCATAATGTCACAATTACATGTTGAGAATGATTCAGTGTCATCTTACACTCTAATACACCAATTTCCTCTTTCATGAAAACAGAATACCAAGAATTGTGGTGAGCAACGTCACAGGGCAGGAGCCAATGGTACACACAGGAGCTGAGGCAGGGGGCCCTTGCTTTACAGGGGCCCAGGGCAAATTGCCCCAGTTGCCCCCTATCCTCTGGGCAGCCTTACCCCAAATTGGTGCTCAGGACTGCCACCCAGTTGCATTCTTCCACCAGCCTTAGTTATGCTACTGTCAAGCACTAGTATGTGTGAACTGCAAAATCACTCCATATGGTAAAACTAAATCACAGAAGCAAGCACTCCTATCCATAAAGTATGGCAACACAACTATTTAAAAAACCATAGTGCTATTAGGAAGTGTCATGGGAATATCAAAACAAGCTTCATGAAAGAGATTGGTCCATAGCATTTCCAGCCAACATGAAATAACCTTCCATGCAGCATATAAAGTGGCAAAGTTTCCCAGGCCTTTTTTATATTTGTAGATTGATTCTGATATTCAGGCAATGAATGGAGCCAACATTTGAAGTGAATCCTTCAGTAAGACAATGTGTGTATTGACACTGTTCACTGTGTTTCGTTAGGATTAAAAACTGATGTAGGCCTGGAAATATAGTAAGAAAAGATAAAATGTGGTGTGTGGTAGAGGAGTCTATAATTTCAGGTAGCCACTTAATCTGAATTGTGTGAGTTTGGTGAACAGTAAGACTCTTCAGATTCAGCACCGTTCTATTTCTTTCTTGGACTCATTCATCTGACTGGTTGTTCAACACCTGAGTTTGTAGTTTGTTTAGATTATCCAAGGTGCAATCACTGTTAAATAATTGGATTTAATCTGTCTTTCTGTCTCTTCTGGATAAAAAAATCTGGAGCTAGCGTTTTGTTATTAACATACACTTCTAATCTTTTCAGCTGCAATCACAGGTTCAACTTTACTGTTGGAGATACAGCCACAATGTCAGTTTAACAATGGACTTGTTGGTACTCTGAAAAGTTTAGTGCCCTTAACTTTCCTTCCAAAATGTAAGGAACATCACTGCCTGTGCCACCAAAGTGGAGCTACAGCACAGCACTACTACCCAGATTCTAGATGTCTTTTGGGTAGCTGCATGAGAGAGATCTATCCATCAGGCAAAATCTGACTTCCCTTCAGCTTCCAGAACATACAACCTACTCTTCAAAAGCATCAGAATAAAGGTTCTGAAGACTGAGACTAGAGATACACAACAGCTGATACCTTTTCAGTGTGCTAAAGAGAGAAACCAGACCAACCACTACCTGTCACTTCATGGTGTTACTGGTAATTGTTCCATGGAAAATGCATTGAGAGTCATACTAAATGGTTTTACCAGAGCTTGGCAAATGCTAAGGAATTCTGATGGATGGCAAGAAGGGCAAACAACACTTTTCCATCTGTCTCTGATGTCTTGGCAAAAGCTATAGTGCTTAGGCCAGGAGGCATAGATATATATTTTTGGAGAACATAGATATATATTTTTGAAGAAAGATCAATCTTAATGAGTTCTAATAAAAATGAAAAAGAATTAGCTCAATGATCCTGAATCTGCAAAGACTGTTGTGGGACTGAAGTGCTCAAGGCAAAGACTGCAGTCATAACAATTCCTGGTTTAACCGATGAATTCAAGAAAGAGTCAGGCCCACAAACCATAAAATGCACCTTCTTGCCTCCAGCTTTTGGGAACAGCCTGTCTGTGATGACCTACAAATCTTACTGTGAGAATTATTACAAAATATGTCCCAAGAAGACCTCAGAGTATAGTTTTATAAAGCACAACAGACAGCTGATGTCGCTACATGCATGACAGCCTCAAAGAATAGAACAATTTGTTTTGAGTGACTTCGGTGGTTTATTTGGGTCTGCTCAAATGGACATTAGCTTGGCTAACAGAGTTTGGACAAGTAATGCTTGCTTTTATTTTTTCCCAGTTTGGCTCCTGAAGTTGTTATAGATCAGGAAACTTACTTGAACAATACCCATAATTGTAAGTTTTCTACCTTGTCAGTGGCACAAAAAAGGAGAAAGTGCAGGCAGCAGATTAGTATGGTAAGCATTATGCTGGTAACTGATTGTCAAGATATGTTCTTTGTTTAGTGAGCACTCCTGCACTTTGACACATAGAACCATTGGTGAACAGTCCTTAATGTAAATAGTTATGCATCATTAACATCTACTTCCAAAAATAAATGAGGTCTCAAGGCTCCACAGATGTCTGTATAGCTATTTTATTTCATGGCTTTAAGACAGTGACTGAAACAGAGACTAAAGTGACTGTCTTACATCCCTCTCAATCTGGGGAACAGCATACAGATGGAATTTTTTCCTCTACTTCATGGGGAAAAAAAGTACTGAATAGGAGGACAGGATCTCTGACATTCATTCCATTTTGCATGCTTAACACAAACACATTTTAGTAGAGTGTTGCTTAATAATCTTTTTTAGCCTCTGTTTCCTTGTCTAGGCAGATGCCAGCATTTTGCTCATATGTCAGAGAAACATAATTAGTTAATGGTTTACAGACTTATTTTCAAGGGCAAGATTCTGATGGCTCACTCCTGTGAATTCACTTATTTTACTTTATACTTACACCACTGTGACGAAGAGCAAAATCTAGATGGGTATATCTCAGCATTGAGAAAACTATCAAGTGATCAGGGCATTGAAGTCTCTTTCTTTTCAGGTCACTCTTCACTGGAAAGCTACATAATAGCTTGACACTTTTGACTATCTAGGAATCTACATGAATAAATGAACATCACTTGCAAATCATGGGACCTACTTGACAGGAAAGATATGAAGACTTGTGACTGGATTGTAATAGGGAAGGCAATGTATTATTACTGAACATTTTTTTTTATTTATGCTGCCATTGCCTGGCTCACACACTTAACTATACACCTAAGAAAGGTGCAATTATTACAAAACAAGGAAGGTTATAAAATCACTCTATTTTGGCCATTCCAGATAAAGTATGAATACTGTTAGTTTGCTAAATTTGATCTGCATGATAACAGCTGCATTGAATTCAAGTATGGATGTAAATTCAAATGTTAATATCATGGGGATTACCATTCATGGCCAAACCATTCACCCTCTTAGTTCAGTCTCCTGTGTTTAGCAGTGCCCAACACAATATACAATGGAAGGTGTATGAAGTCCCTTAGGAATTATAATGGGATTGTTACCTCATAAATAAAAGCAAGTCTTAATTGGCTTATAGTTTGCTGAAAGTAGATGGGTACTATGAACAGGTGGGAATGGATAGTAGTGGAAGCCAATGGAGGAGCACTGGAATTTGGTGAAGAATCAGGGGAGGAAGTAGGGGCAGGAAGTTTGTACAAGAAGTCTGTAACATAGCAGTGGAGCTGTGGGCAGGCTGGGCTAGAGAGCAGCAGAAATCAGCGCTGCAAATGGGGAAGAGACAGACTTGGGTGAGGTGAAGTAGGCAACTGTACCTGCTTTTCAAGGTTCCCGAGTACTGCCATTCCTTTGGTGCCAGCACCCTCTGAAACCAAATTACAAAGTGTTTTGCCTCATCCTCTTTTAATACATCACAGCAAATCACAATGTACTTCTGCTATCAGTTACTTCATTCGAGTGCCTACATAGTAGATTTAGATATTCCTGTCTTAGGTAGCCTTTGTGCTTCAGTTCCAAGACCCACATGGATACTTCAGTGGCAGCCAAGTGTACATTACACTTCATGAAACAATTTCAGCTCTAAGAGTCACCTGATGACAGCAGAATTTGTTATATATTACCATAGGGGATGCAGAGGGGGTGCATGGAGGTGCATGTGCACTGCCTGAGAGTGTTGGTGCCCCCCCTGAGAGTGAGCACCCTCGGCTTAGGCAATGGGCAGGGGAGGGGCTGGTGCACCGCCGGCACTTCCAGGCTTGACGTCTGGCCACGGAGGGGCGGGATTCCCCCCAGTTGGCGATTGGTTGCAGGGCGACCCGCCCCCCCGCCACTGACACCACTGCAGCCACCTATGTATGGTCCCCACTCAGCCCGCCCTCACTGCCAACACCCGCATTGCCACCCGTGTGCAGTCACTGTGCACCCCTGCCCCAGCCTCAGGAAGCATGTGTCGCTTTTGCACATTACATTACATTATGTTAGCAACTCAACATTGGGCCTAAAGATCTATGCCATAACCAGCTATCCTTTCAAATATTAAAATCTCAGCTTTATAATTTGTTCATGTAGCAAGATAACCTAGCATAATGTAGTCAGAATGAAGTATGCATTATGCAAAGAATTTTCTTCCCCTTTATCAAGTAGTCCCTAAGAAACCTAGCTGAATATTGCTTGCAAGCCCTAAATTCCTAGGTCAGTTTTAGATGCATAAAGAATAGAGGACTTGAGTAATTTGGTTCTAGCCTCCAGCATTCAAGAAAGGAATTTTCACATTTTCCTAAGACTGGCAAAAAGGCTAATATAGCACAACTTGCAAATATCCAAATAATACAGATTTCAATATACAATGTAAACAAAACGTATCTGTTTTGCCAAGACTTAACATTTACTATAGGAAGGAACACACTGTAAGATGCTTGTTTATCTACCCATTCCTATATGACCCCAAAGCCAGTCCCAGATTCATTTTTATCTCTAAGATCCCTAAAGAAAAAAAATTTTGTCCTGTGCAAAATATTTCATGCATTGAAGTATTTTTAGCATGTTCAGTCTTGCATTTCTCTACTGATTTGTTTTTTTTGGATCAAACAAAATGTTCTTTAACTATACCATAAAAATAACATAATCATGATGTTATCTCTGCTGTTATAAAGTATATGACAATATTGTGTTTATGGTTAAATACAGCCTCAAGGACCTCATACCAGTGCCAAACAAGTAAGTTGTTTTCAATTAAGGACATCAGCTCAGTGCTCAGTAAACACACGGGATTATTTATGTATGAGTTGGGGGCTTGATGTTCTTAGAAAATATGTATTAGGAGCCTCCAGCTTGTCTTTAGTTTGGACTTAACTAACTTAAAATGCAAGGATAATAAAAAATATTGTGCCTATGTTAAGACTATGCCTTAGATGATGTTATTAGTTAATTTTGTATTGCCTGTAATGTATGGATATTCCTAATGATTCTATTAGAGTTTAAATAACAGAATTCAGAACAAATGTATTTCTACTGAGCAGTAGAAACATAATTTCTCTGGAACTGCAGCTGCTGTAGTTGAAGATTAGGCTCTTACTATCCCTTAGGGAGATTATTGTCTCTGCCAGCTGACTTAGTTTTTATACAGCCAGCGATTTATTAGATTGCTTTGCTCTTAAGTGTGATAATAGGCCTTATGCTTAGCAAGGTTTAGAGACTTCCAGTGCATTAATATTTTATGGCAATGACAGTCAAGACACATTTTGTTTACCTAACAAGACAAGCCAAACTAGAGCTGATGTGTATTAGAGATTAGCACTTTAACTTGTAGGAACCCTGCCAATTATATCTTTAGTGCTTTACAATGGCTTTTAAATGTGTAATCTAATCATTTACATATTTGGTGCATCACCATTTGGTTCTAAAATCATGCAGTTTGGTGCCATGGTAATGTTAGTAGACAATTTCTTAGGTATCGTATAGCATTCCAGCTCCTTGCTGGAATATATCTTCTTCGTGCTTATATATCTTCTTGAAATAATGTATTAAATTGAATGCTGCCATTATTTGGAGGCCAAACTGTGGGGTGTAGTAACATCCTACTAAATGTAGCATTTTACATTTAGTTCAAGAGGTTCAGCCTACAAAGAAACTGATTGAATGTTCCAACATTATGGAAGTAACCTGCTAGCTGTACTTGTCCCATATGCTATCTCAAATAGTTCTTTGGTTTTGGTGATTCAATCTCAGTGACAGTAATAGCTTCTACTGTCCAAATAAATATTTCAAACGAATTAGTCTTGCACTGCTTGCCTTTTATTTCTTCTCAGCAAAGCAATTCATCAGCAAAGCCAAGTTATTATTTGGAATGGAAAAAGAGGCAAAGTAAGGCATCTGGCATTGATTCACTATGCCTGCAACACTTAATTCTGAAGTATAGAGTTGATAATACCAAAAGAAGCTGAAAATAATATGCTTTTATGCTTCTCTTACTTACTTTACTGTAAATCAAAGCAACTACATTGCATGGGAATACCCCAGAATAAAACTGGTATGGGAGAATAATAGGCCCATAACTAATGGTCTAAAAGTATGTGTGTGTTTCTGTTTTTGTGTGTGTGCATGCACGTATAGATACATGCACATGTACAAGTGTACACACTGAGAAAAAGACCCATACTTGTCTAGCAATACATAAAAGAAAATCATATGCTACAGTTACATGTAGTATGCCCTTGTCTTCTCTCTACATGTGTTAATTCCTTTTAATGATGTTCCCTGCAACCCTCTAAGGACTATACTAATGCCAAAGTTTTAGAGTGTATTGTAATCTTTCTGCTGCTGGCGTACTGATTGAATTTGATTTTAATCTGCTGATATTTTTGTACAGTTTGGAAAACAGTTGGACTTCTATTGGAAGTATTTTATGATAGTTTAACTCGAATATGCTTTAAAATAATAAATACTTATTCATAATAAGCATTATTTTGAGTTTAGGGCTTTTTTTCCCCTTTTTTGTATGTGAGCTACAGATCTTATGATAAGAGGTAACAGTAAAAGGTCAATTGCTTTTTTGAGGCTTTGTTTTTTTTTAACATGGTGTATTTGTTGAAATTCCCCATGAACATTTTGAGGGAAAAATAAATCCTAAACCCCAAAACGTAAATGTCAGAAACTGTTTTGGCCAAAATCAGCAGTTTTGGAAAACTGAATAACTTTACTGAAACATGTATATGTTGTCCCTCCTTCCTCATGTTTTGGATTTTATTTTTCCTCAAAAACTAGAAAGCTTTGGCCAAAGTGAAATTTCTATGCGGAAACTATTACCTTCCGAGAAAAGCTGGTTTTAATTAAACTCTGTTTTTCTGCTTTTGGTTGTTATTGTCGTTTGTGAAGGATATTCCACTTGCTCTTCTGTCACTGTTGTTCCAGACATTTTCTGAATTAAAAAGGCTGAAGAAACACGGAGTTTAGGATGTCTTATTTTTGACCATGTACCATGTCACTTTGATTTTGAACTTGTCTGCGCCTCACTTTTTCAACAGAAAGGTAAGACATTTAATTAATGTTAGTAGATTATTCTGAGATCATCTGATACAGAGGCATAGCAAGGTATTTCAGCACCTGGTTATTGAAGGTTGAAGGTTCAATTGAAGGTTACTACATATTGAAGGCTGCTGACTGCTGTAGCAGCTGAGGGCTGGTCTTGGTGCACACTGATGCAGTAGCACGTCTGGCATGGTCTCCCCAGGACCACTCCTGATGCCCTTTTCTCTTCCCCTGACCCATATGCTTCTAAGTTCAGGGAGTCACCTCCCACTGCAAAGCTTTGGGGGGCTGCATTTCACTCTCCTTACTTCCCCTTCCCTTACAGATTATTTTAAATATTATATAATTTGTATTCAAGGCCAAATTAGCCAAAGACTAATTCCAAATCCAAGAGTCCAGCACCATAAGTGGCCCTAGTACTAGCAAACATCCTCCACCCACCCCTGGGGCTTCAGATGTTTCCAAAACCTTTGGTGGGCATCCTACTTGCAGGCCCAATCCTGGAGGCTTGGGGTTCAAATGCTCCCAAATTTTCTTGCCCTTAGCCATAAGGCCTTTGGAGCAAGCAAGGGGGAGACTCCCATTTCCATAAACTGAGCACTTCATCTTGGTGGGTACTGAACCACGCCAGAAGAGCAGTTCTTCTGCAAGGCGGTTCAGGAAAACTGCCCTCCCAGACACAGATGCATGGTATTTCTCCTGCCAGGTTAAAAAGTCATTATGCTTCATCTGAGCCTTCAAGAGGCCCCCACAGATACACTACTGGGCACTGGGCTGCATCTGCCTGGCTTTCTGTGGCTGGGCTGTGCAGGGCTGCCCCTGCTATGGAAAAGACTCCTGGTGGAGACAGGATAATGCTGGCACCCTTCCAAGTCAGCATCCAGGCCTTGCCCTAGTTGCACTGCTGCTCTAATCAATGGCATTATAGAGGCCCACTATGTTCTATTACTTGCTGAAGTTTAAGATTTGTTTCTAACCTTTCTATAAATGTAAAAATATTAGAAACTGTTTCATTGTATCAGCTTTATCCACCTTAGCTTTTAACCTTTCTCCTCCTACTTGTAATCCAGATGGAATTTGAAAGTCTGTCCTGTCTTGGAAAACAGAGTTTTTTTATCCTGATTCATAAACTTGAAACTGATGCTGGGATATATCTTCATGTTCACAGTGACAGAGAGAGCTAATAATACAATTGTACACATATCTTACTGGTAAGTGTTTATTGTAGTTTCTTCTTTGTTCCAGTTAGCCAAGGATATGAGTTGTTATGGATTCAGTCTATGGAGTTTTGGCTCCTTGGCTCAAGCTGTGGCCTCCTATTTTTCTAGCTTTAGGGGTTAACAGACCAATGCCTCCTGCACACTGGTCAGGAGGATGAACATCATAGATGCTTTCTGGATAAATATTGGTAAGTAGGATACAGTGGGTACACCTACACATGCAATTAATATGATTGAATCAACTCTGACACAGTTTGCACCGGAGTTTATTGCTCCTGGGCATCATGTTTTCACATGTTCCCAGGACTGCAGTGTGTTGAGCTGAGGTGGAGCAGAGCTGGCTAAGAGGCATCTGTCAGCAACTACATGTGTGTTGCAGTGGAGTAAATAACTCCAATGTAAGGCAGTACTTGACTTATGTCTGTCAGTTTTTTCATATGGTAGAGTTAATTAGTTTACTCGGACTGAATAGCAGCACACATGTAGGTGGTGGCACTTTATTGCAGAGCTAATTAGTCAACTCTGCAGTAAATGTCTCATGTAGATGCGTCCTCTGTGTGTGTGTGTGTGTGTGTGTGCGCGTGTGCATGCGCGGACGTGTGTGATTAATTATTAGTATTAATAATCACTGAAGTTAGTCAGCTGTCCCAGGTAAAGTCTGTACCAATGTAATACATCTCCTTTGGTTGCCTTCTTGGTGATCACAAGCCTGGAGAGATGATACAGCTACAGAGATGATGATGAACTTTGTCAGTCATTCAGAGTCATACCTGATTAGGTAATCCAGAGAACTCTGATAGCAGTAGGAACTATTTGAATCATACCTAACATTAGCCCTGTGCAAAGCAGCTAGTATTTGCTTTGGATTCAGATTGGCTAATTTGGGGGACAGTGATTCGATTTGGTGATTTGAAACTCTGTCCCAAATTGATTCAGCCTAATATGATTCAGAGATATGGCCACTGCCAAATCGGCCAAATTTTCCAAATTGGACAGGCCCCATCCACCGCCCACTCTCCCAGGCCTCTCAATGGCTGCCCTGCCTGGCCCCGATTCTCGGCCCTTTAAAAAAAAAAGAAAAAAAAAGTCCCAGTCTCTCTGGCTTCTTCCAAGTGGCGGGGTGATCCCCGCTGCTCCCCACTGCCCTATGCTGTATGGGAGGCTCTGTCATGAGGCTCCAGAGGCCCTGATGGCTGCTGCAGCAGCTGGTGAGTGGGGGGCTTTTTTTTTTTTTAAAGGAGCCAGGAGCTGGGGCCGGGCAGGGCAGGGCAGCCAAGGTGGGGAGGGGGCTGGGAGAGCAGGTGGAGATTGGGATGCACTCAGGGGGGTTGGGGGAACAGGCAGGGGATGGGGCCAGGTAGGGTTCCCCCCATGGCCCTGTCCCCCCTCTTCCAGTCCTCCTTCCCCCCACCATTTACCAGCATGGAGTCCATGTCCAGCTCCCTGCAGTGGTGAGTGGGGACTGCCCAAATCTCTTAAGCTCTCTGAATCTTTTCCTAATTGATTCAGAGAGCTTCAAATTGATTTGGACTTCTTTATTAGTCTCCTGATTTGATTTGGATTCAGAGATTTGGCCACTAAATTGAGCGAAATTTCCTCCGAATCAAATCAGCACCCAAAGCTTCGCACAGCCCTGCCTAACATGGTACTAGAAGTGAGCTGTGTGTTGATAGCATATTAAAATGCAGAAGAAAAAAAAGCAGACAGATGGCAAAGGAAGGAAGCTGAGATATAGGGGCAGAGGAAATACAGAAGTCAAGATAACTCTTCTAAATCAAAGACAGTTAAGTATCTAAGTGCCTTGAAAAATGTCAGTAGGTACTCACCTGCACATTTATGCACCTAAAAATCTGGCCTCTATTCTCTGTAGTAATTCTAGAGCATTGCTGCTGATAGGGTGGCTTGGAGAATCCTGAATTAGTTAGTGCCTGTTCAGGTACAGTGTGCACAAGGAGTGATCATAAATATAGCTAAGTACTTGTTTCCAATGAAGTCAGACACTCAGGATGTCTTGTCAGTTGTACTAGCCTTAGCAAATGTCATAGTTGTGTATATGCATTTATTTTTCAGTTTGAAACTGCATGCAAATGTATATGTCAATTAGGCAGGGCCCTTGGGCACTCAGCAGGGTACCAATGTGGCCCCTGGTGATGAAGAATGTGAGCAGTCTTCCTGCAGGGGATATGAAAGCCTGGTTACTATGTAATGCTTAATGGAAATCACTAGATATGGCATCTATCCTGATGCAGCAAAAAGTTGATGAAAGAGTATTGGTGAAAAGAAAAGACCTTTAGATCTCTTAGTTCAACTCCTGTTTTTGTCTGTAATTGCACTGCTCTGTCTTCCATATTGTCCTAGGACCCATCCTTCTGGTGGCTCATAACGAGCATTTTTATGTTGAGTTTATTTTAAGAGAGATACAGCTAGGCTAGTACTCCATTTGTTTGACTGAAGATCACAAATTTATTTCAGTAATTTTTGTGAACACTTTTATGTGCTTTCTCCAAACATTCCAACAAACAATGTTTTATTTGCACAGTATTTTGAACAAGTGTATATGCTCTTGTGAATATAGCTTATGAGAGTCATTCACACTGGAAGTGGGTTATATCACTGTCTTGAAAGCTTCCTGTGTGGTCATGCAATTTGGAAATGGAAAGAATACCATAGCTGTAGAGGAGAAATAGGCTGAAATAGATTCATGCAAGCCTTCTATTGAAAAAAAAATTTGAATAACAAATACATTTTAAAAATTGATATCTGCTTGTAGGTAATTTGTGGGCAGAAGATTAGTGATTGAATAAATTACTTTGAATAGTTTCCCAGTGTCTAATACTGGGGAAATAAATTGCTATACTTTTATATTATTTAAAAATGTATACTAATAGAAGCCCCTAAGACTGATGTTAAAATGCATCAATTGTTCTCTCTTCAAGACTGTTTTCAATTACTGTAGTTTTTAATCAATAACAATGTCTTGATTGTTGCAAAACAATGTTTTGTTTCCATTCTTGTTAGTTTTTGTATTGAACACTTGTAAAAATAAAAAGGCAATCCAAGAAGTAAATGATTCTTTATATCTGATTTTGCTATTTGGATTTATCTTGCTAGATACTTAACTAACAGTAAGTATATACTTGTCAAAACATGAGTAATAATTAGTCCAAATGTGTGTGACTTTTACCAGAAAATATTTATATGCTGCATGATCTAAGTAAGTATATAATGAGAATTGAAGGAGAAAAAAATACAGCATTTAATAGACAAGGAACTTCCTCTAGAGATCTGGAAAATAAGGCCATTTATTTTATGGAGAGAAAGGAACTTTTGAAAAATGTGTAGCTTAATAAGAAATGTACCTTTAAAAACTACCACCTGACAAGAAAAACAAAAAGTCATGTCAGAAAAACATTTAAAAGTTGTAGCACCTATTTATTTTTAGGGAAAATTTCCAAAGTATACAGGAAATAGAACCCTTACTCAGAGTATTTTACTTTATTGAGTTCTCTATGCCTTGAAAATCTTAGTGGAAATCTCGAGAGACTCCTATAAAGATGTATTACATCATAAAGCAAACTAAGGATAGTAACCCATGTTATTAAACTGTCAACATACATTATACTACAATTTATCCACAATCCAACTGAACTTAAAGCCTCATTGTTGGCAGGAAGTTTAAAACATAAGACTATTCTCTAATCATCTAAAGCCTAAGGTACTTTGGAAAAAATGTTGTAATAATCGTTCCACCACTCCATTGCAGTATGTGTGAATTTCATTGGTTTAGTGCATCAAATGCTCAGCCATTACAAGGAAGGATTCTGAAGGATTACTACTTAAAAGGTTTTATTAGTAATGCTGTAGATTTTTCATTTCACAGCATATTAATACAGGTTTGTTATAACAGTAGTAATGAAAAATAAATCTTAAAACCCAGTGGTTAAACCTGCTTTAATTTCTGCATGAATATTTAACAACAGACCTGGTAAAATGACATTGCTTATACCATTTACCTTCTCAATTGGAGAGCAATACTGCTTTGAATTCTGAAAGGCAGGAGATAAGCATCACTCAGCAGTAGTTATGATAAATAGTAATTTCAGGCATGATAACATACAGAGAAGCAATAAATTGTCATTAAATAAACCTTTGCTCTTACCTTCAATTACAACAGTTCCTGGGAACCCCATTCAGGAATCAGGATCTCATTGTGCCAGGCCCTGCACAAGTAAAATAATAAAGAAAAAACCCTCTTTCAAAGAGTTTCGGTGAGCCTGAATGGATAGGTAGCTATGGCAGAGGCAGCAAATTTTGGAGCAAGAAAAAAATAATATAATAGAGTTTAGCATACAACTCAGTCTCAGCTCCCTTCATGCCTCCCCAGTTTTAGATGAGACTGTTTGGCCAGATGTAGGCTTTAAGAATGTGTTTGAAAAGTCTAGGTGTGGTTTTAAATTTGTTTTTACCTGCCAGGGAGAATATTGTAAATGTCATCTTACGTAGCACTATACCATTGCTCACTTATATGCAATGGAATATATATTTTATCATATTTGCTGATTGCATTTGGGATTGGATGTGATAATTCACTTCTCTGAAAGTTAAGGCTGTAACACATTTTTCCTTCTTGGGCATGTTCTTGTCCAACAGTCCTCGCAGCAGGAAGCTTTGCTAGCAGCATGTGAAAATAATTGAGGAACAAAATGCCTAATGTAAAATTTATTTATCATTTTCTTGAGCTGGACTGTAGTTGAGAATGTTGTTGCTAATGAGAAATTACAGCATGTAGTGCTCTGCTGCCAAAGAAAGCATCTGCATAAGCTTGTAGTGTAAATCTAAAATGTAACATTTCCTGCATATATAAACGTTTTGACCAGGTAGCAATTCTGCAAATTCCTTTCTAGGATGCTTCAGACCTTTTGCCTAGTAAGTTGGAGACTGCTCTGAGTGAAGTTTTACGTCTTGGATTTGAACGCTTTTCAGATGTAAGCTTTTAGTCACTGTGGATATGTATACATTAACATTTAGGATCAACCTTGAGGTGCCCTCAGCCAGGTACATAAAATATCCTTCTCTGTTTATCAAGCATTTGCCAATCTATCCTATGGAAAAAAATTCCTGCCTCACCTCAGATTTGGTGGTCAGGGGGTGTATCTACACATTGAATTAAGGTAGAGCAGTAAGCTCTGGCACAGTTTGTGCTGGAGTCAACTGCTCCTGGGTCCAGCATTTAATCCTTGAGGGAAAATTGAGAAAATGTGGCCTTGGCTACTTTATGGTCCAGTGGCTAGGTAACTAGCTCTGAGGTAGGACCCAGACAGTATTGATAGATGGAACTGAGTCAACATGGCAGAAGATGACCAGTGGTGTTCCCTAGGCTTCAGTACTTGGACCAGTGCTTTTCAGCATGTTCATCAATGATTTGGATTCCGGTATTAAAAGCAAACTGGCAAAGTGTGTGGACAACACCAAATTCTGGGGAAGCATGTTCACGCTTGAGGACAGGCTGGTAATATAAGCCGACCTGGACAGGCTTGTGAGGTGGGCAGATCTTGACCTGATGACATTCAATATGGAATAATGTAAAGTGCTCCATCTGGGGAAAAATAATCCACAAAACGCTTACAGGCTTGGCAGTGGTATGCTTGCCAGCGCTACAACTGAAAGAGACCTGTGTGCTGTAACAGACCACAGAATGAATGTGAGCCACCAATATGATACTGTAGCTGGCAGAGTGAATCAAGCACTGGCATCTGTTTACTGATCCCTCTCGAACAAAATAAAGGATGTCGTATTTCAGCCTTGGTGGGGCCATGGCTGGAGTACTGCCTCCAATTCTGGGCGCCGCATTTTAGGAAGGATGTGGAGAAGCCAGAGTCCAAAGGAGGGCCACGTGCATGATTTGAGGTCTAGAGAGCAGATCATATGAAGAGAGGCTGAAAGACTTGGGACCGTTTAGCCTGGAGAAGAGAAGACTCAGAGGGGACTTGGTGGGAGCCTTTAAGTATATTAGGGGTGTACATCAGGGCGTGCGGGAGCATCTGTTCACCAAGGCACCCCAGGGAAAGACGAGAAACAATGTGCACAAACTGTTTGAAAATTGCTTCAGGCTGGACATAGGGAAAAACTTGTCTGTAAGTTGAGTGCTGAGGGTCTGGAAAAGGCTCCCCACAGAGGTAGTGCAGTCACCCACTGCAGCGATCTTCAAAAAGTGTCTTGGTGTCCACCTTGCTAGGGTCATCTGACCCCAGCAGTCTTTCCTGCCCAGGTGCAGGGGGGCTGGACCTGATGATCTTGTAAGGTCCCTTCCAGCCCGTAACATCTATGAATCTATGAGTGTACACATGCACCCAGGACTGTAGCACTTTGACCCAGGATGGAACAGCTCTGGGCTGATAGGGTCTGGCAGTGGGGGGATGCGGAAGGATGGGTGAGCCCTGGGCTCTAGGTGGTGGCATCAGGTGGTGGAGGGCTGGCTGGGGCATGAGGGTGTTAAACTGCAGGGCTAAGCCTCAGGTAGCCCCTGTCCTTTAGCACCCTCATGTCCCAGCCAGCCCTTGTCACCATCTACAAGTGTGTTTCAGTGCACGTACATACTGTGATGTACTATCTTATAGTGAAGTTAATTAATTTGCTGCACCCTAATATTGGCTCATGTGGAGGTGGTGATGCTTTATTGCAGAGCTAATTTGTCTACTCCACAGTACGGCACACATGTAGATGAACCCAGGATGACCCTGAATGGAAGAGTAAAACCTCATATTCAAGAACCTTTTAGTTTTCTTATTACCAGCTGGAACACCATTGCACCCAGGTAAAATTTCCCAAGTCTTAGTTGTGGCCATTGTCTCAGTGGCTTAGAGAAGATTGCACTGGGCACCCAGCCCAACTCAAAGATAGTAGCATTCATTATGGCTTGGCTGTTGCAGGCAACTTGCAAGAACCCTGAAGTGTGGGATTATTAGGCATCACTGCTGAGTGGTAAAAACAAAACAAGACAATGATAGCAACAAGCCAGTGATGCATAATTCTTTTGCTCTTTTGTTGTATCACTTTGAGAAATCATCCATGCTTTACTGCACAGTAGACTAAGCTACTGAACAGTAAGGCATCACCATATAATCATAAGGAGCAGCTACTGTGTAGTAAATTAGGTTAGTATGTAGTTTTCTACTACCTGATCCCCATATGATGGGGAAAGGCGTCCCCACCTGGGGGTGGACAGCCACATGGGGATCAGGGCCCTTTCAATCCCCACATTGGGCTGGGAGAGGTGTCCCCACCAGGGGGTAGGGGGCATCCATACCTCTTCTGACCCACCTGATCCGCACGTGGCTCCCAGGAAGCATCCCTGCTGAGTGTCTCCACTGAATGGGCATGCCTGTCCTGGCCATATGGGGATTGGGTCTCATCCCCATGTGCCTGGGACATGCAGTTCTGGCTGCCGGAACAGGTCTCCACTCCCCCTGCCCCCTGGGGACTGGGACCAGCTCTGTGCCCCCTACCAGCCCCAGAGCTCCCTCTGGTTGCTGCAAGCATGGCAGGAGGGCAGGAACATCTCTTGTTTCAACTGCTCTGGTTGGGAGCAAATTTGATCCCAAGCCTGCACACATGTAGACCTTTCTGGGGCACACTTTGCATTAATAGCCTGTGGAGATGTGCCAACAATGTCTTTGTGATGTAGGTATCATTATCCCCATTTCATGTGTGTGTGGAAATAGCCCACAAAGAGGTTATGTTACCCAATCAACACAAGTCAATGGTGGTCAGGAATGGTATAGCACTACTTTCTTTGTCGCCTTCCCTGAGTACCAGATGTTTTTATGCTTGTGTTCATCAGAAAAATAAATAGAAATAAAGCAAGGTTAATCCTCTAAAACATGCAATATTGCTCTCTTAAAAATGACTGTACTGCTGAAAAACACCTTGAATAATGATGAATATGAGATAAGTTATTTTACTTTACAGAAGCACGGATAACAGACTATAGTGACTTGGGCGGTGTTCAGTTCAATGACTCTAGCACTGAATTTACCAGTTTCAAAGGAACTTTTCTGCATTTGATAAAATGTTTTGATCCATTAGGCTGCAAACAGATGTCACATTTATTCTAGGATAAAACATTTTATCTTAGGACAAAGTACAATGATGTGGACATCCATATCCATTTTCCTAGAACAAATCCTAAGAAATGTTTCCTGAATAAGAAATAATAACAGTTTATTCTGGGATACTGCAAATTATAGGTGTACAGTTATCTTGGGATTGCACTATTGAATTAATGACAGAAAAGCAGCACTGTATTCAGCTGCTCACTAAACCCTAATTAGAAAGGTGATGCGTGTACCTACCAATCCCATGATATTTTTGTTATGGGACAAGCACAGGCACAACTTATCCAGGTATAAATGTAACATTTGTTCCTAACCTTAGAGGGTGCCTATACACAGGCATTGAGGCTGCTTTGATGCACTGCAATTACAGTGCATCAGATCAGACTTGATTAATCAAGTCTGTTGGAGTGTGGTAATTTCTATGCTCCAGCAGACTCCAGTATCATGTGTATCAGTGTCTTTACACGAAAAATGGTGGTGGGGGCACTTTAACTAAAGCACCGTTTTTCAGCACTGGGACACTGATACACGTGACACTCCAGGTGCTTTAATTAGAGTGGCTTTTGGAGCACATGTATAAATGTCCAGAGTGACTTAAATTTAGCAAGCAACTTGCTTAATTTGTGGTCTTGTTTCCTCCTTCCAGTCCTTAGCTATTCAATTTGAGATTTTATGTTGGGTCTTTGCAAAAATTATCCCAGCAGGAAATAGGATTGTGATTATTTAATTTAGAACCTTTTCAGTTGGTTTATCCCTCCATATATTCAGGCAGGAATAGTGTAGTGTTCTCTCATAAGATGATCTTTCCCTGGAAATACAGGTATTGGTGACTTGGCAGTTTCAGTATGATACAAAATCATGATCTTCCAGGCCAGTGAGTAGAGATTCTTGTCTATTTTTCTGTTTGTAAAAGCAGTACATTGGGAAAGGTGTCTAGGGGGCTGTTGTACAAGGTTTGCTTCACTTAATTTGTCTATATCATACTGATCACCGTAAGGGCTGAGGAGTTGAAATAATGTACCTGTTGCTTGGTGTTTTTGGGTTACAAGCTATTCTGTGACTGCTTCTGGTAGTAGTTTCTGAAACTACCAGAACTGCACCCAGGACCACAGCACATTGAGCCAGGCTCAACATGCTGGCCCAGTTATCAACATGTTGTGGGGAGATGGTTTGGGCACAAGGGTGCTTCAATACAGAGCTAGCCAGTAGGCATCCTCCACACTGAAGCTCCCTTGTGTCCCAGCCAGCTGGAGCAGCATCTACATGTGCAGCGCTGTGGAGTTTGTACAAGTACTGTCCTGCTGTGAAGTAAATTAGTGTGCTCCAATCTAATGTGTAGACATGGACATTTACTGTGCAGCTAATTAGTCTTTCACTTCTCTACCAGGGCAGGGGATTGTGAAAGATGGTCTTTCACTTCTCTACCAGGGCAGGGGATTGTGAGCTTTTCTCTCATATATGCAGTAAATACCTCATGTAATGCACCCCCCTTTGTGTAATTTGCTTCCCTTCTGATCTGTTATTTTCCAGATAAATCTGAGGGCCTAACTTCAGTATGTCTTTGGTGATATGCATGCCTGTTTAGCTGTGATAGGAGCCTTTAGCCTTTTTTATGAAGGCTGTAAGATGATGTTCCTTCACATATGTCTTTGCCATTGGGGTGTTAATCACTAGGTGTCAAATTTTGCCATCTGCAACTCTAGTGAGATTCTCATTTGCTGCAAGGTAATCAAGCAGCGACCAGGGCCAAGATGGTCTTTCACTTCTCTACCAGGGCAGGGGATTGTGAGCTTTTCTCTCATATGTAGGCCTTGCTCCCAGCATTCTTGTTTTTATGATATAAAAAGAAAATAACTACAGCTTACTTTAAATAGTCCTGCTCTGTTGGTCCATTTGGAAATTGACACTGGTACAGAAAGCAGCCTGCTTCTTAAGAAATGTATTTTCCTGTGCACACATGCTATTGTGATGCTGTTCGTCTTAGCTGCCTGTTGATTCCCAGATAGCATTTTAAGGTTCCAGTTTCTTTCTATGAAGCCCTACAGGTTTTGTTACTCGCCTGAGGCATGTGACATTTTTCCTTTTGGACTTATTTGAAGTGCTCAGGTTAAAGTCCTGCTGCTTTAGTAAAAAACAAAAATTGTGCTGAGTGAGAGAGAATGTTGTTCATCTGCTAGGGTAAGACCTGAAAAGCAGGTTTGTTGTTGAAAAGATACCTGAATTTGCTTGGCTGTACTTGCAGCAGCAGACTGAGTTGAACTGACCCACTTAACTGGCATCACTTCACTCTAAGGAAGCTCGCTCAGTGCATTACTTGACTGTGCTCAAGAAAAAGTGGAAGCACTGCGCCAGGGACACTTACAACACTTTGCCTTTCTTGTAGTGTTACCAGTGTTGCCATAGTCCAACTGGTTCACACAAACACATTGCTAGCTCAAGTTAACTGGTGCTTTTAAACAGGATGGCTGGCCTCTTAGGGGGCATAAGTGAAAATTCAAGCATTGCTGATGTTTGCTGGAGCTAGTTTCACAGTGGGGATATAGCACCTGAGGAAGCTGGTATTTCTTTCTTGGGACCAGTGGCCTCTGTTGCTGCCTGCTGTGACAACTCAGTCTCACACTTGCTATCTAGGAAAGGATTCTGGCTCTGGGATTGCCAACTATTTCATTGGCTCCTTTTGAACATGGTGGCTGGAGAGAGAATATGGAGGAAGGACTTTGGCACACATGAGCACAGGAAAGCTTACTCTTCAGAGCCATGTTAGTGTGTGTCTTTTGGCACCTGTGGAAGATGCACACCTCACTTTTAATATGCAGTGCATTAATTTGTAGAAGCAGTGCATTAATTTTTTTTTGTTTTAAATGAGTTTGGACAGAAATGAGCTTACTGAGAATCTCAAAAGAGAGGTAAGCCTTAAAGGAGCAGAATGACAGGATTTGAAGGAATTAAATGAGAAAAGTATTAAATCACTTCTGGGCTGTCAGATTTTCAAAAAAGGTCTCAGTTGCTAAAGTAATGTTTAGACCTGCGATTTTGTTGTCCCTGGAGACTGAAACTATTGCTAAAATTCTCCTTGGTTCAGTTCTTTTCTGTGAGCAGTGATTTTTTTTATTTTTTTATTTTTATCCCAGACAAACAAGGACATAGTATGCCCCCACTGTGAGTCTGTGCTTGAGAAAGAAAAAATAAAATATTAAAATAGTTTTAAGCAACAAAAGATGATGACCATTTTAAGTTTGTAGAGAAAGTTCAAATGAGTTTTTACTATAGGTAGACCTGTTTTCTTCCCAGCTAGACATATTAGAAACTGCATATATATTTTAGGTGGAATCCTAGATGTCAGTGGAAAGAATGTGATTCCTCTGCTAGGTAGGCAGACATACATGCCGTTTTTATTGTGATCGTAATCTCCATATACAAAATCACTGGTAAAGTTTGTGCATCATCAGAATGCAAAAGGCTACTTCCAATGCCTGGGTTTCACTTCAGTGTACTGTGAGGAATTTTATTATCAGAGATACAGCTAGAAGTGTTGGTATAAGTAGCTGTATACCAACACTCCTGAAAATAACAGCATTTATGTGCTGAAGTTATTGCCAGCTGCTGGGTTGTAAATATGTATTCCTGATGGAATAAACAATGTTCCTAGGACCCTGAGACATGGTTCCTTCACTTCACTCCATTACTCCTGCCTAAGCAACGCATGCCTGTATGTTGCAGCAATAGCTTTTGACTCTGTGCATTCAAATGGAATGGAGGCAAATAATACACTTCAGTTGCACCTTTCATATCTGAAAATACCACATAACCATTAATAAATTAAACCTTCCTATACCTCCAGTAGGTGTGTCAAATATCTTTCTTGTGATCTAGGTACACAGAGGTGACGAGTTGCTAAAAGACAAACTACAAATTTATGGCAAATCCAGGAATACAGACCAGACCTCTTGACCCCCATTTCTGTGCTGTAATCTTTAAATAATGCTTCCTTTTCCAGCACTTTGTGACAGGAACCATGCGTGTCTGTGTGTTTATACAGCACTTAGCAATGGGTTTCCAGTGGGAATCTAATCCAGTCCCAGGAGGGCTGCTTTAACAGAAGTACTAAATAATGCTATTAATAGAAGTCTGTATAACAGCAATTCTATTTAGCAGCATTAGTGGTAAGAATTTTCAGATTATGTAGGAGTCTCTGAAAATTTAAAAGTGATTAAGAAAACTCAAAAAAATAAATATAATTTCCATTGTGCAGCTTTCATTGTCAACATTTAATCGATTGTCAGGGAATCAGATCAAGCAATATGTTATGCCCATCATGAGCACATAATCCCATGGAATTTGTACTGTACTCAGCCAACTAATTAAACCAAAAGCCATCTGGGGCACATAACTTTGTATTGTTCAGTTCTGTGGGAGACTAGAAGTGAGATGTCAAATTAGTGTGGGAGGTGTTTCCCACACCCGTATGCTCAGTTCAGCGAGGAAAAAGTAAATTCTGCAGCTGCGGATGCATTTATTTGTTTCCGAACGAATGTTTCCAAGACCTGGATTAGCAATGGCATATTTTTTTACCCGCAGGAAAATCAGGGATAGTTGTATGGACATTCCTATGTAGGAGGTCTGTCTTCTCCCAAAATTACATCTCCAAAAGCTCAGTGATGTCCATTTATTTTTATAGCATTATGGTTGCTCACAAGTTGGCTGTAACTTTTAATGAGGGCCTAGATGCCAAATGAACATAGACTGAAATGAGCAGTCTCAGTTACAAACAACACATTTTTTTGCAACTCTTCTATAAGTTGAACATCCTCACTGCTTCCCCATGCCTCCTTATCAATTGGTCTCCAAGAACAGTAACTGGGAAAGGATAGTAAAACAAAAAGATCTATGGGCATTTGAGATTAGAGATGTTGCAGCTAGAAGGGGTATCCTCCTGGATAATATTAGACTTTAATTGAGGACTCCAGTTATTTTGGATAAAGATGGAGGTCACTGAGGTACTGTATGTTTGGGCATTTAACTTGAACAGTTTTAATAATCCAAGGTGCTAATTTTTGCAGAAATGCAAGGCAGTGGTGACGGAGCTTGAGTGACAGTATCCAACTCCCTTGGTGTCTCCATATGGCCCAAACATCTCAGTTTTCTTTCTTTCTCCACTGCTACCTCTCATTCACCCTGTATACAGATGACCAGTGAAGGCAATTTTAATGTTTTATTAAACATGAAGTATCCATTAGGCTATTTGTTTGTATGAAACATTTTCTGACTAAATGAACAAAATCAACACCTGTTCATGAACAATTTGTAAGCAGAGAAAGGGCAAGACTCATCAAATAATTTGCTGAGGCTAGTTTTTCTCTGCTCTTTGTTAATACTGAGCATTTTTTAAAATTTTCCACATTTGTCTTGCATTGGAACTAGAATTGCTGTTACTGCTATCATTGGTCAAACAACATGTTTTTAGCACCTCTGTCTAGGCTTAAGATGCTTGATAGTAAAAACACCTATATCTGACTTACATTAGCACTTACACTAGACCATGCACCATTTTATTTCTTAAAATGTTTATTCAAGGTATGGTCTTGTAGATGATTCCATGCATCTGTGAAGGAGGTTGGATTTGAAATCCCTTCCTATAATTCTATGAATAATTTTGGGGATTTTAAGGGCTTTTTTATCTTGCAAAGTTCATAGAAAATTAGGGATAGAGGGACCTCAGGAGGTCATCTAGTCCAACCCCCTGCTCAAAGCAGGGCCAGTTCCAAAAAGATCATCCCAGCCAAGGCTTTGTTTTGCTGGGGTCTTAAAAACCTCCAAGGATGGATTTGCCACCACCTCTCTGGTAACCTGTTCCAGTGTTTTACTACCCTCCCAGTGAGAAAATTCTTCCTAATATCTAATCTAAACTTCTCTTGCTGCAACTTGAGAAGTTGCTCCTTGTTCTGTCATCTGCCACCACTAAGAACAGTCAAGCTCTTTCCTGTTCTGAACCTCCCCCCAGGTAGTTGAAGGCTGGTATCAAATCACCCCTCAGTCTTCTCTTCTCCAGACTAAATAAGCCCTGTTCCCTCAGCCTCATGTGCCCCAGCCCTCTATCCATTTATGTTGCCTTCTGCTGGACTATCTCCAATTTGTCTACATCTTTTCTGTAGTGGGGAGCCAAAAACTGGACACAGTACTCCAGATGTGGCCTCACCAGTGCCAAATAGAGGGGAAGAATCACTTCTCCCAATCTGCTGGCAATGGTCTTACTAATACAGCCCAATTTGCCATTATCCTCCTTGGCAACAAGTTCAGTTGTGAAGTTCTCAAAACAGTGTTCATGTAGCATTTTATACTGTTTCTTGACTGCACTGTTACTTAGTCATTCCATTTAATGGGACCAAATTTAAACAACGGATCCTGCTGTCTTCCTCAGGACTCAGGTTTCAAACAATTGTATTGCAAACTATCTGTCTTCATGGCACCTTAATCAATTTGCTCCTTTTGGATACTTACCTACAAGGTCATGTCATATTTGACCCATGTCATGTTTTTGTCTGATAAAAATATATATTCAGATGTTCAAAGGAGTTTTGTAGGCTCAGAAACAGCTTTATTGATTTTTATAAAGGAAACATCTAAATCCTCTAGGTTGCTTTAAGAAAACTCTCAACTTTAGGGCATGACTCCATACGACCTCCCTATGACCACTTCCTCATCCTACAGTCATTGCAATGGTTCTATTTGTGGAATAAGAATCCAGTCCTGCAAATTGTTGTGCATCAGCAGAAAGATTTCTGCTGAGCTCAAATGATATCTATGGGATTGTCTGAGTCTACCTTCTTGCTAGCAATAGTAGAATCAGAGATGATTCTGCTCGGTGTAAAAAGTGAATTGAACATAATACTTATGATACTTACAGGCTTTTCAGTTAAGAAATGATGTCTTAGGGAATTTGTCTGTGTACAGTTTATGAATTCTATTTGATACTGAGGATAGTATAGTCTATATTCATCTTTGTCAGACTACAAACTCCATTTTTAAGGTGAGGCTTGTTTGCCTTTTCTGTTGTCATTTTGACTTTATACCCAGAAGTAGTATTAAGAGACAGTTTTGTACTTAGAAGAGTTGATTAAAAATAGTTTAAAATGTGATGATCTTGTATTCAGATAAGTATGCTTGGACTAAAAATGGTTATATCACAATGCAGCTCAGTTTTTTCTAGGATGGGGTGCTAGCCAAGGAGCACATTACCAGTGAGGGAAGGGGGATAGAGAAAGGCACTTTTTGATTACTTGATGAGGCTGATTGTTGAGTCACTGAGGAGGGGAGCTGAAGAGAAAAAGTCCTGAGAGAGATGGAGATGAGGAGCTGAAGAGAGCAAAAAAACTGTCTGCCAAGAGTGTGAGAGAGAGAGACTTCCATGTACAGGGGGGCAGTGGGAGGGTACTTAGAAGATGTTAAGTCCAAAAAGCACACAAAGTAGTGAGAAAACATGCAGAGAAATACATCTGTGTTTTATTGCTTTATCTAGACCAGTATGCAGCTTGAGCTATCCAAAGTGAAAAGGGATTGTTTCTTTGAAGCTTTGCAGAGTGTCAGTGTTGGGTGTTTCTACTATCACATATCCTTGAAGAGAAGCCCAAATGCCCAGAAGGTACAACTGGGGAAAAAATGATTCACTTATTTTCCGTCATGGTTTTTATGTAGTTCATTTTTTGGACTGTCATTTTTCACTTAAGATGAAAATGCAAAATATTTTAAAGTATGATTCAGTTGTTTTTCAGTGTGTTATTGTGTTCAGAATCAGATTCATATTTCCAATTTCTGTGTAGACTAGTTACTATATACAAACATGACTCCATTCCCGTTATTCCACTGCAAAGTTCCCATTGACTTCAGTTATGCTGCGCAATGCCCTAAACTGCAAATATTTAATTTATATCAATAAAATGTGTAATACAATATAAGGCAGACAAGGTTCTCTGGGTAAATCTGGTATCTTCTATTAGACGAACTCAAATAGTTGGAAAAATTGTTCTTTGCAAGCTTTCGGGTATAAATATCCTTCATCAGGTGGAGGAAGCATCTGTGGTTGGTGTGTGCTCTTCCTAGATGGAATGAGTAGTAAAGAAGCCAGATACAATACAATACAATACAATACAATACAATACAATATATACGTGTTATGTGGGTGTCATATAATTTGTGTGCCTTTGAATTAATGAGCAGATGCCTATTAAATGAAAAGGTTTTATTAGAAAATGTCTGAGCTGGAATATACAAACATGGTGAATCTTCCTAAAGTAGTAACTTCCCTTGGACTGGAGTATCTATAGCTTTTCACATTCATTTTTTCTTTTCCATATTTATACTGTTTTTTCCCTAGGGCATATCCACAGTGTATGTCTTAAATTGTATCTTTAGTAAAAGGGAAGTTGTCAAATGCTTTAACCTATTTGAAGGTGATTATAATCTGCTAGAGAATGTCTAAAAGATTTTCAATATCTGCTTTGTTATGGAACGACCATTTTGTTTAAAGGAATGTATTTAAAAAATCAATAGCCCATATAATTATAGAACCTATTCAAGAATAATTATTTGTGCTCTTATTTTCGTTCTGCAGGTTCTTCAGGAGTAGTTAACTAACAAGCACTATTCCCAGAGCTGTTCATATTCTAGCTGACATAATCAAGGATGCTGGCACATAAACAAGGACATTGTGTTAGTTTTTACAGCATTAAAAGCAGAAGATAAAATCATTGCCAAATGGAAAAGGACAAGAAAATTAGGGAAAGACATTTTATTTTCAGATTGAAACATTTTATGACACACAATAAAGTAACAACTATATTAAAAGCTAGTTGTCCCTTAAAACAGAATTTGAATCATTTTAGAAAAATGTGGGTAAATGAAAATAGTATGACTGTTCCTTTAAATGGCATTATGTTATTATATATTTTTTTAGTTTCCTCATTATTTTTGTCTAATTTTGCAAAATGATCTTTGTTTACCAAATGACATCTCTAAACCTTTGTATTTGATTAGTTCTTACATCATTCATAATTAGAAAATTATTTATAACTTCATATCATGATCATATGTTTAAACATTAGCACATGACATGAGGGGTGGAAAAAATAAAGAAAGATTTGCTCACCTCATGTTTTTGTGAGGTGTGACATTGAGGACTAAGGTCCTGCAGTATTCAAAAGATGTATGTAACTTTTTTAGACCAGTTTCAGGAATGTTCTTTTGCTCTTTTGAAAAGCATTTCTGTATATCTGAGGACAGTATTTACTTAGAAAAGATACTTTTATTAACATCCTTAATCCAGGTCAAGCATCTGCTATAATTTTTAGAATTTATACTAATCTATTTTTATGCTTATTCCAAGTCACTACAATTATAGTACAGTCATTAATACCTTATGACCAGAGGCAGCCTTAGGGGTGAGTGGCATGGGTGACTGCCCAGGGTCCCGTGATTGAAGGGCGCCAAGCACACATACCCGGCCCTGCCGCTCATGCTAGGCAAAAGCCATTGCCAATTTGATGGCATCTAGTCCTAGGGGCTGGGCAGCGGGTCCCACCCTCCTAGCTGTACCTGGAGCTGATTGGAGCCAGCTTGCTGGGGCAGTGGGATAAAAAGCCTCTGGGTGGTGGCAGTGAGGAGGGCTGCTGCTGGTGCTCATCCTACTCAGCCTGCTGTGGCTGGACCTGGACCTGGACCCCCGCCTCCTGCTACCACTGGCCTGTTTGCATGCAGGACAGCTCTTCCTGGATTCTGCCTGGGCTCTGGAGCACCGCAGGTGCCCAGGGCCACTACCTTGGAGCCTGCTGGACCCCTCCCATGTCTAAATGGACACCTAAATGCTGCATGCTGAGGCTGGGCAGGGAGCCAGGGCACTGAGGAATCTGCTGCCCTCCTTGCCCAGCAGTGAAGACACTAAGGCTGGCAGTGACAGCCAAAGGGCACCCAGCCAGCCCCACCTGCAGCAGGAGCCTGAGCCCAGTGGAGCCTTGGTGGTGGCTGGGGGGCTGGGCTTTCTGTGTGGGCAGTCCTGCCTGGCCGCCTGTCCTTCCTGACTCCCTGCACTGAGCCCGACCATCCCCCAACCCTGCTGTCTGTCATCAGGCCAGCATCTAGGGTGAGTGGACACGTGCTGCCCTACAATAGCTCACAGGGTTCCCTCTCACCCACAGCCACTGGGGCATGTCTGCCCTTCATGCACCCTCCTGTACCCACCCTCCACAGCCCCCCACACAACCCCCCACACTCTATTCATACACCCCACACCCCTGATGCTAGTGACTTGGGGGGGGGGGGAAACCAGAAGGGGAAGGTGCCTGAGAGGGAGGCACCAAAATATAGGTTCACCCAGGGCACCATTTTCCATAAGGTTAGCTCTGCTTATGACAACACACAAATATTAAGTATTTTAGTCTGTTTTACTATGGCTATAGGTTGTAGTTAAAGTGATGTTTATATGTCTTGGGAAGCGTTGGCAGTTAAATACATAATGCTATTAAGAATAAGGAAATCTGACAGTCTGAGGCTCTTGTAAATGTAACTTACAGGTAGAGGCAGAAAAGATCAAAGAAGGCATAATTTATAGCATTTTAATTTCATCACTTGACTTTGGGCCTAAAATTACAAAAGCTCCTTAAGTGTTTGTAGAACAGATGTTTTGATTACTGTGAAAAAAAAGATCCACGACTAGAAGACATAAACTGATGATAAACAAATTCTGCTATCCCTAACTCAATGTCGACATAGTGTCTTGGGAAAAAAATAAACAGCACTTCCAATCATTATAGTAATAAGAAAATACACACTAATGAGAAACTTCTGAGCAAGCATGTAGCAGTAAGTTTGATCTGACATTACTATTATTTGCTTCAGAAATAACTGTTTCTCTCTCCCTCCTTCTTTCTACCTTGGAACATAGTTTGCCTATGGTTGCTTTGTCCGAGATTCCAATTGAAGTCAGTTTGTGCCATATACAGCATGTGGCTGTCCAGCAAAGGCTTGGAGTTTGGCATCTTCTCCGAACAGTTAATATTTCAATATTCTTTATCTAATGTCTATTGGAACCTAACTGGCAAAGAATACATTCACATCAGTACATTGAGGGCTTTACACGTCTCCCAGTTGCATTAATATTTCCCAAAGGGTTTGGGAGATGTGAAGTTGAACCCTATTAAGGTGAACAGTTGCTTCTATTAGAAACCAGTAAACCAATAAAAGCAAAAGAAGGAAAAGGCGGGGAAGTATCCCTTGCTTCGGAAAAACGAGAGATGTGTTGCTAAGCAATAAATTTCTAGATGATAGTTCCTCTGCTTTACTAAGTGACCAGAGTGATTATTTTTGGCAAATCAGTACATAATTCTGTGTGCTGTTGCAGATCTGCAGAAGAAACCACATTTATAAACACCCATTTGGTGCTTTCAGTAGGAAGCGGATTTGTGACCTAAAAACTGTGACAAACTAAACTCTTCTTGAATGGTCTAACTTTGGCAGGAATGATGTTTAGTCCTTTTGAATAGCCATCACCTTAATGGGATTTGGTTTTGTCTGGATTGCTTTGAGGTCTTCACCAACTCCTGCCAATCCATTTTATCCATGCCGTGTTTCTCTGGCACTTCATGTTGGAAACAGTCTAATGTAAATGAGCCGGCATTACTGTTGGATCTGCTGCAATAGCAGGAGGCTTTAGCAATGTGGTTTGGTAGCACTAGCAGCCACTTAAAAACTGATACAATTGCCAACTCTTCTATGGATCAGAAATGCGTTAGGACTGCTGACTATTACTTTTTTCCAGGATACAAGAAGCTCCTTCAGCCAACCTATTGAGATTGGAGATTGCGATACATAGGTATGACCTCGATTGATTGATTGTGTCTGCACTGAGACAGCACAGTGGTAGACCGAACTCCCAAATTTCTGTCCCGCTATTCATCATATTTACTATAAAGCTCAATTTGGATTCTCAAGAGGAGTTTTGTTTTGCTTGATCTTGAATCTGTAGGGAATGCCCTTAAATCCTTTAATACTAAATCTGTGCATTTTTACTTTCAGACTCTGAAAAGTAGACAGTAGTTGTTAAAGATTCTGCATTACCTTTGAAGATGCTGAAATCAAAACTCTGTGAACTTTTTGATAGCTATAAGTTTTTTTTTTTATCATACACAGTGTAGGATCACAATGCAAGCTGATGTGTTTGCTGATTATATTACAGTGGTATCTGACCCAGGAACTAGAGTTTATTATGAAACCCAAAAACCCACCTTATGTGTTTCTTTACAAATTTGAAACTCAACCTAGGTTCAATGAAAGTTTTTAATAAATCTTTTTGAGGAAACTTGGGCTGATTTTATGGTTGAGTCAGTGAAAATCTGAGTTTTGCTTTGACTTTTTATTTATATGTCATTTAAACCTGAAAATCAGGCAAAACTCAGGGAACATAATGAGTACTAAAAATGAGGAAAAGGTTCCTGTGAACCAAAGTGAACCAAAACAGCCACCCAACTTGCATAATTTTCTATAGTGGATATGCTTTTAAGAGTTGTGTTGTTCAGTTTACCGTGCACAAGAATTATTTAATTTGACCCTCTTTCCCACTGACTTCTGTAGTATAACTTTGGGCATCAAGACCAGATGGCTGAAAATTCAACTGGAAAAAAGTCGTGACTAGTCATGACATAGAGGATACCAGCCAATGCCACCTCAAGGAGCACTGTCTACTGGCTAGGGTGGTTCAATATACCAACCCAGGTGATTCAATATACTCCTTTGAGCTTACAGATGGCACTTGTATGGACACTCAACAATGAGTTGCCCTTCCTGACTTGAGGTGGGGTGATTGTTCAGATTCCACCTGAACTCTCAGGAGAGTTAATTCTGGGTCACAGCAACACCTTGCAACTTAAGCAACTTGAACTTTCAGCTCTGTCAAATGGCCAGCATTGAGCCTAGTGTGCCTAACTGAAGTAAAGCAGCAGCAGCTGTAATTACCCATGAAACGTGTACTTTCCTGCTGTAGACTGTTGCTTGCACAGCTCTGACTAAAAGGACTAGCCTCTACCAACAGCACTTTCTTTTCATCTGCTGCTTTGTTCTCAGGAGACTTTCTTTAGTAGGCAGCATCAGTAGAATAAGATCAAGTAGCTCCGGCAGTTTTCATAGCAAGCCAGGATGTCATTTAAATAAAACGGTGCACATGTACAGTGTAGGTCCTGCTCCCTGCTGAAAGGGCATAACAAACAATTAAAGAGTGGTTTCCTCAGGGGATAAATGGCTTTCGGGAACTGCTCCAATTCACATGTGCGTTATATATATATATACTAGTCAGTACAGATTTTCTTAGAAAATAAAATAGCTGATGAGACTGAGTATGAACAAATAGGACTGGGACTGAGTAAATGTTTGATTCCAAAGGATTAGATTGGTCAGTTTAGTAGAACATAGATAAAATACGTTAAATAAATTTAAAGAAATATGTTTAATAAACCATTTTTAAAGAATTAAGCAGAAACTGCTACAAGGTAGAACCTAGTCAGAGTCACAGTTGAAGACCAGAGGCAGCCTCCTCCCTGATATGTGTGCACATACCTGTGGCATACATATGTACATAACAAGTGCATTGAAGCCAAAGTTGTTGAAATGAAGGAACATAAACGGGTTTGGTGATTTAAAATTGTTTTACCTGATCTTTCAGTTACAGAATGTAGTCTTATAAAGATGTGAACATGGAAAAATGGAAGAATAAGCAGTCTTAGCTGGGACTCACCTTCTATAAGGGCTGAGGAAGTTCATTTTTCACATTAGAAAGGGTTGCTGTTGCCCATAAATTTACAGTTCATTTTAAAAAACCTCTAAAAACACTTGTCCCCAAAGTACCTGAAAAAAATGCGCTGTCAGTAAAAAGCTAAAAAAATTGTAGGCTTGATTGAAGATCCATCATTGGAATGAGATTGCATGCAAGTGTTCATGGACAGACAAAACAGAGATGTACCACCTTGTGTCTCAGTGGGAGTGCAGCTTGGTACCCTGCAAGCCTTTTGCACCTCAGCCACTTGCTGAGGCTATATCCCACTAGCCCTTCTAGGGTCTGGAAGAAGGTTATACTGTATTTTCTTGAATATAAGACAAAGACAATGTAGTGGGAAAGCACCTCATTTTCTGTTTGTATACAACCCCCTCCCCCCCATTAAATGCATTACCTGTCTTTGAACCACTGCTAAAAGCAGCATGTGCTCAGTAATGGAAACCAACCATGAAGCTGATTACATTCAGCCAATGCTGAGCATGATTATAAACAATACGGCCCATAGGGGACAAACATGCTGGTGGGAACCTACCACAAGAATAAATTAGTGCTGCCCCTCTGAATAGGTCATACAGTAGTGCCCATTGAGTGCAGTCCCCCTTAGTGATTCCCAGATATCTGGATTTTCTGTTCCCTGTGGAAAAACACAGATTTCATCTTTTAAAGGAAAAAATCACAGATTTTTCCCCTTTGAAAGAGAAAAACACAGATTTTCCTCTTTGAAGTGGGAAACTGTGGGTTTCCCCTGCAGGTTGTCAGCGTTCTAGCCTGCAAGGTGCTTCTTGGGACTCAGGGGAGTGGCAGGAGGGTGATTAGAGGCAGAGGCTACCATAGCATCAGTGTGCATACACATGTGGCCAGCATACAGCCAGGCAGGGAGACATGAGCAGCACTGGCAGCTGGATACAGGTAAGTCTATGGTATAGAGAGGCTGGGAGGCCAGGGCTTGGGGTCTGTCCAGGGGGCTGTTTGTGGGATGTTTGAGTGTGTATATGTGTTTGTGTGTGGCAGGGGTATGTGGAGGGGATATGTGTGTGTGCTGGGGGAGGGGGGGAGTCTGTGTGCCTGCGGGTACCTGATGGTGCTGGGGGAAGGAATCCAAGTCCTGGGGCTCCAGTGGGCCAGGGGGCTCTGAGACAGTGCTCGGTGCTGCCAGTGAGCTCAGGTCAGTGTTGTTCCCAGTGGGGCACACTCAGAGATACCTGCCCCTCCAGCATGAGAAGGGATGGGGAGGGGAGATCCTTCTTGGGTGGTGGGAAGCTGTGTGGCCAGAACCATAGGCAGCAGCTTCTCAGCCTTTTCTCAGAAGTCATGTGCCTCAGCCCCATAACCATTTTTGTTGCCCTCCACTGGACTATCTAATTTGTATACGTCCTTTCAGTAGTGGGGGGCCCCAAATTGGACACACTACTCCAGATGTGGCCTCATCAGTGTTGAATAGAGGGGAATAATCACTTTCCTTGATCTGCTGGCTCATACCACTCATACCAGTGCATCCCAGTATGCCATTACCATTCTTGGCAACAAGGGCACGCTGCTGGCTCATATTTAGCTTATTGTCCAATGTAACCCCCAGGACATTTTCTCTAGAACTGCTGCTTAGCCAATCATTCCCCAGCTTGCACAGGTGCAGGATTTAGCACTTGTCCTTATTGAACCTCATAAGACTTCTTTTGGCTCAATCCTCCAATTTATCAAGGTCTCTCTGAATCCCAGTCCTACCTTGCAGTGTATCCACTACTCCTCCCAGCTTGGTGTCATCCATGCTTGACAACCTCAGCTTGCTGAGGGTGTACTCCATCCCATCTTCCAGCTCATTGATGAAGATATTTAACAAAACCAGCCCTAGGACTGATCCCTGGGGCACTCCACTTGACACCAGCTGCTAGCTAGACATCGATCCATTGTTGTTTCACCATGGCTTAAAATGCTGCTTTCTCTGCTGGGGCCCAGCCCAGTGAACTAAATGGTAAATTATGAGCCTTTTGACTTTAGACTAATAGCATGCATAGTTTGTATTTTCTCTTAAATAGGTGCTAAAGTGCTGCTTAAAAGTGTGTTTATGGAATACCTGTGCTAAAGCTGGCAGCATTTTTTAAAGGTAAAATGCATAATTTGTGGGTGAACTAAGTCTATGGGCGCTATGTGAAAATTGCTGTAGTTATGTTTATTTCAAGGTCAGTTTTTTCAAAATTGTTCCTCACTTCCATATACTTGGGGACAGCTGGGTCTGGGAGGAAGGAGAGAGAAGGGGCTACAGCGGAAGAAGTTGAGGTGGTACGGGGTAGAGGGCAAAGGGTCTCCCTGTCTTCCCCCCCAATTTATTTTTCTTTCTGTTGCAGTGGGAGGGGGATAAATTCAAGGTGAGCATCCAATAATTAGATTCAATACCTGGAAAAATATTCAAATGTATACATTTTCCACATATAGAATCTAATTACTGGGGCTTGTCTTATAGTCAGGGATATTTTATATTGACGTAAATATGGTATTTACATAATACAAAATTAATGTCAGTAAAAGCATTTGGTTATCTGTAAAAAACAGTTTGCAGGTTATCAGTAAAAAATTGTTTCTTGGGTTGGCTACCCTAATATTAGAGGTCATTATAGAACATTACTGGTATGAAACAAAGGCAGAAAGGTTGTGGTGATGGTAAGTATATTCTGATAAATATTGGTAGCTGTAGTTGTGATGAGTTTAAAAACTGTTTGGTCATTCATTCTTTACTGGATAGGAAAGTAATTAATCTTCTGAAACATCTTCACACTTTTTTTGGTAAACACTGAGGAGGCAGTCTTGGTACATGGCACTAAAGATGTGGAGAAAAAATAGGAGAGAAATTCTTGACATTAAAAATAGGATTCTATGAAAAAGTACTGGGCCTCAGTGTAAATTTTCCTGGAATGCTCTCAGTTTGTACTTTGAGGCCGACTAGAGAGAATAAAGTTCTGTCCAGTGTCACATCATGAATAGTGTGACAGCCATTCACGTGTAGCAAAACCCCTAGGTTTTTTTTTTTTAAATTGCATTCACTTCCCTTCCCCAACCATTTCTGACTGTTTCTCTCCCTCTCTAGTCCCTATAAATAAGTATAAGTAAGCTAAAATGTAGGATAAGCTTTAAACATCTTTATTTTGGTAGCATGTTTTTGGTTTTGGATATCCACTGTTTTATATTGTACTATTATTAGGTTTGTATTAATTTTACTGTTGTATATTGTATTCATATCATTTTTATTGATTTTTATTGTTTCATATGGATATTGTATGGTTTAGGCCTGTGTTTGTAAGTGAACCAAAGTCATGTCAAGTTTCCATTTTATATGTCAAGTCTCCATCTTGTGTCCTCTACATGGGCATCCCCTGTGTGTCCCAACTGTATGAGTCACGCATCCCTCCCAGGTAAATTGGTTCCCCAATGAATAAGTGTGATTGGAAATAATTGAAATACAATGGTAGCAGGCCTCTACTGAATGGCCTGTAATGACTGGGTCATCACCTCACATTGATTCATCCAGGAACCATGGACCTCACCCAGGAACAGAGACAAGACCAGCATTTGAAAGACAAAAGACCCTGCAGAACCAGCAACTCTCACCATTACAGACACCCGAAACTGCACATCCCTGCATGGAGTGCACATGCTCAGTATGCCAGGGACTGACCCTTTCCTGTGTATGCCTCCTGTCACTAAGGTCACACAAGGTCTGCCCCTATAAAAAGGGGCAGTGAAGTCAGACCCAGTTGGATGCCCTCTCCATCTGGGCCAGTACCATGCCACACCATTTATCCACCCAGAGGCACCCCTCTGGACAATGTCTACTGGACAAGAACCCCTTTCCAGCCTGGATAGGTAGATATTACCTGCACACCTCCTCCTACAATTTGGACTCTCTCTCTCTTTCTCATTCTCTCTCTCTCCTCCTGGACTTCAGTGGACTTCAGCCCCTGCACCAAGCATCTCTGACCCCTGCTGCTGTGTGTGTGTGTGTGTGTGTGTGTGTGTGTGTGTGTGTGGAAGGGAACCAATTTGACATTGTGCCACACCCTCCTGTCTAACAGCACAATATTGAGATCCTAAGTGTTGGCCTGACCCCTCAGGGCAACACATGAAGATGGTGAACAAAAAAATAGCGGAGAAAGGATGGTTAATTAATTACTGTAGAATGGTCTTTCTTTAAAACTGATAAATATAAATGTTTTTTATACAGGGAATAAGTTGTGTAAGTCAGTGCCAAGTTATCATTGATTCAGATAGCTTAGTGGGGTTCTAAAGAAGACATTTTGTGAACTAGATTTTCCCATTATATTAGGATGGTTTTAGGAAATGATATGAATATGAGACCACTGATACAGGGATGAGGAAGAAGCTTCCCCATTAACAGGTTATTCTATTGTTGTCCATTATGCAATAACTTGCACCTTTTTTGCAAGTTTGTGGTTCTGTTCACTTTCAGATATAGGGCAATGTTTGAGGTGGACAATTGAGTGGCAGTTCCTGTATTCCTAAGAGCTAAGGAAAGATGTATACATTTGCTAAATGCAACCCAGGGGAATTCTGACAGACTGTCATTTGCCTGACCCATTAGGCTGGCCTGTCTTGCTTTGTAGATAGATAGATAGGTAGATATAGATATTTAGAGCATTTAGTGCTCTTGTTCAATTGATAATTACAATTAATCTTTGTGCTATTTTGGGATTAGTATTTAATCCCTGCCTGTCTGTTTGAAATCTTTATTATTCATGGGAGCAATCAACCTCAGCATTTTATTTTTACATGTTAATATGTACTAGAGCAACACAAGCCAGCAAATATAAAGACCTATGCAAACACTCTTAAATTACTGATCTAATGCTTTCATTTACCAGAATGCGTTGTACTTTTGTTACCATTACCCTTTTAGTTAGCATTTAAATGTTTCATTTTATGAAGAGTCACATGATTTTATTTGCTTTTTTCAGAGGGATGCAATGTGTGGTTAGTAGTGTTTTTGGGTCCTGAGAATTCAACACTTTCCTGTATAATATGAACTTGTCATTACTTTTAGTTTTTGTACCAGTAAAGTAATGTTTTCTGCAATCCTGTACACCTACCTTGTCTTACAAGGGCAGGGTTCTTGTGTGGCTTTAGATTTAAAACCATGTTCCCAAACAAAATACTTCATTAGTTAAAACTGAGAAGTATGACACCAATATATTAAATTCTATTTTTAACTTACTCAAGCTCTAGAAAATATATAAGTCATCAGTTCCATACACCATTCATTAACACCCACCCATAGACTTCGCATTTGTTTGCTTAACAATGAAATAACCTGAACTTTGTCCTCTAGTAACTTAATTCTTTTTTGATTTGTGTTACTTGGTGACTTTGTTCTGAAAACCCTTTCTCATGAAATTAAAGTTTTGAACACCAGCACTGCTAAACTGTAAAATCTTTTGTTGTGAATAAATGACCTTTTGGAAGGGTTTAACAAGCTCTAATAATATGGTTCTATTTAAATCCAAGAACTTGTACTCATAAAACTGTTGTAAATTAAAGAATATGTTTGCTTGTGTATTTGCCTTATAAATATGTAGATGGGGAATGTAGTTTAGGAGGCATTGTTGCTGATTTATGCCATAAGTATATAAAAAATAGGAAGCAAGACAAGTAAGTTTTTGTGTGGGCTTTTTGGTTTGTTTTTACGCAGGGAGAACTTCGAACAACCCTCTTTTTTTTATGCCTAAAATTGAAAGGGTAAATTGCTGTTGTCATATAGGTGCCTTTTTATAGTTTTGGAGTGAAAAATATTTTTAATTTAAAAAGTGAAGTTAAGGTTCTGAGCATGCTTGGTGTACATCAATTTGAAATTATTGAAGTAGTTTGATTTAATAGACTGAATCTCCTCGAGACCAAGGAGCACTTCACATTACACTGCGCAAGCTCTGAAGTCAGAACCTGATCACTTCCAAACTGAAGAGCTTATAAAAAAAGTGAAGTACTCTAATAATTTTAAATTACTCTATATTGCACATTTTCAGGTCTCTGATCACCTCCAAATTCAAGTGCTTATAAAACTGCTCCAATAATTTTAAATTGCAATGTGCAGAGTGATTTAAAATTGTTAAAGTGCTTCAAAGTTTTTTAATAAGTACTTTAATTTAGAAGTGAGTTGAGCAATACTCCAGTATAACTTCAAGAGATTATTAAACTGATGTAAAAATTTACCATCTGGAAAGAAAATTAAACTGATTCTTAAAAAGAGAGGGAGAGAGAGAGAAGATATGAGGGTAACAATGGGAGTTGGGAGGAGGGAAAAGAAGAAAAAGACGAGAAATATATCCCCAAACCTCATAAGGGTAACAGGCTCCTAGTTTTCTTTGTTCTGTAAGAAGTGGGTTAATAGAAATCCTCACCTCACAGCAGTAGCTTAAATGTGTCCCAGAAGTTTCCCTTAAAGTTATAGCAATATGACAGTGGGAGATCAAAGGAATCTGTACAGCTTGAGAACATCATAGTTGATGAAGAAACTGTCTCTCAGGCTACTCTGTACTGATATCCAATTGATACGCTGGTATGTGTCTTCTTCTGTATTGTCCATATGCTGGACAGTCTTGGTGTGTAGTGTCAAGTTAAAAACCCCACAAAAACAAAACCCCTAATGCACTTAAAATCAAGTATTATTTTGAATATACCTAACACACATTCCCCACTAAAAGGAATGTTACCTTATTCTTATGCAAACCTAGTTAGATTATGCATTACTGTTATGAAATAACTCAACATGCAAAATCAGTAGTTAAAGTATCTTGAAACCTTCATTATCATTAAGGAGAAGAAGCTTCATTTGAAACCTGTCCTGTATTGGTGCTGTACTTTTTGTTTTGCATCTTTTGTCACATGCTTTGGGATCAGAGGCTAGAAAATTAATGGTATATTGGAGAGGAATAGGTCTCTCCTACAATTTATGGAAATCAAAAAGAAGCAATTGAAGAGGGGAAGGCAGGGCATTGTGGCAAACATGCACCTTAAAAAAACAAATAGCAAATCTGTAGTCCTGTATTTTATTGAATTCATAGGAAGTCAACCACAAAGAAAAGTTCCTCAAGTGATGGAGTGTGTTAGGAATGTACATTTAATTTTCAATGTGTATTGGAAATTAAAACAAACTACTTTGGATTTAAATATATATGGAGGCAAATCTCTGAGAACCTGAGCTTCCTCAATTCTAGTTGACTTTGGGAAGTCAAAGACATCAAAAATTTGCCAAATAAGCTCTTGTATTCTTTAGTGTTGTTGACACTGGGGATGCCTAGAAAACAAATAGTGATTTCAAACTCCTGTAACAACATTGCTGTTAATAGAAGGCCAAACTGAGTGGAATGCCATGTGGTACATCTTGAAGCCAAAATCTGGTGCATGGAGCTAGAATCAGGTGATGTAAGCATTGAGAAAAATGCAAATCTTTTACCAAAATGCTGTCTGCCTTTACAGTTAAGGACAAATTACACATAAACCAGTATAAGTGATCGGAAACCGGTTCAAATCTGTAAAGCAAAAGAAGTTTAGTGAACATAAACTGCTTTCAAAATGGCTGAAACTGGTTTAAAATAAACCTGGATGGATGTAGTATCAGACTTAAGTGATTTGGATTAAATTGGTTTACTGAACTGCTGTCCCAGATCCCCTCCAGATTCAAGGCAAACCACAGGCCCCCAGCATCCCAAGATGCTTTGCACCTCTCCTGCAACCCCCTTCCCCCACAGGGTGGGCAGGCTAGCTTTGGCCCTGGCAGTCTGCTCCAGCTGAGTGGGGAAGCGTGCTCTGGTGCTTCTGCAGGCAGGTGGCTGCATGTTGGAAATCAAAAGTGAATGTCTGTTAATTTGCTTATCAGTTCAATCTACACAGCTTAGACTAACCTGCAAAGGTTGAATTAATACAACCTTGGTTTTTTTGATTGTCTGTACTTAGCCTATAGGTCTGATTCTGCTGTCTAATGTCAGTTTTAAATTGGTTGACTTTGATGGTATTGTTCCTTATTTAAGCCACTATGACAATAGCCAATGCCTCGTTTGTTTTGACTTTTAGAATCCCCTGAGAAGATTTCACATGAATGAAACAGAATGAGTCAAATTCTTATCTCGTTAAATGGGTGAACGTACATTGAAGTCGTGCATTGACACTTGCTGATGATCTGCCCCATACATTTTCATATGAACTTGGGGGTAGTTATGGAAGTAGGTATGACCCCAGAACCTTACATATGGAGGACTGCCCGCAACTTTAAAAAGATTCTGAGTCCCCCACTGAATTTCACAATTCTCTACTCCTTCAGTGCAGAGTGACCAAGAGTCCTATAACTGAATGCCCCTGAACTTTTGTGATAGGTAAACTTTATTATTTGGATCTGATTTGTTGCACTGCAGCCCATCTTTATGGGTGAGACACCCTCAAGAATGGTTTGCTTGCCCTCCCTTCTTTGACAATGCAGTATACAGAAAGCGATTCTATTTTCCTTGCTGTTGTGAATTAAGGAACACTGCAGCAACTACTCACTGATTAGTCATACACACGGCCTTTAAGATACTGAACAAAAAGATCAATACTCCGATTTCCTTTTCATCTGCCTGGACCATGATAATTAGGCCTTTTACTTTGTTGTGTATGTAATGGGGGAGGTAAGGTGGTGCTAGTGGAAAGAAAAGACTATCTCCCTGTGGTAAATATATTGATGTTTACAGACACAGGCAGAGAACAACATGGAGAGTAATGAGAAATTTGACTGCTTTCTATTCCTTCCCTAGCTTTCCAGCTTAGTGTTTCTGCATCCCACAGTGAATTACTAGCTACAAAGAGAAGGAACTGTTTAGGGACTGACAATTGAGAGCATTTACAATTAGCTGAATTGATTAACCTTTACAAATGCTGTTACTTTACGAGGTTTTTTTCAACACTAGTTGAACAATATGCCTTATTGATTAAACATACTCCTTTACGGTAGCTCTGATTTGTCTATGACTTCACCAGTCATAAAGCCTGCCTTAGTAATAGCTGATGCGTGTTCTTATGAGAACTTGACACTGGAGACTGATTGGCATTATGTAAATAGCTCTCCATGTCTGGAGCTGAGGGAGTCACACTGCAAAAACAAGGGGAATAAATCTGCATTCCAGCTGCTCATGTAAAGCCCAGTCTGAGCATAAACAAAGAGAGTTATCCTCTTTATATATCTCACCCACTGTGCACGAGACACTTTTTTTTTTGCCTAGATGAGGAAGATGGGTAGCTAAATATAAACAAATACCTAAGGGTCAATTATTTGTAACAACGTTTATAGCTTGGGTTATAAGACACATAATTTTGTGTACACAACACAAAAGACTGACAACGGAATTCTGTTTTGTACCTATTACGTGTTTTTTAAAACTCTTACATTTCTTTGAAAACTGATTTGGGTGGTAGTGGTTGATCATAGACCCCTGAGGGGAAGGATTCCCAGTGATCAAACAAGCCTTGGACTTGGTAGTAACGTAAATCATTGTCAGATGGATGCCTTCTTAACCTCACGCCCCATAAAGTTGCAGGAACACGTAAGTACACTGCACAGGTATTTTTCCCCTTCTTGCTTTATTATTGCAAGGGGGATTTTTTGTGATCATGAAGGTTAATGATCTGACAGCACAGGCTGTTACGCTGCAAATCTCACCAGTGTCCTTAACACTTACTGTACCTGGAAAAAGCTATTCCCTTTGAGAGGGGATAGCAGGAACTTAATATTTCTGCCAGCCCAAGTTTAGGATTCTCATGAAAAGAAGCTCTGATCCACTGTAAATCATGCTGAATTACATGTGCATTTGGTTTGTGGCTCACTGTGGACTGAACAGAGAACCCTAAACTCATTTCATCACAGACTACACATGGAGTCACACATATACTCCAGGAAGTGAAAAAGCCACTGGTCTTTATCTGCATAAAAGAATTGGTAAGAAATTCAGGTTTTTGGCAGTACTCCTCCCTGGAGATTGTGGGGAAAAAAAGTACGGATTGCCAGCAAATTCAGCATGTACATAAAGCATTTAATGCTGTAAATGGAATATTTCTTTAAAGAGAAAGAAAACTGTCTTGAAAATGTTTATGATGGGAATGCTAATATGACAGATAGAGCTAAAAATGTATTTGTCCAAGAAAGATGTATATTATATGTACATATACTTCCCATACATAGACAGAGAGCATATATACAGAAATATTTAAGTGTGTGCAAATAATCAAGGGTTATATCCTGCATATAAGAGAACTGATGTCATTCCATGGATCAGAGGAACAATGATGGCACTCAGCCATTTTTTTTCTGAGTAACTGCTGCATTTTTACAAATAAAAAATCAGGGAGCTGCTGTAGCAAAGTCTGTAGCAATCACAGCATGACAAACAAATTAGAAAACAGCAGATGCAGCACAAATTAAGATGTATTTAGCACAGCAGCCCATCAGATGTGTGAAAGTCTTTTGTATATCAGCTTTGCGAGGTTGATGTATTGCACTTTAGACAGCTGATAATGAACCCTTCTAGCAATTAGAGGTGGAAATATTGAGGATTCAAAATTGTGCTGTTCCCAGTGGGCAAAAAAAAAGAAGAAAACCCCAAAACTGTCAGTGTATGAAATGCATTGTGGTTTTGTTGTTCTGGTTAAAAAAAAGCAAGTGTTGCGCATCTACGTTAGAAATTCTTTCTTATTTTTACATCTAACTGTAATGTTATTATTATTTGATTTTACGTACCATTTAATAAATATATGTTTCTAATGATTTTATATGAGGCTTATGGCCAATACAGTGTTTCTTGTTCATGTGATGCATTATTTAGGCATCTGATGGGAGGATAGTAATTTCAGTAATCTAGTCCTCAAATAGAAATGAGCATTTTAATGGTTTAACTCATTTACATCTTTAGTGTTTATATCATATTTTGCTTTTCTTAATACTACTGCTGTCCCTTTCTTCATTACTTCCCCTCACCCCCAACACCAAAGTACTACGGTGCTAATGAGAACTTGTTCTCTATTTGAGAACAGCAAGGTTTGGATCTTCGTGTAACTTTCTGTTTCTGACATTAGTCTTGGAGGTACTGAGAGCTCTGAGCTCCAACTGAATTTAATGGGAATGAAGAGTGCTTAGCAGTTTGCATGATCAAGCCCCTGGGGAGAACAAGAGTATTGCCATGGAGCCAAGATCTGTCTACTATATAGATAATAATAGTTTCCTTTTATATAAGACCTTTCATCTGAAGATCTCAAAATGCTTTGCAAATTATGGAGGTTCCAAGATAGCTCTATCATTATAGTTGCATTGAGATTTGAGATTTAAGTAGGTATTAAAGCTCTTTGTTGTGCATAAATAAAAGTGCATTTCCTCCAAAGTTACAGCAATCAGTCTTTAGAAAATGTACTGAACATTTGCAAATTTAGTTACTGAATTTTAGTTAATTACATATAATTCCTTCTTAAATATGTGTATATATGTAGCCTTTTTATTACTTACAATATTTCCTCTTTCTTTTTCTTGCTTCCCTTTTTTGTTGTTGGATCAAATAGTCTCTGAAGGTGGAGTTCTAATCAGCGGCAGAGAGGGAAACACAGGCAGCAGCAGACTCTGCTAACATTTGGAGATAGGCAAAATCTTAACTTTCCTCCTGCTAGCTGGACAGAAGAGGAGGTAGTGATGGTTTCCAAGGAACAATTAGAGGAGGAAAAGGGAAGTCATTTAATTACCCACTCCTGGTCAACCAAAGATGAGGAAGGTAGTGAAGGCCTTGTAGAGGAGACAGAAACCTAGTAGCTCCATCTTTAGCACAAGCCACTATATAGAAGTAGCCTCCCATAGTCCATAACTTTCCAGAAAACACTCTAACATAAGCTCCTCCTCATCTCCCCACCCACACATACAGATTAATTGAGGCATTGATACCTAGAGCACAGATGGAAGTGACGATTTTCACCTGATCTGGCCACAGAAAGCAGTTTATAGCTGTGACCAAACAGAAGTGCACAGCTGCAGACAGTTTTAAAAATGGCCAATCAGGTGAAAATATGACCCTTCATTGTGTAAGGTATCAGATGAAGACATTTCAAAATGTAGCGTCTTCTGCATGGAGCTACCAGTCGGTTGCTGTTTTCAGAATGGGAGTGGGGAACAGGAGTGAGGGAGTTCAGTCTGGGCTGGGTTTTTTTGTGAGATGGGGGAGCTCCAAGTCACCCAACCCATCCTTCAGCATCAGCTGGGGAGCCCCAAGGATGAGCTCCCTCCACTGCCTTCCCCCTGTCCCATTCTGAAAACAGTGAGCACTGGCAGAGAGCCCTGGCCATTGCTGTGGGAACCTGGCTGCAGGCTCCCAGCCCACAGCTACATTCTTCAACAGTGAACTTCTGTTTGATCTGAGGTAAGGTTGTAATTCGTAATACTTCTTAGAAAATGTTCTGTGTTACAGCTGGGAGCTGCACTTCTGTCTCTACCTAAGATGCCGGCCCCAGCTCACACCATCAGAATGAGAGCTTTCATTTTTGAAAAGTGTTCCTAGATCTCATGTATGTGAATAAAGGTATGAAAGCAAGACTTTAGTGTTACTGATGTATGGCTGAGCCTGCAGACAGACTGAAATGACAGTTTCAGAGGATAGAAACTGCCTGTGACCTCTTGACACAGAAACATATTATCACTTGAAAGATGGCTGGAATCGCCTGGGACCAATTTATGGTGGTCACTAAGATCAAAGTTTCTATCATTCAGCCAGGGTTCTAGTCCCCATCTACAACTCACAAAATTGCCAAAAATTTTCCTGTGGCTCAACTGAGATATGATGATGTTTCAGACACATTGTGGGTTGCAGACAAAAAAGGGCCAAGAACCGCTGAGGTATAAGATAGCTGGAATCTTGGGCCTTTGTTTCTGTGAAACTGAACCATCAGAACCATCAACTTGCCCCGTCAGTTCTGGAGCCAAACTGACAGAACTGGAGGGGCAGATGTTTTTAGTTTATGCTATTAACCTTCATTTGAATTCCAAGAGCTCATTATTTAAGCAACCAGGTTTGAGTCATGTCATAAATTTAACTAATTTTTTTTGTATAGAAAAGACCTGACTGCAAAAATGCAGTTCTTGTCATCAAACTGCTTTACACACCTTTCTTACCAAGTTTTAGCTTGCACAGTGTCTAAGGGCTTTGTTAAACTTTACATCTCAAATGTTGATCAGTGTTAGTGCTAACTTAAGTCTAGAGTAGATACATGTTCAGGCAAGCAGGGGCTTTGAGGACTGAAAGGTAAGAATCCTTAACCGCCCCTATTCCAGGGTCCGCCCCGTAACAGGGAGCCAATCCCTGTTATGTGCAGGAACATGGTGTTTGCTAGGCTTGCTGCTTCCCAATACTGAGCCCCATGCAGAGTCCACACCCCACTGGAAGACCTACCTCAAGCTGGTGGGAGTCAGGTCTTCTCCAGGGAAGCCAGCCGGGGTTCCAAAGTAAAGCAGACCCATCAGGGCAAGGAAGACCCCTAGCTCCACCTGGCTGTCAGAGTAGGCAGTCAGGAGTGAAGCTGGAAGTGACTAAACTCCAGAAGCTACAGCAGACCATGTGGTGTCAGGAGCAGGGCCTGATTAGACCATATCGATATGGGTCCATTTAAATTAGAACCTCAGGGATTCAGTTCTCCAGAATCTGAGTGGTGCATGCCTATGCGGAGGCACAGGAATAGACTGAGTGGCAAGTGTGCAGGGTGTGGGCCAGGTTGTGACTGTTGCCCCGGTGGATTCTATCCCCTGATGTTAGTTTGCGAGAGGGAGAGGTAGACTCGTAATGGTTCCAGAACATTTTTATTTGATCTCTTACTTATGCACCACCGGTGTTGATGTGGCTGCGCAGGCGGTTACACTTGGATCTGAATCCGAGACCGAAAACGACGATGAACAAAAAAACCAACGATGAACAAAAGATACGAACGGTCGATATGCGAGATACGACTGGTGACGAGATACGAATGAGTGCACAAATGATTGCCTATGGTTCCGGAGGCAGGAGAAGCCGTGGGAAGCTGGCCAGGCCTACCCACTGAGCAATGGATGCTCGGGCTTCTCTCTGGGCGGAAACTCAACCCAAGCTTTTATAGGCCAGATGACAAGCACAATTTCAAGCCCCAATTGGTCACATATTCGCACTAAAATGTTCGCGGTTTTTTTCACAGGGGACGGGGCTTCCCGAGCACATGGCCAGGGTGATGCAGCAAGCCAAATAGGGGGTTTCCAGATTGTGAGGAGAGTGCTGACAGCATCTGTTGCTGGGCAAAGCTGGCAGAGTCCAGCTGGAGCGTGACAGCAAGAAGACAAAACAGTTGAACAGAAGGCTTAAGAGGACCTAAGGCAAATGGTACAGTGAGATGGGTCAGTGAGATGTAGCCACCAAAGGACTACAGTCAGCTGACAGCACTAGACCACTGTAGGAAACCTGGATTCATGGGACAGAGATCCTAACCTGCCCTAGGTAAGATTGTTTATGGACTTTAATAAATATTCAGAGAGAGGTGGAGGGAAGGGGCAGTACCCTCACCTGGGTTTGGATGAGGAGTCACCCTTAGATAACTGAAAGAAGAAAAGGGGATGAGACATGGAACACACAGGTCAGATTTCTGGGAATACCTTGTGACCCTTGCTTTGAGGATTATGGGTGAAAGATTCTGATTGCACTGATGGGGGTTGTGAGGACAGGATAAAGGGGTGGTCAGAGCCCTTTGAAGAGGACCCATCAGGTGACAAAGCTGAAGTCCTCATCATACGATTACAAACCAATGACTTCTCATTTCTTTTCCAACAAGGCATAGCAGGTGAGTGTGAGGAAGTGGGTTGTGCTTCAGGCCCTGAGGACTGGAATAAGAGCTATCTGTCCACACCTCCCTTTCCCTCTCCCCTCTGGGGATCCCCCTATTCCCCAGCCCACCAGGGATTCCCTTGTTCCTCTCTGCCCTGAGGGTTCCCCTCTGCCTCTCGTGGCTCACCAGTGTCCCCTGGTTTACTTGTGGCTCTTGGTGCTATCCCAAGGGTACAGGCATAGAAGGGAAAGCCAGCTTCCCAGTTACTGCTGCCACTACTGCTGAGCCACAGCTGTTGTCTGGGATGTGGTGGTGGTGGCAGCGGCTGGGCAGGCAGGTTCCCCTTCCCTGCCTGCTCCCCTGGGGCAGCACCAGTAGCCACAAGTAAGCTGGGAGCTGTGGGAGAGGGGAGTGGAGCAGTGATCTGGGATGTTGGAGGAGTGGGGGCAGGAGGCCCAATCCATCTGGGGGGGAAGGAGGAGCATCAGGCTGTTCCAGGCTGGAGGGGGATGGGGATGGGAGTGGGGGCAGTAGGCTGATCCAGGCTGGTGGGAGCCAGCAGTTAGCAGGCCTGACCGGGGTGGGGGGGAGGGCGGGGGGAGAGAGGGAATGGGTACATTACTGTAGCATGAGCTGGGTAACAGATCCCAAACCCGGCCTGGAGTGGTATAAATTTAAGATTCCTAAAGGGTGCCTAAAACTAGTTTCACATGTGAATATATGGACAATCCTAGGGTTAAGTGTTCCCCAAGCCCCTAAAATAGATGCGTAACACATCCCTAGCACACATACAAGGTTTATTTCAGTGAACACCACAGTTAAAGATTGCTGAACCTGGAAAGGCTGATATAACATTTTGCTTTGTGGCATTTTTGTTACTCTTACTTATGTTAGTGTTGAAGCAAATCACTTACCAAGGGTATTTATTGTGGTGACCTCCTGGATTCAAGCAAGGAGTTTTGTCTTAAACAAGCTTCATAACTTGTGCATCTTTTAGCTTTCAAGCCACAGCTTTTGACCTTCATTTGGATGCTGTGTAATATTGGTCATTATTAACAGTTATCACTTGATATTATAGTTTTTAAATTAGACAAGATTGTCAGTCAAAGCACACTGATTGCATTTAATCAGGATTTGGAGATGATTTTCTCTGGGCAAATGAGTTACCTTTTCAGTTCCCTAATGAAAGATAATCAGTCAGGCAGGATTCTCTGTCATGTTGAGACTTTTGCTTTACCTGGTTACCTAATAATGATAATGGACAATAAATATAATCTGAAATATGGCTTAACAATTTTGATTTACCAAGCAATGTTTTGAACAACTTTTCTGATGAAGGTTCAATACTGCTGCGTCTTTGGCCAAACAGATCATTTTCTAGTTCACAAGTTCATTCCTGATACTTCCATTTTTCTGCTGTCTGTTTTCTGAATTACCACCTCTAGATTTTGTTTTTCATTGGATGATGGGGAACATACCATAACATTTTTATGTTGGAGTAGCTTGTTAAGTTATGGAATAGAATCTCCTCACTGTTTTAATGCCTGATACAGCTTATCACTCTTAACAAAAGTTGTTTACAAGAGAACTTACTAGGGATAGGGAAGTCTTCTACACAAAGGCAAGGAAAGCTGTAATTTTGGTTTTGCATTCTGCACTATGACATCTTAAGTGCCTTTGCACTTTGGTGGAGGACAAAAAATTAGTCCTCCCGTCTTCCCCCCAGATTCTTAAGGGGAGGCCCAAGGATTTTGAACAACAACGGTAGGGCTTTTGCACAAAGGTCACAAAACCCAGGAGTCTCTTCTGATATGGCAGCATAATATTCAAATAGTAGCTGTTTGTCAGCATTGGCTCTTGGAAGTTCAGAGCTCGAACTCTCTGGAGAAGGTTGGAAAACTTTTTCTTGAGCTCTTTCCACTGCATATTCTGGAATGCTTTACACAAATGGAGAAAGGTTGGATTTCTTCCTTGTCTTTGAAACTTATGAGCAGTTTTAATTTTCCAAGCTCTAATTTTAGTAGCCTGCTGACTTGTATTCACTCTGTGGAGAAATCAACAATCCCCGTGCTGATATAAATTGTCAAAAGTAGGCGCTCCCTGTGATGAATCTTTTGTGTAACCTCATCTTTCCTTAGAAAATGATAAGCCCTTCAAAGACCCTGTGCTTCTTGTGATGAAAACTCAACAGCCCATCCTTACATCATGATGAAAATGCAGACACATAACACAGTTCCCTCCCACCCCATACAACTGCAAATAGCTAATCATAATTAGGAACCCTGCTGTTGGGAAAATGGCTCACCCGTGGAACTGAAAAAAAATCTCCTGAACATGTAATTTTCCTTTTTTGTGTTTTAGAAATCTTTCTGAAAATCTTGCTCTGTTACATATTTGCCCAGTTCATCTGCAAGAAACATATAGACACTTACAGAAACAACTCTTTCATTGACCTCTCTGTGATCTCCCCCCCAATCTTCCCCCCTTCCCCATTCTGCTTTCTTGTGGTAAGCTAGTTGCTAATTACATGCTATTCATTGTTCTTTTTTCTTGCTATGAGACTAGAGCATGCATCTATTTCGCCCCCTTATGAGTCTGGCTTCTTCATGACATACCAGGGTTGGGTGAACCTACCTGAAAATTATACCATTGTAGTCAGACTGCTCTAGTTAAAAGACCTTTAGTATTTGAGAAATAGTAATCAAGCTGTTTAAGAGGATAAATACTCAGTAGGGAGGAAGGGCAGACAAGTTTCTTTGGGTAATAAAGAACAAAGGATTATTCACCCCAAATGTCTATTAAACCCCATGGAAATGCCCCATGTCCCATTATTGCTACCGTAACAATGCAAATACAAACAAGGATTTATTAAACTGGAGGTTTTTTTCCCCATTTTACATGTCAGGAATATCATATGATCAACATCCGTGTCAAGAAACCTATTTTTAGAAATTTAATAGATCCCATATTAGGGTTGCATTAGTCTATCAGATTGAGTCTTGAAGCTGTAAATTGGCATAAAAAGTGTCAGCAAACTAGGATATGCGATATGCATTATCTTTTTATAAAACAGGTCCCTTAATTTTAGAGAAAACACCTGTTCTTAGAAAGATGCAAGGACATACCTTTGAATTTTGGTGGATTTCCATACAATACTTTGACATTGATTTGTGAAAATCTGGGTATACAAGGGGAGGTAAATTGGCATTGTTTTCGTGTTTTGAGGTTACCTTGTGAGTTATGTTTTTTGTTTAGAAAGGGAATTAGCTATTACATAGGGAGAGCAACAATTTATTTTTCTTACCATCTGCATTTATGTGACATTCTACTGTTTTGATTGGCATACCATTAGTTTTTACACCATTTAAAAGACATTCATATAATATTTCCATTGCACACACATAATTGAAAGACATGTCATCCACTGGTTTCTTTTAATGGCATGTATCACCATTCAGCACTACTGTAGTGACATATCTGCAATTTAAGATGTCTAAACTAATATCTGTGAGTCTTCCAATATCTTCTTGTATTGTTTACAGAGAATGCTTGAATAATCTGAGTCCTAAGGTTAACCGACAGGATGACTCTCTTGCCATATTGTTTTTCTTGTCACAAAATTGAATTGGAATTTTGTAAGAGAAAAAATAAATCCTGAACATATTGAATTTGTATTATTTGCCTTTGAATTATTAAAGTGAGATATCTACATCGCAAGAAGGTTTGGGAAAACTTGGAACATGTTTGTTTCCTGTTTCGCCACGTGAGTTTTAAGTACTAATGGCTAGCAACTCTTGGCCTCAAAAGGAAGGTAAGTCGCTCAGGTGGTGTTAAATTGAATGGAGGTAATTATGTGATGGTGAGTAGCCAAAACAAATTGCCCCACATTTTCTTCATTACATTGTCCTAATGTAACCCCCCAGGCTACATCCAGATGAATGCGGACATTTGTTTCCCTGGGCCCAAGTAGCAATGGCTACTTGCCCCTGGGGAACACCCATGCCACACATGCTCTGGCACATGGCAGGGTGAGGTAGGGGAAGCTGGGCTGTCAACTGTGTTGGCTCCAGCAGCCTTACCTGGGGCCCTGGGGGCCTCAGGGACCTGCATCAGTGGTGCTCCTGTAGCTGGGAGCCTAGCTAGCAGCCAGAGCATGGCTGCCTCTATGTGTATCATGTTGCTGATTTTTGACATGGGTGTTTTTGTCCCCGGGATCTCCTGTGGTCAAACTCCTCCCCTCCTTCCCCCGCATTGCAAGGCAGCAGCTTGAGGAATGCCTGCATGTGCAGTGTGTGGTACTGCAGATGGTCTGTGGCCCCACATACTGCAAATCCATGCTTCTCTGGACGTGTCCCAGGGTTTATTTTTTATTGGTTTTCTGCCAATTGAAGAGTTTTAACTCCTGGCTGTAATCAGGGGTGGAATAATCAAATTATCAGCCATGAAATAAAAAAAAAAAAAATAGTGGGGGACTCAGTAGAAATACTTTCTATCAAAGATGTAACTAGGAAGTCCTGGGTAGTAGTGGCAGTAGCTGAGCTGGAAGCTTTCTTGAAACCCTTTAAAGTTGATGCCTAGGCCTGGTGCCCCACTTGCTTCCCCTTCCTCCCTAGTTATGCTACTATTTTCTAAAGTTTTGCTGAAACAACTTATGCTCAGGTGAGACAGTTAAACAAAATTTTGTCTCAGTAGCAAGTCCACATGTGATTTAGTGGTTGCATCAAATGCTCAGTAATTGTTCAGTTTGAGAACATGAAACCATTTTTATATTGACGTAATATTGGGGTTTGATTTAGACTTTGTTTTAGAGCATCTAAAGTTCTTTAATTAAAAGAAAAGGAGAAAGGGAAAGACATTATTAAAAGATATATATATTCAAATAAGTGAAAAATTAGGAAGTACATTTTCTACAGTAGAGGTAGTAAGAGTGTGTGTTGTTGGAAATGCTTCTTGGTTCTGTGAAGAGTTCTGATCAAAGTATTTATTTTCATCAACATTTTTTCTCAAAGTATTCTCATTTTCATCAAAAACTGAAAAATTAAAGATATTTCTTTCTGTAAATCAAGCACAATGTTATTATATTTCAGCTTGAGTTTCTTAGCCAAAATTGAAAAATGTTTGGCTTTTGGCTAATTTTATATTTGTTTTTTCAGTTTTTTTGATGAAAAAAGCCACCAAAAGAAACATTTCAGATGAAGACATTTAAACATTGAAGAAATAAACTGAGTGTGGTAGGAAAAATGCAAAGATAATAATTGAATTGCTGGCTCCAAATGTTTCTTTTGTTTGACCTGGGTACTCTAAATGACAGTCTGAATTAGTAACGTATTGGTGACTACACCTGTCATAACAAACCAACACATATAAATGATCTTGTATGTGTCAGTGAGATGCATGTAATGTGTCATGACATTCTGACTATACCTCTGTTGAGATATGCAATTTACATGTAATTGTGTGTTTTCATATTTGATGCCTAGGAAGAGGTAAGCAAAATGAGAATATTATGCCTACTTAACCCCGTTTGTTATTACCTAACAAAAACAATAATTTCTCTCCTCTTCTCATACCTCCATATTTTCACGGATCTGGGAGATTAATTTATTGATTTCTAGGCCCCATGTCACAAAGAAAACAAATCCATATTACTGAATAGGAGTTTGCTGCTGCAGCCCTGATTTAGCTAAAATGTGTAAAAATTAATGTAGCTAGACAGGTCCCTATTGGTTACACATATGAGGAGGCAGAATAGTGTAATTTATTCCTTCTGTAGTTAATTGTAATTTATGCACATTAATTGCCTTACATTCTGCTTATTTACCCAAGATTTCATAACAAAGCATTATTTTGGTACGTTCCCTCATGCTTTAAGAGATATCACTTACAAATAGGGTGGCCATCATAGAGGACATTCTGGTTTTCTGCTACTCTGTCCTTTATTGATACGAAACCCAAGGCCTTTATGCCCTCTATTTTTCTGTATCAATAGAGGACAGAGGGCAACTGGACCGTCTTCTATAATGGCCACCCTACTTGCAAACCCAGAGAACTCATTACTTTATCAGCGCTTCTTAGTAGATAACAGAATCCTAGCAGGTCCACAGTGAAGGAACCTGCCCCACAATTGCTTGATATTTTAAATGCCTGCATTGTTGAACACAGAGTAGAATTTGGTCCCTATGTAAAGGAGTAAAAATATATTCATTGAGTTTTGCTACTCTTATACTCAAAATGGCTTCAAAGTAGTTATGCTGATATATCTATGACGTGGACGTCACCCTAGAGCCATAAGAAATTCCATTACAGTTTTCTTTTTCTGTCTTGAACTTTCCTGGTACCTATTAGTAACATGGGCTCCAAAGAAAATTCAATAATTAAAGATTAATAAACTGCCAAAATATTTAGGAGCAATTGTTCCTTTCTGCATTGCATAATCTAGGGCAAATTCCGTGCAATTGCCCCAACTGAGGCACTATTGGTCCATATTTGTTTCACTTCCTGGGGACTTTGGTTTATTGGTTTGATTGGAGAAAAGTGGTGAAGGATTTATCAGACTAGGGGAAGGTGTTTAAGGCCAATGAAAGATGTACCTCAGACTTCCTCCAACCTAGCAGAAGTCATAAGGGAAAGATAAATAGCCTGAGACTATTTTATCTTTTCTAGAGAACAGTTTCCTTAGTGAATGTGACTCACCTTTGGGGAACTGACAGCCTTAGGGGAGTAAATTATTGCAGTTTCCATGGAGATGTGCTGGCAGAGGGACCAAAAGTACTACATGGCTTCCATGTCTTCTATTGATTGCTCCATGAGCACAGAGCTTGGTGAGGAACAAGTTGGGGAACCTGTTCCCCTCCCAGCTCCATGCTCACAGAGCTGAGCAGGGGACAGGCTCTCCAGCCTGTTCCCCACCCAGCTCTGCGATTACAGACATAGGTGGGGACCAGGTTCCCCAGGCCCTGCCAACAGGGAGCTCCCAGCGCTGGTTTCACGGTTCCTGAGGAGACCCTGGGAGACCTTATCTCTCAGCCCGAGCTCCACAATCACAGAGCTTAGCCTGGGAGATCCTTATTTCCCAGCACCAGTTCCATGATGGCAGCGCCGGTGCTGGGAGATGTACATGCGTCCAACACCTGATCCAAAACTGCAGCAGCGTCAGTGTCACATGTATTCAGCATCTACATGCTTTAAAATGGAAGCAGGAGTACTTTAACTAAAGCTTGGGTGCTATTTTGAAGCACAGGGCACTGAATACATGATACACTGTGGGTACTTTAATTGGAGCGGCTCCTGAGAGCTGCTCTAATTAAAGCACCCCCCTGCCCCTTCTATCCTGGAGCATGAGTAAAGTCACCCTTAGAGACTGACTGATTTAGAGAGGGATGACATAGGCAACAGCCTACTTCCTTAGATGCTTAGAAGGAAGAGAAGAAACTAGCCTCAGCTAGGATCCTTCTCCTTTTCCTTTAATATTCTGTTAGACAGTATTTTACTCAGCTCACATGTAAAAAATAGCGTTGGTAAAATGGAGCTAATTCCAAAGCAGAATAGTGTAATGATAAAGGGCCTGGAGAAGCTACATTTGAAGGAGGAGTGAATAAATTAAATATGTATAGTGTGAGAGAAAATAGAGATTAGGAAATGACATAAGGGCATAAACATTAAGAAGGGCATAAAATTATTGAATTCAATGGTGGAAGAATATTAAAGTTCGCAATGGAAAATTACCTGCACCCTCCCCACCAAAACAAAAACAGAAGGAACAGCTGAATTTGAAGTAATCTACAAAGGTCAGTGTGGAAGTTCAATCATTGGTGATACCAAAAATAGGCTAGAGAGATAAAACACTTGAGAAAATTCAGCAGGGAAAATACTGAAGTAGATAAAATAGTCTCTCTCTTTCACCTCTGTTATCTATGATTATATATATTTTAAGCGTGGTGGGTGGACAGCTGGGAGTGCAATTTTACAAACCTACTCAAGCTATGTTTGCGATTAGGTTAGACACATTTCTGAACCATCTTATCCCAAAATAAATAATGACTTCAAATATTCAGGTAAAAAATTCCCAAGTAGAAGTCCTATTCAGGCAGTGGGAATTTTGCTATTTTATTAAAAACTACAAATCAAGGATACATACTATAGATCTGTGTAGTGGTGGAAGTGTTTTTCAGTCTGCTCTGGAAATGACTGGCATGATAGCAAGAAGAAGAGTTACTACAAGTTGTATTCTACATGGTATTTTCTTTCAGTCACCCCTGTTTGCACTGTTGCACAATGAACTATTAACCATTATTTTCTAAGAATCTTGTATAGGCAAAAGGAACTGTTCCCATTGGAGAATTATGATCCCTGTAGAAACGTATTGTGAGTAAAATCATGAGCTTGTTAATAGGGTTGTTTTTTTTAAGATTCTGTTTTATTTAGCACTCTATTTTCATTTTCATTTGTTACACACTTTATCACGTGAACACTAGAACAAAGAAAAATATAGTGCCCAGAATAATTGTTAAGGAATTGTACAGATGAAAGAAGTTTTGGCATCAGCAGAGAAGATTGTTAACTTCCCTTGCCTGTACAGTATATAAATAAGCTATACTGGCTAGTTTGTTAGGCAGGACTTAGGGCAAGTTATCACCTTAAAGACTAACTGGTTCAGAGAAGCATGTACTTTGATAGGTAGCAATGTACTTTGTCGGCTGCTACATGTGAATGATCCAGTCTGATGAAGTAGATTGGTGCCTATCAGTCTCATCCCTTTTTGAACCAGGTACGTCTCTCAGCATATGTACAACTGTTATATTTAGATTGACCCAACCAGGTTTGGGTTGATCTAAATGCCCAATTGTGCTGGTGTTCCAAGGGATTAAATCAAGCAAAAAGTGGTGCACCCAAGCTAAGTTAGTTCACCCGAGTAGATGTACTAACATAGATCGAGATCGGCATAACCCAATTTCACAAATGTTTGCATGCATTTGCAGCACAGCGTCGGGGCTGGGAAAGCCCAGTCACTCACTCCAGCCCTAAAACTGTGCTAATCCCAGCCCCTCAAACCTGAGTTATTTTTAGCTGTCAGACACCCCTGCCCCCTGCAGACCCATCAACCTCCACAGAGACCTGCCAGTATCCCAGTTCTACCCATGTCTCCTCCTAGCCCAAGTTACTTATGCCAGTTTTCCTCTGTAACTCCTAGAAGTTGCAAATGCCTGTACACACTGCTCCTAGGAGCAGCAAACTGCTGCATGTGCCTGCTCACACTCTAGATGTTGGCAGTTTAAAGTAAGCCAGCTATATCTGGACTGGGTATGGGAAATGATTGCGTGCACCCTAAGATGCCACTCTGCCCTACTTCTGCCTGACTGCAGACCAACAGGGCTAACCACATCTCTAGTTTGTTAGAAATATAGAATTCAAATATGCTTTGTTTTTTATATCTAATATTAACAATATGATGCTAATTCTATTCCCTACAGATGGATATGGCTTTGGATGTGTAAATTGCCATTTTGAGATGGATGATATAATGTCAATGGAAAATGAGAAAAAACACAATAAAAACATTTATAATCATACTTTACAGGGATGTATATGAAAACTCACCTGAAGGTCTTTCCTTAGGATTCATTGTATGAAGCGCAGTAATTCTGTGACTATCACTTCCTTCCTTCTTGCGTATATGAAACACCCATAAACTATGAAAATCTGAACTGTAGAAGAGATGTGTTTTGTGTTAAAATTATATTCTTGCTGGACTTCTGTATAAATCCCAAATAAAAAGTCCCAGATGTAAACATCTGGAATGAACACATGTGTATCTGTACTGTGGGTTAAGGAAAGTGGGTTAAAATCTGAATTGAGGTCTGGAGATGAATTTGCCACCCAGCTATTCCCTCTCTAATTGGTAAATCAAAGACCAAGATCTGAATACAAGAAACCTTGGGGTGATCAGAATCTTCATCAGAATTTAGCCTCAAAAGGCTATTTCTAGTTGAAGTAATATTTTTATTCCCAGCTGGATATTAGTGTGTTTTCATAGGTAGAGGCATAAACATTAGTATCCTTGCATTGTAATACTGAGAGGTGTCTCTAGTTAGGAAGTCAAACATTAATCACACATTGCCTGTTAATATTAGGTAATAGTTTCATAATTTCTAGGGTCGGAAGGGACCTGAGTAGATCATCTAGTCCGACCCCCTGCCATGGCAGGAAAGAATACCGGGGTCAAAGGACCCCAGCAAGATGTTCATCTAACCTCCTCTTAAACACCTCCAGGGTAGGAGCCTGCACCACTTCTCCTGGAAGTTGGTTCCAGACCCTAGCCACCCTGACCGTGAAGTAGCGCGTCCTGATATCTAACCTAAACCTAGCCTCTGCCAGCTTGTGACCGTTATTCCTGGTCACTCCTGGCCAATGCCTGCTGATCCCCCCTGACTAGTTTATAACAGGCCACGAGATCCCCCCTCAGCCTTCTCTTGTGGAGGCTGAACAGGTTCAGGTCCCGTAGCCTCTCCTCATAGGGCCTGCCCTGTTGTCCCCTGATCATATGAGTGGCCCTCCTCTGGACCCTCTCCATGCTGTTGACATCCCTCTTGAAGTGTGGCGCCCAGAACTGGACGCAGTACTCCAGCTGCGGCCTGACCAGCGCCGCATAGAGGGGAAGGATCACCTCCTTGGACCTGCTCGAGATGCATCTGTGGATGCATGACAAGGTGCAGTTGGCCTTCCTGACTGCCTCCCCACACTGCCGGCCCATGTTCATCTTGGAGTCAGTGATGACCCCAAGATCCTTTTCCGCCTCTGTGCTGACAAGAGGGGAGTTCCCTAACCTGTAGGTTTGGTGCCGGTTGTTCCTCCCAAGATGCATCACCTTGCACTTGTCTGTGTTGAAACCCATCCTATTCTCGTCCGCCCACCCTTGTAACCTGTCTAGGTCTGATTGTAGCCAGTGTGCCCACATCCCCCCACATCTTAGTGTCATCAGCAAATTTGAACAGGGTGCTTTTTACCCCCTTGTCCAAATCACTGATTAAGATGTTGAATAGTGTGGGCCTGAGGACCGAGCCCTGCGGAACCCCACTGCCCATGTCCTTGCAGGTTGAGAAGGACCCATCCACTACCACCCTCTGGGTGCAGCCCTCCAGCCAGTTGGTGACCCATTTGACTGTGTGGGTGTCTACACCACAGCCCCCCAGTTTCTTAATGAGAACAGGGTGAGAGACAGTGTCAAAAGCCTTCCGGAAGTCCAGGAAGACTATATCCACTGCTACCCCTGCATCTAATGATCTGGTGATCTGATCGTAAAAGGCCACCAGGTTGGTCTGACAGGATCTGCCACTGATGAACCTGTGTTGGTTGCCCCTAAGCATGCAGTCCCCCGCTGGCCCCTCCTGGATGTGTGCCAGCATAATTTTCTCGAACAGCTTGCCTAGGATCGAGGTAAGACTAACCGGCCTATAGTTTCCCGGGTCCTCCTTCCTGCCTTTTTTGAAAATGGGGACAATGTTGGCCCTCTTCCAGTCCTCCGGTACCTTACCAGAGCACCACGTATGCTCGTAAAGCTTTGCCAGGGGACTTGCAATGACCTCGGCCAGTTCCTTTAGAACTCTAGGGTGGAGATCATCTGGACCGGCTGACTTGAATATGTCCAACCCCTCCAGAAGCTCCCTAACTAAATCCTCGCTAACCTGTGGCCCAGGTGTGCCTCCCCCGGGGCCCGAGGGGGGCCCAGCAGGGAGGTGGCTGTTCTGGTCCCTACTTAGGAAGACGGAGGCAAAGAAATCATTAAACATGTTAGTTTTGCCATCTGGTGTGATGACCAAGTTTCCCAGCGCATCCTGCAAGGGCCCCACATTACCCGGGACCTTCTTTTTACCCCCTACGTATTTAAAAAAAGGCTTCTTATTGTCCTTAATCTGGGAAGCTAGTCCCAGTTCCATCTCTGCCTTGGCCTTCCTAACTACCCCCCTACATCCCCGAGCAACTACAGAATAGTCCTCCCTGGTGATGACCCCTTCTTTCCATTGGGTGTAAGCCTCCTTTTTAGCAAGGAGACATTCCTGGATGCTTCTGGTGAGCCACAGAGGCTTGTGTGTTCTCCTGCTCCCTTTGATCCTTGTTGGGATTACCTTCCTTTGGGCTTGGAGGATTGTCTCCTTACGGAGTGACCACTCTCCTTGGACACCTGGCTCCCATCCCCTCTGGGACCTCAGAGCTTCTCCAACTATCTTCCTTAGCTCGCTGAAGTTTGTCCTCCTAAAATCTAGGGCCGCTGCCTTACTGCATGCCTTTGCCACCTTACACTGGATGGTGAATTCCAGCAGGCGATGATTGCTGTCACCCAGGTGGTCGAGCACCCGCAGCCCCCTCACCAGGTCATCACCCATGGCCAGCACTAGGTCCAACAAGGTGTCTCCCCTGGTGGGGCTGTGCACCTCTTGGGTTAGATGGAGGTCCTGCACTCTGGCCAAGAACCTATGTGAGCATTCAGACCTGGCTGACTGTTCTTCCCAGCAGATGTCTGGGAAGTTCAGGTCCCCCATGACTACCACATCCTTAGCCTTCACTACCTCTGTGAGCTGACCCAAAAATTCCTGGTCAAGCTCTTCTCCTTGGTTGGGAGGTCTGTAGTAGACTCCCACCATTAAGTCTCTTTCCCCTCGACTGCCTTGTACTCTAACCCAAAGCACTTCAGAGTGCCCCTCCCCTGACTCCTTGCTAATTGACGAGGATGTGTATTCCTCCTTAATATAGAGTGCCACGCCCCCACCTCTCTTTCCTATCCTGTCCCTCCTGTACAGCCTATAGCCCTCGACATTCACCACCCAATCATGCGTTGTGTCCCACCACGTTTCTGTAATCCCCACTATGTCCGGGCTGGTGTCAGCCAGCAGGAGGGTGAGTTCCTCCTGCTTGTTACTCATACTATGAGTGTTTGTGTAGAGGCATTTGAGGCCTCCTGTGGATGTGTGTACTGACCCCCTAGTCCCAGCGTTATCCTGGCCCCTATCTCTTACCTGTTTATTCGCTTTCCTCATTGGTCTGGGCTGGGCTGTAGTTGTGGGTGCTGTTTTGGTCTGGCAGTCTGATGTTTCCTCCACCCTCACCTTCCCCTTCCCCCAACGAGCCTAGTTTAAAGCCCGCCAGAGGAGGTCCACCAGCCTAGAAGAGAACACACACTTACCTTTAGGGGAAAGGTGGAGCCCATCCCATCTCAGCATGTCTCTTGTCGTGATGTGCTGGTCATGGCTGAGGAAGCTGAAGTCCGCTTGAAGCACCATTCCTGCAGTTGCCAGTTGGTCTCTGCGATGCACGTTTCATGCCGTCTGCCTCGTCCGCTCACTGGCAGGATAGAAGAGAAAACCACCTGTGCGCCCGTCTCCTTCAGCATGCACCCCAGAGCATGGTAATTTGCATGAGTAATATTTTTATTTGGCTAATTGTTTTAATGGCAGCTATTTCATGTCAAATAGTATCTCCAATAACTGAGTGTTGGAAGACAAGCCAGTATAAATTCTACTTTTTTTCCTTTAGAATCCAGGAATACTACTAAATTAACCCATTGTGGGTGTGTACTTTCTACCAGAGCAGGCAGCATCATGGTTGAAAATTTTTAAAAGACTTACTCTTCCCACCAGTATTACTTCCATCTTCTTCAGATTCTGTTTCATCCACTTCATTAGCTGAACTCTAACCACTAATTAATCACCTTGATAATAGTATTTTAGTAAGGGGCCCAATAGACATCAGGACAGGAGGGTACCAAGAGCACCCATCAGGGGGCTTAAATGGCTCTACACTGATGCTAGGAGCATGCGGAACAAGCAGGAGGAACTTGCACACTTGCTTGCAAGCAACAACTTTGACCTGGTTTGACTAACTAAAACCTGGTGGGACCCTACTCATGATTGGGCAGTAGGCATTGAGGGTTACAGGTTGGACAGACAGGACAGAGTGGGGTAAAAAGGTGGGGGGAGGGTGTTGCTCTCTACATTAAGGAACAGTATACATCCTCTATAATTAAGATGGGATCAGAGGACAGCCAAACCGAGGTATTGTGGGTCAGGATACAAGGAGGTTGGGGGGAAGGAAGGAAGCAAAAGGAAGGCGCAGGGTAGCATAGGACCCCTACAGGACAAACTAGGGCAATTGGTGACAGAGAGGTGGGACAAAGCTGAGCTCTTCAATGAGTTCTTTGCACCTGTATTTCTAGACAGACCAAAATAAATCTCCCAATTGGATCACAGACACAGAAGGGACACAAGGCCACCAACTGTTAGTGCAGACTTGGAGGGGCTGGATGTGTTCAAATCAGTGGGTCTGGATGAACTTAATCCAAGGGTGCTGAAGGATTTGGCTGGTGTCATGGCAGGGCCACTGGCACAGCTGTTCGAGCACTCATGGTGCTCTGGTCAGTTCCTGGAGGACTGGAAAAGAGCCAATGTGGTCCCTATTTTCAAGAAGGGGAGGAGGGACAAACCGAGAAACTATAGGCCAGTTAGTCTCACCTCTGTCCTTGGGAAAACTCTGGAAAAAATCATTAAGGATCACATTTGTGGGAGCCCAGCAGGGGAAACAATGCTGAAAGGAAATCAGCATGGATTCATTGCAGGTAGATCCTGCCTGACTAACCTTGTTTCTTTTTATGACCAGGTCACAAAATACTTAGTCATCTACCTAGACTTTATGAAGGTCTTCAACACAGTATCTCATTCTGTTCTCAAAAATAAACTGAAAGGCTGTGATGTAGGTGTTTACGTAGTCAGGTGAGTAGTAAATTGCCTTAGGGGTCTCACCCAGAGAGTGGTGGTGGATGGATCAATATCAACCTGGAAAGATGTGGGCAGTGGAGTCCTGCAAGGCTTGATCCTTGAACCGATGCTATTCAATGTCTTCATCAGTGCCTTGGATGAGGGCATGAAGAGCACCCTGTTCAAGTTCACGGATGATACCAAATTATGGGGCAAAGTTGACACACCAGAGGGTAGGGAACGGATCCAGGTGGATCTGGACAAATTGGAAAAATGGGTAGAATTAAATAGGATGCAGTTGAGCAAAGACAAGTGCGAAGTGCTGCACCTGGGTGAAAAGAGCCACCAACACACCTACAGCCTAGGGAATGACCTTCTCAGCAGCACAGCAGCGGAAAAGGATCTTGGAGCCATAGTTGATTCCAAGATGAACATGAGTCGTCAATGTGATGAAATGATTAGCAAAGCTATCCACACTTAATCATGCATTAGCAGATGCATAATGAACAGGTCCAGGGAGGCGATGTTTCCCCTCTATGCAGCACTGCTCAGGCCATAGTTGGAGTACTGCATTCAGTTTTGGGCACTGCATTTAAAGAGGGATGCAGAGAATCTTGAGAGGGTTCAGAGGGGGCCGCTCATATGGTTAGAAGCCTGCAGGCAAGGCCCTATCAGGAGATACTGAGGGACCTAGATCTCTTGAGAGGTGATTTTGTGGCTGCCTATAAATTCATCAAGGGAGGGCAGCATGGAATAGGAGATGCTGTATTTACTAGGGCACCCCTTGGAGTAACTAGGAACAATGGCCACAAATTGATGGAGAGCAGATTTAGGTTGGACATCAGGAAGAACTTCACAGTAAGGGTTCCCAGAATCTGGAATGAGCTTCCAAGGGAGGTGGTGCTCTCTCCTACCTTGGGGGTCTTCAAGAGGAGACTGGACAAGCACCTAGCTGGGGTTGTCTGATCCTGGCACTCTTTCCTGCCTAGGGCAGGGGGTCGGACTCGATGACCTACTGAGGTCCCTCCTGACCCTAACATCTATGAGTTATGGGGTGGAGGCTCAGAAGACATATTGCAGGCACTTGAGTACACACCATCCCATTATTTCTCCTATGAAACCATTATGGAATTAAACCATTATGGAACTGAAAGTGAGAGGTATGGTGGCAGAGAAGCAGTTTACCATTGCTACCCTTAGATGTGTCCTTACAAGATCCTAAGCCACATAAACCTGAACCCTTTCAGGCACAGCAGCCCATTTACTCAGGCTGTGTATAGAGCTAGGATTTGGTCCAAACTTAGCATGCAGTTTTAAATCTCTGTTAATTGCTCTGGTCACTGTAATAATGCTTATAGCTAAAGATACATACTAAAACGGTCTTCTTTTACACATATAATTACACAGTTTCTTATAGTTTCTTCTGTAGTACAGTGAAGCCAAAGTGACAACTTTTAGATCAGATGGACACTTGTTGTTTGAAAGGAATATCTGTCTATCTGGCTAGGCATGTAAGGATGAATCATGCTGGCTAAAATTGATGACGGTCAGTCAGAGGAAGCTAAACAACCAAAAGATTAAATGGAGGATTGATAACAACCTTATTTTGGTCCATTTGGCCATGGAGTGGAAGTGGTCAACAGTGTTCTTTGTGCCTAAGAATCATGTCAGTTATTTTCTTAATCTGGGGGTGATTTTACTTATATTAGTCATATTTAAAAGAAGAAACTTTGTCCTTTATGATATCTCGGCTGTCAGACAAGCAGCATTCTATACGAAGTTGCTAGAAAAATTGAACTAAATCAGTCCTGATTTTATTGACTGTATTAGTTAGGCTTTGCCAGGGGAAAAAACCCCATGAATCAAAGTTGGTCTTCTGTCTGTAATAAATCACATTACAGTACTATGCCTTACCGTTCTAAATGAATCATATAGCACAAGTTAGACTAATTCTGCATATAATCAAGAGCTTGAATATGAAAAATGTAATCTTTTGCCTAAAGAAACATAGAATATTGCTTAAAAAATGAGTGATTAAAATGGAGACAGGCCCTAACCAAAGCCTTGCACCTGAGATTTCATATTTGTAATGTATAGCACTAATGGTTCTGATGCAGAGCTGTGTGCTTGAAATCAAGATCTCAGTTCAGTTTTTTCAGAGTATAGGATGTTTACTCACTGTAAAGAAAGATTTGAAGTGTTACACGAGAGAAAGCCAAACCTGAATTTTGTAGCTGTCATTCATTTTACTAAAGCCCAATGAGTGTTTACAAAACTCCCACCTCTTCACAGAGTAACAGATCTCCCAAGTAATCATAATCCAAGTTCAAGATACGAATTGATTGACAAAAAGCTGGAATGATAAGCCAGATCATTAGGGCAAATAGACTACTTCAGAGTACTAAGGAATTCACACAAAATATGTTGCTTACAACTCCTTTGTGATGGCGCTTTACCCTTCCCACAAGTCCTGCATTAGTCCTGCATAAGGAGACACATTGCTCCTTATCCTGGCGATATCATGGCTGCTTTGTTTTTAGAGATGGAGTGCAAACATATTGGCATTCTGGCTGTCACCTGAACTGCAGTAGTGCCAGCCCTTTTTTTTTGGTTCAGTGGGAGTTCTGTGGGGAGGAAAAAATTCAGTTGATTTGAAATGAAAAATGCTTCAAATATTTAATGAACTGAGAAGTCAACAAAAAGCTGGTTTAATTTAGTTTTCAAGGTTTTAAAACATGTATTTAAAAAATGAAAAGAAACTTGGAATTCAAGTCATTTTACAGGCCCCCAATGAAACATTTCAACTTTTTCTGTATTTACTTTGCCCTTTTTCACTGATTTACTCTTATCTAAAATTATATGGATTTGTTAAATGTTTAAGTGTTACCAAATCCACATTTTTCTCCCCACAGTTTCAGCTAAAATACCTTACCCAGCTCCAACATGGGCTTCAGCGTTGCCTGTTAATCCCTTGCTCCCTTGCTGCTCCCTTGTTGAGTAGCCAAAATCTAACTGTATACATGTTTTGAATAAACAAATGTTCTTCATGCCTCATGTTACTTAATTAGAGCAGAGAAACATTAGCTTGAATGTGGATATTTACTTAAGTCATGAAGACATTGTGGGTTTTTCCCCTTCGGCAGGTTTAGTCATACCATATATTTTCCATGATGCTGAAATATTATAAATCACTTTTTAATATTTTTCCCCTGAACAAGGGAAAAATCATTTATATTATAGACATGTAAATTTTACTTAAAAATACAAAACCTAGTTTGAGATTTGATGCTGTGGCCATAAATCATATACAATAACATTGTAAATGAGATAACTGTAACATTATATTCTCTGGGCAAGGTTAATAGATTCAGTGCAAGTCTAGCAAGAAATTGTAGCTGACATTTTCCCATTTCTTTCAGAAAAGCCTTTATAAATCCTCAAGTTGTAAATTGGACTGGATTAAGTCCCAGTGGAGAAAATCCTAGATTTAGTGTTTTTAATTTCCTAAGTTACTGAGTGGGAACCAACTTTATAACTACAGTCAAATGTGACTAGGGGACTCTGCCAGGTTGCTTTTGTTATTCCCAGCCAACTCCAGTACTAGTAAAAGCAATATACCAATTTTATTACTAAATGTTAAATTACAGAATGAACAATTTATCTATAAAAGGGTTGGGGTTTTTTTTGTTATCTATGAAACTCCCTTTTTGGAAATTGGGGACTCACTTTCTTTGTTATGCTTAGCCCCCATTTTTTACCTTCTAGTGGTATTTGTACTTGGGCAAAGTTATTAAGTGTATTGTTGTCATCTCTGATTCCCCTGTTAAACTCCACTCAAGGTGATTGTACAGAAATCTTTCCAGTTTCTTACCTTTCTTCAGTGCAAGCACAACATCTTACTAACAGCCATGTAGATCTTCAGACCACTAGGTTCCCCACCTCCATTTCCTGTACAGCAATTTGATGTTTTATAATTCCAGTGTTAATCCTTTAGGAATTTTTAATCTCATCTGAGAGGAAGATAAGAGCTAGAGCTAAAGTATCCAGCAATCTCTCCAGTCAACTCTTGCAGATGACCTTGGAGGATATAAAACATACACCTGTTAGCAGCTAGTAGATGTCTAATTTTACGTATCAAACAAAGGAAAACAAATTTCAATGAGACAAGCTTATTTGAAGGGATGCTATTATCCATACCATGCAGGTATTTACAGAAAATCCTGTTCACATTATGACATTAAAAATGTGTCCATTATTTTAGTAACTGTGTGACCTTCTTGGTTCTGACTTCGTAGGGGAAGTGAGACAAGATATTAGAGATCTGTGCTGAACACTTTACACATTTTATGACTTAAGACAGTGAGATACTGTATGTTGTTTTCCAGGTTTTTGGAATGGACCCTCTGTCTCAGGTAGAAACATAAACTTAACTATATAAACATCATGCATAATTGGTTGGGTTGTTGTGATTAATTTCACTTTCAGTTTCAAATTAATTTTAGTTCTGGGGCACCTTTTAGACATTTTCATGAGACCTAATTTTCCTGACCACTGTTGCTGATTTCAGAACACAATGCTTCATCACAAGGAAATATTTAAAACTATCTGCATTTTTAACACAAAGGTAATCTGTCCTTTGGAGATATTTCATATACAGAGATTAATAATTTACATATGTTGCTATGGCAACTATATATCAAAGTATAATAAGTCTAGACTGTGCTATTCATGCCCTTTGAAACCAAAATCAAATGTAAATATCAAGTTTTTGACTAGAGCTGCCTGGAATAATTTACTAAAAATTAAAACAATAGGGGAAAAAAAAATCATCCCTAGCCTGTCTTTACATTGAATTTTCAAAGCTAGTGGCATGCTCATGTGTTTTATTGTTTGAGTTAATATGATAGGGTCTCAACATCTTCTGTGGGTTCAGTTATGTCCCTACTTAAACTAATTCAACAACAGATATGGGTTCACTCTTATTCCCACAAGCTAATTCTGATTAAATACCTAGCATGTGTGACTTCCATATCACCTATAACTTAGGGAGCACCTCTACATGTTCATTAATGCACTATAGTTATTGTGCATTAAGTTTAGTACTTGGATAACCAAGTACTAAATCAATGTGCTGTAGCTTGTGCTACTAAGTAGTAGCACAGGTGCACAGGTTTTTAGTGATATTTACTGCGCAGTAGCCTAATACAGTAAAAGCCCTATTATCTGGCATGAGCAGGGAATGGGGCGTGCCAGGCGGTGGCAGCGCAGGGTGGTGGCTGTTGGTGGTGGGGGCCACGTGAGCTCCGCCTCCAGCCATCTGGCCAGAATTCCAGTTAATAGAGTATTTCAGTTAGTAAAAGGCTGGATAATAGGGCTTTTACTGTATTACTGTGCAGTAGCGTATTAGCATGGTTTTTGCCCAACACTCTACTGCTCAGTGTTGTTATGCTACTGCGCAGTTAGCATCTCGTGTAAATGCACTCAGGGAGAGTGAAAGGTAAGAGGACAGCACCCTGGAAAATTAATGGCTGCCTTCGTCAATTTATTTATTATGTAGAAAGACAGAGGTAACGGAAGTCATGGTGACAGTACTACTTTCCATGAGCTGCACAGCACAAGGATTTGTGGCTGGATAGTTGCAAAGGTGGCTTGACTGGGTCTGAGACTAATGTACTATGTTGTTTTAGATATTATGAGGTGTCATTGCATCATCAAATAGTGAAAAGAAGTAGCATGAAGTAGAAAATTTGGACAAGAGAATGCTCTTGAAAGGAGTTTGTGTTCCTACCAGATGACATGTGATCATGTTGTGTGGCTATCCAGCAGGATGCGCTGGACAGCCACACATACAGTGCTTCAAAACTGTATGTCTATTACTTTCCAGAATTAAGGTCTATGCTGTTGTAACTCCCACTTGGAAAACTGTGAAATACCATATTAACTCAAATAGAAGATGAGGGTTTTTTCCCCCCTGTGCAGCATAGGAAAAAAAGCCCCTTATCTTATATTTGCCTAGCAACCCCACCCCCCATTAAATAGGTTGTCTATAATTAAACTGCTGTGGGAAGCAGCATGTACTCAGTTGAGGGACATGATTCTTCCTCTCTTCAGTACTGGTTAGGCCATATCTGGAGTACTGTATCCAGTTTTGGGACCCCCCCCACTACAGAAAGGTTGTGGGCAAATTGGAGAGAGTCCAGCAGACAATGGTTAGGGTTGGGGAACATGACTTCTGAAGAGAAGCTGAGGGAATTGGGCTTACTGAGTCTGGAGAAGAGAAGACTGAGAGGGGATTTTATAGCAGCCTTCAACTACCTGCAGGAGGGTTCCAAAGACAGTGGAGCTGGACTGTTCTCCGTGGTGGCAGATGACAGAACAAAGAGCAATGGTTTCTAGGTGAAGCAAGGGCAGTTTAAGTTAGATATCAGGAATAACCTTTTCACAAGGAAGGTAGTAAAACATTGGAACAAGTTACCCAGAGAAGTTGTAGAACCTCCATTCTTGGAGGTTTTTAAGACCTGGCTAAAATAAGCATTGGCTGGAATGATCTAGTTGGGGATGGTCCTGCTTTGAGCAGGGGGTTGGACCTCCTGAGGTCCCTTCAAGCCCTAATTTTCTATATTCTGTGTAAACCAACTATGAAGTTGATTAAATGCAGTGCATGCTGAGAATGCCCATAAACTACCTGGCCCATATGTGGCAAACACACTGATGGGAACCATTTTTTAAATGATCATGAAGGTATCAAAACTTAAAAGCCTGCTTTAATGAAATTACACAACATTAAAAAACTGTATCAGCTAAGAGAAAATGAACAATAAGTTGTCAGAAGTTAAAATATGCTTTCATCAGCTTCTAAAACATTGACAAATAAGACCAACAAAAACGTAGAATATTTGTATGTTATCCAAAAATTCCCTCCTTTCCGAAATTTGCATTAACCCACGGACCTGTTCACTTTCAGTTCTTAATGCCACATGATTTCCTCTCACATTCTAGGGTTGTCTATTAATGCCTATCACCTCTTATTCCATATATGTCCTGTCTTGGCTCCTATCATGCCTTTTTTCTTAGCCAGTCTCCAGCCTGCAGTTATAGCTCTGCTGCTTCCTTGGCCTCATAATCTCTTTGTCATAAATTCATTGCCTTTTCCTTACCTAATTCTCTTATGTCCCACCAGCAATACCACCCCAGTTTGCTCAAGCCCAAATGCAAGGCATCTTCTACAGAGAGTTCTGGTGGTTGTGAGACTAGTAAGTTTCTTGCCTTCCACAATGCTGTACAATGGCTCGATGGTGCAGATGAATAGGAGTGATGGCAGGACAGATCTATTTTGATCTGACCTTGACATCCTCTGTTAGATGACCTATCCTATGCCATGCTCCTTTGTATAAAGTCTTAGTTCAACCAAAGTTCTTTGGTGGGATCCTCATTTTGTTTAGGTTTCCAAACGGAAACTCATGCACTACCTGGTCATAATTTTTTTCTAAATTGAGCTTCAGGATTGCCACATTTAATCCTCATTCTTGAAAGTTTCAAATTGCATATCTCATTAGTAGCAGTGTCATAGTTACTACTCTGCTGGGCACTGTACAAGCTTGGTCACTGTGGACCACCTCTCCCACGACTTTTAATTTTTTTTGCTTAACACTTTGACCATTATCTAGGGTATTTATATACATGCTCTGGGAGTGTCGGGGGGAGGATGCTTTAAATAGAGTGGCTCTGAGAGCTGCTCTAATTAAAGCACCCAGGGTCACCTGTATCAACATCCCCTCACTGAAAAATGGCAGTGGGGGAACTTTAACTAAAGGTCATAGAATGAGCTTTAGTTAAAGTGCCCACACCACCATTTTTCAGTGAGGGAATGCTGACACACATGATGCTGAAGTCTGCTGGAGTGCAGTAATTACCATGCTCCAGCAGACTTGATTAACTGGGCTTCTCTGACACAATATAATTACAGTGTGTCAGATCAGCCTCACTGCATGTGTATAGGCAACCTATAGTCCAGGTTCAATAAGGTTATCAGTCTCCAGCTCTCCTTTCAGGCTTTATCTGCTCACCCTTTTTGTACAATAGTGTTGTTATTCCTGTGTCCATACCTTCCCCCAGCTGCTTCCTCTCCTTTCTGGATTGCCACTAACAGGTCCAGGCCATAATTCCCCAAGGACTTTCCCTTCTTGAAAGTTTGGGTTTGTCTATCTTGGATTGACCTCATCAGTCATCTTCAGACCCACAGCTGAGAATGATTGCTTTATCTGTGAGAGATAGCCAGTGATGCTGATGGTTGCCTCTCAACTTACTCCCAGTAAATCTAGGAGCAAAGTAAATCCCACATCCAGGCCCAAGCTCCTCCTATTGTTCCACCTGCATATTTTCGCATTTTCACATCAGCCAAAGGAGTAAGAGCTCTTTGTGTGGGACTAACTGAAGAACTCTCCTGTGCCCCCACTTATCCGCTTGCTTTGACTTTAAGAGTTCTTGAAAAGTGTGGGGCTAATTTTTCAGAAGACAGGGAAGAATGTAATCAAGCGACTGTGATTTGGAAGGTTTGAAATGCTTTGAATCAGAGTTATCAGAATACATTGGTAAGAGACTTCTGAGAGCAAGTCATTTCTTTCTGAAAGCTATTGGCTTGTGGTCTCAGTCAAGTCCCCATTGCAACCTTATTCCCATCTCAAAACCCATCACAATTAGCACTTTTGCTGCTGTTCTTAGCTGAGGATTTCAAAATGCCTTTTTATTCCCAACAAGTGGTCCCTCCAGGTCAGAGTTGAGATGCATGTGAATGGTAAAGGAAGAGATGCTTGTATTACCACAACTAATACTTGTAACTGTTCTGCAGATAAATTGAAGTCCAGCTTACACCTTTCAAAAATGCTAAATTAATCTGAGGAAAAACAACCCCAAAACCTTGCAGCCTTTCTTCTAAGGGGAAAAAAAAATCTCTGCAGTGGGTTGGCTTTAAATTATTTAAGGTTTCTTTTTTTTTCTCTCACATTTTTCATTTTTCAAGGCTTGAAAGGCTCTGAATATTGCATATTAAAAATTGCTTTCTCCAGTGAAGCCCTGTTCTAAAAAAATCAGATGCTGTTTGTAAGCATGATCCATGCTGGATATCTAAAATTTTAAATATTTAAAACTATTCTACTTATAATGAATTCTATATTCTTCTTCCCCCTTCCTTCTCAGCAGTGAGCGCAAGACTGCACAAGCACATCTCTGCTGTTGTTTTAGGCTATGATCTAATATAATAAATAAAGTTCTTTTAATGGAGAGAAATATGTTCCTACATTGGTATTTTATTCTACATCAGGTAATGTTAATGATATGTTATTAATATAATTCCAAAACAAGACATCTGTATTTATCTCTGAAGACAAGTTTGCATCAAATTGTCTAGCATTTTAAATTTATTGATTGTATTGCATTTAATTATTTTAATTTATTTTTTCCCCCTTCTCTCTCTGAATTTATCAGCCATCTTATATCATGAAGGGTAAGATCAGGACATGAACCCACAGAAATACACTGCATAAAAAGGGGAAAAGATACTGACTAGTCCCATGCATAGGAAGCCTATAATAAAATAAATTAAGTTTAAGCAAAAAGTACTTCTGTTTCTCTCTTGCAACCTTTCTCTCTCGCACTCTTTCTCTTGTGATGGAGAGAACTATTAATATGTTGGTACCTTTTGTGTAGGTCAATTAGAGTAAGCACACTATGCAGGTATGAAGATGAACTTTAAAAAAATTCTTTTGCAATGTGTAGATTTATTGTTTGATTTCTCATTTTGATGGTGCATGTATAGACACTATTTTGGGGAACATTTTAGTATTTAATTATACAATATTGGCCAAATATTTCTAATAGAATTACATTAAGAAAAGTGATCTACTTGGCCCAGTACGTTTGACTATCCTATTGCTGGAAAATCTGTTACTAGAATTTTATATCCCCATACACACATGTTTATACAGAGAAAAATGATAGAGTGAAAACAAGCAGCAATAGAAAAAGCCCTTGACTCTTCATATAGTTCACATATAAGGCATTTCTGATGACATCATCAGGTTCTTTTGAGTTGCAGAGAAAAAGTCTTTGCTCTGCAATTTCTAGTGCTGAGGGGGTAGATTTTAACTTTGACCTTGAAAAGACAAACGTAAGAGTTAACGCTCTTGTAAATATACCAAAAATAATGACCAAGCGCACCGCTGGACAAAAAATTTAGAGAGTGCTGTTTACTCACATTGATCTTGCTCATGGGGCCTTCTGATGCTATTCGCCATGGTCTGAACACGGGTTCAGTTGTCAAATGCTGTATGTAGCCAATGTGGCCAATTAAGTTTAGTGAATATTACAGATTTTCCTGAGAAATAAGTTAAATGTTGTCCATGCCGGCTTACATGGTGAATTTCAGTGTTTGCTGAATATTTTCGTATTGATGGTACAGAACAGGTCCTCTTGGGATTGTAACAGTCTACAGTTTCTAGCTCCCTACCAGATGTCATCATAAATTGCACTATGGTCTGTATCAGCAGAGTATATACAAAATGTCTTATTCAATAGAAGCTTCAAAGCGATCTTAATAATTCTTTGGCATGGAGTGGACAATGTCTTAACAGGAGAGAATCTTGGTACTGATCTTCCCTGTTGTTGAATTCTGACACTAAGACCTCCCTGTTGAGTCCAGAACCACCACCAAGAATTGAGCCTCTTTTTTTAACTCTCACTCTATATAAGGCTGGTGCTGAAACTGGTGAGACCAGTTGTTCTCAAGCCTTTTGGACTCTAGGCACCCCTCAGTGGATGTGAGGCATGCCTCCATAACTATTATGAATTAAGTATACTCAATTTCAAAAAATAGGTTATATATTACAGTGTGTACCTCCATGCAGAGGGGCTAGGCAGTGGGGGTGAGGGATTGTTCAGGCAGGGACAAGCCTGAAACTATTTCTCTGCCATAATTATTCAAATATAAGATGATCCTGAATTCAAGGTGGCCCCCTATAATTAGATTCTATATATGTAAAATTTATAAATTTGTTATAATTTTCCAGGTATAAAATCTAATTATAGGAGGTTTGTCTTGAATTTGTCCCCCTCCCATTGCTCCAGCAGGGAAAATAGTGGCTCTGTTGAAATTCAAGTGATGAAAACACACACTAACTCTGAAATAAGCATACCTGTTGTAATTTGCAGATAGGGTATTTACAGACTTAGTTTGTTCAAGACTGGTACATTTTACCTTTTTTTGGAAATTGCTGCAAGTTTCAGCACAGCATAAACAGGCTTTTGAGCATCACTTTTATCCCTGTTCATGCATAATGCAAACTATGTATGATATTAGTTCAAAGTTAAAAGGCTCATGATTTATCATATAGTTCATTAGGCTGGGCCCCAACAGACTTAACAGCATTTCAAGCCATGGTGACCCTGCAGCCCAACACTTTTGGTTACAAATACAGCATTTTTTGGCACCAAGGGGAGGGTGTCAGGGCTGGCTCAGGCCCTCCCAGTGCTACCCTGGTATTGCAGTATCTCCTGGCCTGGTGCCAGTTCCCATGGAGGGAACACCCACCTATTTTTTTTAAGGCCAACTCCAAGAAAAATGGCTCCCATTGATATTTTTGTTTAGTATGGGCCATGTGTTTCACAGGCATGCTCAGTGTGGACTGCATTCAATCATCTTCATTACTGAGCACATGCTGCTTCTGACAGCATTTTAATAGTAGTGTATTTAATGAGATTTTCTTATATGCAAATATAAGACAAGAGACTTCTATCCTCAGGCTGATTAGAGAAAAAAAACCTCTTGTGTTATATGTGAGTAAATACACATTTGAATACATTAAGGTGTTTCATAGGAAATTATAACCCATTTTTTTTATAAGATAGGGTTTTAAGCTGTACACATATCATGGTTGTCTACTGTTTATTCTCATAAGAGGCTCTAAGCAGCCTTGGAAAAAGCCCAAGATACTGTATTGAAGCTAATCAACCAAAAGATAAAGTGTGCAATAGATATAATGTGTCTAGGAAAAAATGTTAATACAGTATATTGTAGAGACAGATCCCAGTCAGGGTGAGACATCACCAAGATGTATGTCCCAACAGACAAGGAAGGGGCACAAAGACTCTTTGGAATTGTGGCCTATATAAGGAATGTGTCACCTAATCTTGCTGCCTGAAGCCTCCACTTGAGCATGCTAAAGTGTCAAGATGTCCAGTGGAGATGGAGCAAAACATTTTTATAAAGAGTGTAAGAAACTGCAAAAAATAGTTAAAGAGGTCTTTATCTTGAGCTAGGAGCAGGAAGACTAAAACAAAGTTGTCCAAGGAGCTTACTGGCATTTTCCCTTTACAGCAGTATTGTCAAAACTAGAGATCCCTTTCTCCAGTGTGGACCCCAACAAAAGCAGAATGTCAGTGCACTGAAATAAACATAGAGGCTTTACTTAGTCAGATGTTAAATGTTTGGTGTCTTTATTTATGTGAGACTACCATTAGCAAAAGAAAAAAAAAAGAAAACTACTTGTGTCAGGCCTCTTCTGGCAATGATTCCACCTCACTGCCCCAGAATAAGGAAATTTATTTTTTCATTTATGAATGTCAATACAAACTGACTTGAAACTTGGCAGAGATTTGGTGGCTGCAGAACAAGAACACATGCTCTAGAGAATTTAAGAAAAATGCTAGAAGACAAAGTCTGGAGATAGATATTGCTCATAAAAAAATAGAAGAAAAACAGTCTAGTTTCAAATTAAAAGCAGAAGTTGAGTAGGGATATTAGTATAATGTGGACAGGATAGTGCGTTCCCATTGCAGCTCAAAGCCTCTCAGTGAAATCAATGTGATGCAATAAACTCCAGCACATATCACACTGGAGTTCATTTCTCCCAGATGCTGTGTTTACATGTGCACTTAGGACCACAGCACATTGAGCCTGCCAGGCTGAGGCTGCTCCAACTTGGCTCATCATGCTACAGAGGGGCTGGCTGGGGCATAAAGGCAGCCACCACACTGAAGCACTATCATGCCCCAGCTAGCCACATCAGTGTCTACATGTGTGCTGCTGTGGAGTAAAAAACTTCACACCAAGGTAGTACTTGTAAATACTGCTGCAGAGTTTATTAGTTTCCTGTAGCCTAATAGGGCCCATATTTACATGAGAGGCATTTACTGGGGAGCTAAGTAGTCTATTCCATTGTAAATGCCTCATGTAGATGCACCCTCTCTGTCCCTTACTAGGTCAATTTAATCCCTTTGATCTCTTCAACTTACCTTTGCTTCTTTTGGCAGTCTCTCTTCCTCTCAATTTCCCTATCCTTGGTATTTAAATGACTGTACAGCTTTCTATTTAGGACTTCTGTTCTCTTCAAGTCCATTGGTAACATCTGATGAAGCTAGCTGTAGCCTAGGAAAGCTCATGCGTCTCTGAACAAGTTAGTCCATAAGGCATGCTGTTCTACCTTCTGCCTAACATTGTTCAGTTAGTCTCTGGCTTGCATTGTTGCTTGGACCTTCAGGCCTTTTTAGGCAATTGTTAGTCTATTTGTTTTGACTGCCATGTTACCTGTTGTGATAGTTTTCAGCCAGAGGCCTCCTCTGGCAGAGGAAACTCGATGCCTTTAAAATTTTCCTCAACTTCTGGTAGCTGGAGAAATTTGCCTATTCCTCTGAGCTTTTTTTAAAAATTATTTATTTATTTATGTATTTTTGGCAGCATCACTGACCTGGGGGAAAACTCCAGCAGTCCCAGTCACTGATTCTCATCCGAGGTAGCTCAAAACTCTGGATTATATTGGTAAGTTTTGTTTGTTTGTGTCATATTATCTGTCTCCTTATGCTTTTGAAATGCCCAGCCTGTTTTGTATCCGTTCCTCATATTACAGTCATTTTTGTTCTCTGTTTCTATTAAACATGTCAACAGGTGAGAACTCATGCATCATAAGGGCCAGTCTGTAATATAACAATGCTAAATATGGAACAGCATATGGCCCTGCTGCTTTTAGTGCTTGATAATTTTAACAACATATTCACCCCACCCATTAGGAAACCATAGAGACTAGCAGTTGCATGTCTAAAACCCAGTTTTACTGCAAACTGCTTAAACCTTGTACCCATTAAACCATGACCCATTGCCAGACATTACTATGTCGTATATTCTGTGCTTGCCAAAGAGAGATTTGACATGCACAGTCACCTCTGGTTGGACTGCTTATTTGTAGTAAAGTTATCTCAGGAAAGTGACAATAAAAAGGTTAAGAAAAGCACATCTTTTTCTAGCCAATGCAGACGGTCAATAATTTCGCTACCCAGTTGCCATGTGGGCAATTTTTTTCTGTGCCAGCAACATGGGCTCTTTTGTTCAACTTGGCTATAACTGATAAATGTAATAACCCTTCATAAATTCCTCAATGTCACTTTCATATACTGCAGCAGTTATTTTGTCCCAGTGAGATCAAGACAGGGAGCAACATGGTAATCATCTTTATTGTGCTCACAAAAGGGCTTAACTGAATGTTTTTCAAGCAAAACAGCAGGCAGCAAGGGGAGATAAACACAATATGGAACAGCTGACTACTGGTGGGAGTACATAGTTCATATACATAACATTCAGTATGTAGCTGTCACTATTAACTTGACACCAGTGTAAGATTTCTCTAGCCCTTTTCTTTGAGTTTTCAGTCTCTAAATGTCAAAACTATGTTTTCTGAACATATTTTTATATACCATTGTGGGGATTACCATACTGGTACCTTTAAATATATCTCTCTGAACGCATCTGCACAAGATATTTACTGTGGAGCTGTCTAATTAGCTCTACACTCTACAGCAAAGTCTCAGCTTCTACATGTGTGGCCCTTTTAGGCCACAGTAAACTATTTAACTCTGCATAGGTTAGTACTTGCAAACACAAGTACTATCCTATGGCAGTCTTCCTTAGTGTGTAGCAACACATGTGTAGATGCTGATACAGCTGGCTGGGGCATGAGAGTGCTTCAGTGCAGGGGGTTGCCTGCTGAGGAGCCCCATACTGAAGCACCCTTGTGCCCCAGCTATACCCCCCCCACAGTACATTGAACCAGATTGCAGCAGCCCAGGCTGGACCCCTGAGCCCCCTGCTAGCCAGGGCTGCTCCAATCTGGTTCAAAGTGCTGCGATGCTACAGTCCTGGATGCATGTTCAAACGGCGTGCCTGGAAGCAATATGCATGGCAGTGTATTGCTGCATGCTAATAGCATGTGTAGGCACACCCAGACATGACAGAATGGGATAAAAATCTCCTTTAACACCATGCTTATCCTTGATGGGATAAGAGTCTCCTTCAACACCATACTTTAACACAGGGGTGGGCAATTATTTTGGGGAGAGGGCCGCTTACTGAGTTTTGGCAAGCCATTGAGGGCCACATGACAGGCACTCAGGGGCAGATAAATATTAATTTTCTAAAATTTTTAGGGGCCCTGTGAGCCAGATAGAATGGTCTGGTGGGCCACATCTAGCCTGTGGGCTGCATTTTACCCACCCCTGCTTTAACACAATCCAATCTGTAGATGATTTCTAGTTTTGCAATTTCATGTTCAGGTCAAGTTTTAAAGTTATTGTTGTTTAAGAATAGCTACTCTGAAGTCAGCAATGGAATATCAAGGACGGTTAACGTGTTCTGCCACAGGCAGATTCACATGGTCTATCGGTCCAGTCTAGACCACAGAGGGGCACTGTAAAGGATGCTGGCAAAGCAGGAGATGAATGAACCATGGATGTTAATATCCATGTTTGGTCCAGTGATGATTTAATCTATGTTTTGGTGGGGATGGGGGCGGGGTGTCACAGCTGGCATCTGCATCTGTTGCAAGGCCTGGTGCCTTGGTGAGGATAGGAGCTGGAGATGTCATGTGAGGCTGGGGGATCCCTGTAAGCCAGGACTGGCTTGTTGTTCTATGGATGCTTTGAGATGAGCATCATTTTCCAGGAGGAAACAATGTGTCCAGGTGGGTGCTTCAGGCTGCTCCTGAAATCAAACAGTAATGTGGCATAAAGCTAAGATTAGTGGAACCTGGGAAGAGATGTTTAATTTTTTGAGACTGCTGTAGGAACACTTTACTATACAATGTTTCCTCATAGTCAAAACTAGCAAAAGCTGCAGACGGTTTAGTGAGTATATTTCAGATCCTACTGCCTCTGCAATATGTAACAAAAGGGATTCTGTTACCCTTGTCACAGAGTTGTTATTGTGGCAGGTCAGAGCAGGGTTTGTCTCTGGCTCCGTTAATTTGAGTGGCTAGGATTTGGGGGTTGTAGTGTAAGCCTAGGAATCCTTGCTTCAGATCACTAAGGTGTGCATCTTGCCTGGGAGAATCATAGCAGATATGGGTATAATATAGAGCTTTGCTGTAGAAGAAAGATCTGCTGGTGTACTTAGGATGAAAGTGGGTGGTATAGAAGTAGCTGTAGTAGGTTTATTTATCAGTATTTGAAATTCTGTATAAGCTAATTGTTCATTGTTTTTATTGTTTGGCTGGCAAAAGATGTGGGGAACTGTGCCTTTAAAACAGTCCAGTTACGTATTGCAGAGGCAGCTGGATCTGAAACACAGAACAAAGCAGACCTCTGTCAAACACTTTGCCTCATAGTGATGGTTAAAAACAAGCACTGGCAGAAAGACAGCAGAGTGTGCTTTTGGAAGGCTTGAAAAACTGATGGCTGGATGGAAAGGCTGGATGTTCTCATCTTTATGCGATAAATAACCATTTTATTTTGCACAATATCTGTGAAACCCATGGAAAAAAAGAACACAGAAGGAAGATAGCAGTTGTAGAAACTTGCTGTATGTTTTGGATAGCTAAATAAATATTCCTGAAAAATGTCCTAAAGGGGTCATGCTCCTACTTTGAGGCTCAGGAGGGAGGATGGGGCTGGGGGGCCAGGCTGTGGGGACTGTGCTTTAACAAGAACTGATCAGGAATCATTTTATTGTGCTGTTGCTGTTAGACAGTACAGGGAGTCAGCTGGGGTTGAGTCTGGAAATGTTGGCATTTGGATCTGAAATCTACTCCCCAAACAATCTGCATCTTTTGCTAGTTTTGACTATGAAGAAACATTGTATAGTAAAGTGTTCCTACAGCAGTCTCAAAAAATTAAACATTTCTTCCCAGGTTCCACTAATCTTAGCCAATCTTAGCTTTATGCCACATTACTGTTCGATTTCAGGAACACCCCACAGCACCCAGCTTGAACATATTGGAAACATTGTTAATGACCCTCCTGGAAAATGATCCTTATCTCAAAGCAGCCATGGAGGAATGAGCCAGTCCTGAGTTACAGGGAGCCCCCCAGCCTCAAATGACATCTCCAGCAACAGGCTACCTAACTCCTGTCCCCACCAAGGCACCAGGCCTTGCAACACCTAGGACAGTCCTCATAGTCAAAGCTATCAAAAGACACAGATTGTATGGTGAGTATATTCCATTTGGGAAATACCATCTGCTGATTTCTGAAATGAAATTCTTTGGGGGATTTCTGTGAGAGACCTCACAAAATTTCACTTTATTCTAAACTGTGGCAAGATCAAGTTTCAAATGTCCTCTGAAAAAGAAATCCTAAATTTCAGCTAGCTTTTATTTATAATCAAGGGAATGTTTGTGTTTGATTGTAATAACATGGGGCTGGTGTCTGTTATACTACATATGGAAGGGACAATACAACAAAGACATGTTTTAAGTTGTGTGAAAAGTAGTTAGATTATCAAATATGTAATGGACCTTCCCTTGCCTTTCCCCCCCTAGTCAGAGATAGTCTGTCTGTGCATGACAATTTCCCTCTTTGGGCTGGCTGTGGAAGTAGTAGTGTTAAGGGTATTTTAGAGTCCTATTCCATACAGTCTCTGTGCCAAGAATGGTAAAATGTTATTTTCTCCCAACAGTGATGTGTTATTCCCATCTTTGCTTTCCATTCTGTGGTTTCCTTTAAGATAGGAAATGTTTTCCAATCACTTCCCAACAGTATAAGGCACTTGTGGCACAGATTGGGTGTTTGCATGCCTGTGGTCTGTGGTCCCACGTCCCTCTCCTTGCTTGCCACACACAGAGTGAAGAGTGCCAAGGGACAGGTTAATTATTGCATATTCACTCCTATAGGATGCCTGTCAATTGGAGGTGAGTCTCTAGGAGATCTAGAAGGTTTCTGTTCAAAAAAGAATGAGTGACGTATGCACTGATGGTCCTGTGTGGATGGTGTCTCTTGGCTGCTGGAGGAATGGAAGGAATACACTAGTTTCATGGGGAGTAATGTGAGAGCTACTGTGTCTTGTAATATTGATACTAAAATCAGCAGTTTCTCTGTATCCACATTGTCATATCTGAAACTGTATTTTGAACCACTGTATTACTGAATCTAACAGATCTACATACTGTACTGTTTGAAAGATTAGGATGTTTTAGTGATGGGCTGTGAGGTTCAGTTTCCTGCACACTAATCACTGCTGTGATTAGACACAGTGCAATGGAGACTGTCTTGCAGGCATGCATTAGCATTAGAACAGTCCTTTTGTGACCATGCGGAGAGGTCAATAAGTACATGATTATAAATTAGCTTGGTGGACTAGTGTGGCCATTAGCTGGGTCGAGTGTTCCTATTTCATATAATTGTTTGCTGCACCCGAATTAATTTGAGTGTTTAAATCCTGCATATTAATTCTGTGCTGCAGGATGTAAAGCTTTAGACTAATCCCTTTAATACTCTTCAGCATAAACACCTTAATCAAGCAACAGCTTTATAATTAGTTCTACTTTCAGACTGGATATAATTTACTGCTTTTATTGCTCATAACTTATTTCAACTTTTAATCGCAATGATTAGACTTCAGAATGTAAGCATAAATGGACTCTCATTGAAACCAGGCTGAGTTAAAGGGAGGGTTTTGTAAAATCCATGCTATATAGCACACTGATTCTACCCCGGAATTTATTCTACATTCTTACTAACAATATCTTATCTTTTGTGGCTTTAAATCATGAAATTAAGATAGGTTACTGAATGCAGCAGCTGAATTTACATATTCTACAGGGAAGTGCAGTTCAAATAGAATTATACATATTTGTTCTTGTGAGTGTGAAAAATGCTGACATGATTACAATATGTCTTACACAGTAAACCTCTCGGTAAATAAATACCGGTTTAGCTACTAAAGATGTACTGATCTATTTTCTTTTTTATCTATTTTCCCACTGAGCAGTTGGAAGTGCAAATCATCTCTAGCAATAAGAGCATTTGGATGGTCAGGCTGCATAGTTTGGGAGGTAGCATTTTAAACTGAGTCTTAAATTGCTTTTTAAATTAAATATATTAAGACAGTTATGTTTGTTAATTACGTACAGACCAATTGATTATTAAAAACATAATACTCCCTCTGTAAGGGAAAGAAGCTTCCTTTAGCATGGTTCAATATTAATGATTATGCTTTTAATAATCAATCAGGCCACATTTATTATACAATAATTGTCTTAATAAATCTGAGAGAAACACATGGTCAGACATTGAATTTAGAGTTGTTACCATTTGGAATTAGTCCAATGAAAATACGAATACACAAATAGGTTAAAACTCTCTGTGGATTCCAGCTGAAAAGACTGCAGCTGTACTACAAATGTTTTGTATGTTAGGCTAGTTTTTTGGCTTGAGGAAATCTTCTGTTCTTTTAACCACAACGGCCAAAACCCTACTGCTTTGAGCACATATGCAGTTCCTTCAGCATAGTATATTTACTGTAGTATAATTACACGACAATCTAAAAAACCCAAATGGCATATTAGGTTTGTTGGGTTTTTTTAAATATCTGATACAAGTGATTTGAATTGAAACAATCTTAGAACAGTTACCTTGCTGATGGAGAACAGTCATTAACATATTAACATTAAATGATGTAGAACCAGACATATTTAAAACTGATCCCCTATCCTGCAGCTGATTCCACATAGGAGAGAACCCCTTAGGCATCAGTGATGCTGTATGAAGGTGAAGAGGCCTGCTTGACAGCACCCACTGATTTCAGTGGTAAGTCTACCCAGATGGAACTAATTGCAGCATAGGGCCTTTGTAAGAATTAGTACTGCCTTAGATTTAGTCTGAATATCTATATACTTTTTTGGCTAATCATTACTGCATTCTTTGTGTTTAAAATAATTAGTTCTAGGCAGTGTAGTAATTTAACCCTTTTTTAGGTTAATCCTCTAACGGTTTTTGAATATGGCCTCCCCTTTTCCTTCACTCAAACCACAGGGCTTCAACCTCCTGGTATCAGTTGTTGAGTCACACAGGAGGACTCCATACTGCTCTCTGGTATGCCTATGCTTCATGATGACTTTGGAGAATAAAATATATTTATACGTGTATGTAGATGAAAGCAGAGGTTTAGAGTAACCAGAGGAACATAATATATTGGCTGTCTGGGGGTCAAGATTGTTTTATATCAGCTGTCTTCTGCTATATAGGCTAAGGACAGACACTACACATAAACTGATTTAAGTGATGAGAAACTGGTATAACCTGTAACAGAACAGATATTCAGTGCACATAAACCAGTTTGAGAATGGCTGCAACTGATTTGAAATAAATGAGAAAGGGGTCTGGGACAGACATTACATAAACCAGTTTGAAACAAATCAGTTAAGTCTGATACTACATTCAACTGGGTTTAAGATACACCAGACATGCCCAGCATCCCAGCATGCTCTCTGGGCTGGGCGGGGCTCTGTTCCACAGCAGGGCTGGTCCCTCCCCTCTGCTCTTTGAGTATGGGCAGAGACTTGCAGGCACAGAATCTGCCTGGCTTCTCCCTGCCTTGCCCTCCCTTGCTGCTCAAGCAAGAAATCTCCTGCTTCCTTCCTCCTTCCTTCCCTCCCATCTCCCAGAGCAGGGACCCCAGCTCCATGGACCCTAGGCATGTGGTATACTAGCTAATGCAGATGTGTTTGTGTCTCTAATTTCACTGGGACAGGCAGATAGAGCAATGACTTTTTAGGGCTGTTTGGAGCTAATCAACATGTCAGCTGGTAAGCTGTTTAAGAAGAGCTGGAAGTAATGGAGAGAGGCTATTGTTTTGCTGATTGGATGATAAACACTGTTATCATCCCCCTGCTGGCTTGCTTGCCTGTAACTTTGCTTCAGGCTGTATAAAGAAGCAGGGAGGCAGATTGAAAGGCTATGATAGGCTGAGAGCCATGGGACTCTTTAGCCTGGAAAAGCGTAGGCTCAGGGGTGATCTGATGGCCACCTATAAGTTTATCAGGGGTGACCACCAGGATCTGGGGGAACGTTTGTTCACCAGAGCGCCCCAAGGGATGACGAGGTCGAATGGTCACAAACTCCTGCAAGGCCGTTTCAGGCTGGACATAAGGAAGGATTTCTTTCCTGTCCGAGCCCCCAAGGTCTGGAACAGTCTGCCAGTGGAGGTGGTTCAAGCACCTACATTGAACACCTTCAAGAGTAAATTGGATGCTTATCTTGCTGGGATCCTATGACCCCAGCTGACTTCCTGCCCTTTGGGCAGGGGGCTGGACTCGATGATCTCCCGAGGTCCCTTCCAGCCCTGATGTCTATGAAATCTATGAAATCTATGTATTGTCCACAGATGTATTCACTGTACCCTTGAGCAGTCAGTGGGGAAAAGCCTGGGATGGTGCAGGTAGACCTCTGTAATCAGATGTCCTGCTGGAGCCTAGCCATGCCGCCCCCCCACTCCAGCTCAGCACTGTACAAGGGAAGAGTGGTTTTCTCTAGTGCCCCCAGCTTCTAGCCTGCATCACTGAAGGCATGTGCCTGAATTTCCTCAGTCTAGAGAGAATGTCTGTGCAGTTACAAACTGGTTCAGCCTAGCCAGGTTACACTAATCTGCAAAGATTGAATCAATTCAGGCTCAGGCTTTTTGAATGTCTGCCCCTAGCCATAGTGTTTGAGTGTGGGATCTCTTCTGCATACTCATACCCTTTACTTGTATGCAGTTTGTTTATTCACTCTTTGGAGAGGGGCAGGTGAATATTATCAATAGTGAACAGAAGCTTACTGTGGTCATACATTTATATTATATAATGATCATTTCTAAATGGAACATTAACTTCATCTATCATGAAATGATAGCTCATATGAGAGAAAGCAAAACACATTGTAGCATATGGAATACACTGTCACACTGTGGGTTGGAGAACTCTTTTCCTGCTGTGCAAACTTGAATTCACATCATGTCTTTCAACTTTCCTCCCTCCTGTCCCCGCCTCCCCCCCAATTATACGGGGTTTGAATAAGATTCGATTTGAAGCTGATCCAGGCTAAAGAAGTCCAGATTAAATTTAAATTATATGGGAAATGAAATATATCAGAATTAAAATAACAGAAGATGACACCAGGAATACTTGATTAGAAGGATGCCACACTTGTTTTGAATCTACAAACTTATTTTTCTCCAAAGTGTCTTCTATATTTTTAAATTATGGATCTATAATTTATTATTCTTATTAGCTATTTCTTTATTTTGCTATATCTTTGTGGCATGCTGAATGAAAAATGAGGTTAAAAGGAGAACATTTCCTAAAATTCTACTTTTACCTTGTTTGATTTTCTCATTGGTATGGTATTATCTAGTCAGAAAGACTTCCTCCAGCAGCCTTTTGGGAAGTATTCTTTGTTAAAGGAAGTCTTTTATTTCATTCTGCCAAAGAAATGAACCAATTTGATATGATCCTTTTATCTCAGAGAAAGGGCACAACTTCTTTATTTTCAAGGTTGTGCATTTTTTTCAACTATAAAACATACTCCGCTATTGAAGCCATAATTATATGCACTTGTCAATCAATCTTAACCTACTACAGTATGGTTATGGCATTTTATTTAAAAAGAGAAGGATTAAAGGCTTTGAAAGAAATGAAAGGTACACATAGTAAGGAAAGTATAATGCATGTTATTAGATTTCTGGAGAGGTAGAGGAAGGGAGAGAAGAGGGAGATATTACCAATATTTGATTTTTTTCCAGACATTAAAGAATTTATTTAAGGATATCTGCAGGAACATTTAAGGGAGTGACAGTTTGCTTTCCTGGTTTTTCTCCTTGTATATACTTGAATGATACAGTTTATGCAGTAGGTACACAGAATATGCATTAAATCAGGTTTGGAAATAATTAGATGAAAAAATCATTAAGAAGAAATTAATGAAATAAGAGGGGGGAAATATACCAATACAGGATATATACTTGATCCATAATACAGAAAGCTTTTCAAACTCTGCACTGTTTTTGTGTTATCAATTTCTCTTGTTATTCCAGAATTTGAAAATTTAAACCAAAAATAGCCACTAGTTAGCATGTCCCTGTGACAGAATAAAATGTGAAGATATATTCAACAAGGACTAAAATCCTGTATTTCTTTTGTCTTCATTTCTTCTACCTTTTGTATGCTATTACTTAAGTTGGTCAAGTCCTGAAGTCCGTATTTAATTTTTCATGAATATTTACTTGGGTAAAAATTCTTATCATTAGAATTCCTTGGGCACATACACATGCTCTGGGGAGGGGGCTGAGGGGGTGCACTTTAATTGGAGGAGCTCTGAGATCTTCTCTACTCAAAGCGCCCAAAGCGTCATGTGTATCAGCATCCATGCACTGAAAAATATTAGTGTGGGCTCTTTAACTACAGCTTGTTCAATGAGCTTTAGTTAAAGTGCCCCACCACCATGTTTTCAGCCAGGGGTGCTGATGCACATGACACTGGAGTCTGCTGGAGCACGGTAACTACCGTGCTTCAGCAGACTCAATTAATTGAATCTGCTCTGACTTGCTGTAATTACAGAGTGTCAAAGCAGCCTCCCTGCATGTGTATAGGCATCCATTGTTACTGCCCATGAGTATATGTTATGAAGCTTTGAAGAATTCAGATCTGCAAGTATTATACAGTATTACACAGTTTTGTAACAATCCGAATAATTTTGCCTTTCTTTACAGCCTCCAACCATGCATCCACAGAACTTTAGGATTATAATGCATCTACTGGACTGCACAGACTCTTCTGCAGTTTCTCCCCTGAGCTGTGATGGTACAGGTACAGAGAGCTAGATATATTCTCACTGCTGCCTTAAGGGGTCAATGTGGTGGTAAGTGAGGAGAAAAAGTCAGTAGCTGCCAATCACTTTGCTACAGTGTGGGAGATTGTGGGTGGGGTCGGTAGGGCTAAAAGTAGAATAATGGACGTCATGGGTAGAATAATAGAGGTATTTCAAGGATCCATCACAGAGTTTCTAGATTCCCACTGCTCTCTAATAATCTTAGGTACTTATATGGCTCTCACTGCTGTAGTTAGTGGGCACCTCATAATTTTGGTGTGCTTACCATCATTTGCTTTGTGTCATCATTATGCTGCTATTATCTCCATATTATCCTAAGAACATAAGAAGTGCCAAACTGGGTCAGACCAACAGTCCATTTAGCTCCCTGTGGTAGAAGTGGGTGCTATACAGGGAAAGCATGAAACTAGAATTATTTACAGTAAGAAATCCCCTATTCAGTAACTTCTCTGGCATTAAATAACAATTTATTGAGTTAGAGATGCCAGAGGAACCATCTCCAAACATTCTGTTCAATAGCCATTAATAGATCTATCATCCATTAATTTGTGTAGTCCCTTTTTTGAACCTGGCTATGCTATCTGCCTCTACCACCTCCTGTAGCAAAGAATTCCAAAAAATAACTATGCATTGTGCAAAAAAAGTATTTTTTTGTTAGTTTTAAACCCGTCACCTACTAATTTCAGTGAGTGCCTGCTAGTTCTAGTATTCTGAGACTTGGTGAACAACAATTCCCTGTTCACTTGCTCCAAACCCTTCATGATTTTATAGACTTCTATCATATCCTGCTTCCGCCTTCTTTCTGAACTGAAGAGCCCTAGCCTTTTTAGTCTTTCCTGGTATGACAGCTGCTCCAGGCCCCTGATCATTTTGGTTGCCCTTCTCTGTACTTTTTCTAATTTTACTGCTTCCTTTTCGAGATGTGGGGACCAGAACTGCACATAGTTTTCAAGGTGTGGGCACACCATGGATTTGTATAATAGTATGTTGATGTTCTCTGTTTTGGTTTCAATTCCTTTTTTAATGATACTCAACATTTCATTGATTTTGTTGGTCGCTACTGCATACGTAGATTATGTTTAAAAGGTTTAATTCAGCCAAAAGTGGCATGCCCAATCTTAGTTGAGCTGAGGCGGCACTGACTTAGATGGAGAAATGGATAACCTGATCTAGGAAGAGGTTCACTTTATCTCACAAATGTCTTCAGGTATTTACAGCACAGCCCTAGGGTTGGGAAAGCCCAGCCTCTCACCCCAGGCCTGGGGCTGTGCTTTTTCCATACCCCTGACCTGCTCTTATGGGGCATCGCCCGCCCCCCATGGACCCACCATCCCTTTACCCAAGTTACTTACCTCAGGTCCATATGCTGCTTCTGGCAGTGGAAAACAACTGCATGCACTGTTCCTAGCAGCCGCAAAGGGCTGTATGCACTCCTCCCAGTTTAGGTTTAGGCAACTTAAAATAAGTTGCCTAAATCTAGACTGAGGTCAGTGAATGCTTGTTCACATCCTTTGAAGTCCAGTTTCCACCACAAAAACTTATGGGAGATGTAAACAAGGAGACACAATTTAAATATCTCCTTTATATAAAACACACCAAGCCGTCAAACGGGTGCTGCTAGAACCAGAAATAGAGTCTTTGAGTATATATTTTACATTTCTGTAAAGGGACAAGTTGAACAGTGTTTTATATTTTCTTTTAATTAATATGCATATAAAATGTGTCACTAATGGTAATGGTCTTCCTTTACTGTTTACAACTTTCTCACCCTCTAATGAAAAGGAATTTATTTTAATGTAGTATTACAAGAGGTTTTAGGAATCATGGCTAAATACCTTTCATGTCAAAGATCTGCCCACTTTTTAACTTGCTGAAAGCACAAAATAGGTATACATTATACATGTGAGAACATATACTTGGACATTTGACATTCTCAGAAAAGAATATGATCTAAAAAGCTAACACTGGAAAATAACAATACTTGGACATAGGTTTTTGAGTTCAAGTCATAGGTGGAGAGTTCAGGAGAGAAGAGATACACTTGTTACATTAACATTGTGAACATATCTCTTTATTCCTTTATTCTGGCCAGTCATTAAATACAGTATTAGAATTATTTGAGGCAAGCTGTCCTAAGCAGTGAGATAAAATGAGTCTTCTAATTAAACACTCTCTGAGGCTAGTTTTATAAAGGTCTGTGGCTTGTAGCTTAGCTGAAAAATATATTAATATTTTCTTCATTTTGCCCAAATTCCCTTGTTCTTAGAATAGCTTTATACACATATACACATACTTTCATGCAACTGATATTCTTGTAGTGAACGCTAAAACAATATTAAAATAAATTAACAAGCTTCTTAGAGTAGCTTGCTACCTATTTGAATAAAATGTACATATTCTTCCTAAAATGGGAAAACACTGAACTTTCCTAGGTAGGACTCAGTCTTGCTCCTATTGAAAAGAATAGCAAAGTGCCCATTAGCTTCAGTGGCCAAGGTATTGACTCCTAATTAAAAATAAATAAACAAAAATAAATACAATTATTTTAAAAAATGAGAGGACTAAATTTTATCCTGAATGCCTCCCTCCCTCCCCCCCGTAATGAAACTTGCTACCTTCTGCATTTGTGAAACATTCTTCACTCATATCCAGAATGCAACTCTTAGTGCCGTCACTGATGCAGTGGATTATATGTGGTTTGCAACGGCCAGTCCTTTCCTTTTCATGTTCTTGTGACAAGGTATGTAGTAGAATTAGCAGATTTGTTAGGGCAGCACCATGAGCACTTCTGCTATAGCCTTAAACTTGTTACTTCAGGGCTTTTAACCATGTGCCTTAGGGCATTTATATATGACATGTGGAATGAGAGTAGGGCATTTATACATGTGGAGTACAGACCGGGAGTGGAGGGGGATAGGAACTTTAATTAGAACGGCTCCAAGAGCCGTTCAAATTAAAGCACCCAGAGTGTCACTTGTCTTAGTGTCCTCACACTGAAAAATGGTGGTGGGCCTGTCAAACAAACTTTAGTTAAAATGCCCCCAACACTATTCTTCAGCAGGGGACCCTGATACATGTAATGCTGGAGCCTGTTGGAGTGCAGTAATTACTATGCTCCAGAAAACTTGATTAATCAGGTCTTGATTAATCAGACTTGATTAATCACGTCTCCTCTGGTGTGCTGTGATTATAGTACATAGGAGCAGCCTCCCTGCATATGAATAGGCACCCTTAGTGTCCATGCCATGCCACCTCAGCCTTCTACAATAGCTTGTGGTCATATGGTTCTAACACAGTGAAATTTTACAGATGCTGAAATTTTTCAGTTTCGATAGGTATCACGAAACACGAAGGTTTTTTTCCTTAGTGAGTGAAAAATGGTCTTTGATTCATGAAGAGATTTTGAAATCTCAAGAATGATTGTAGTAGGGTTCTAGCTGGGATGGTCCAGGCAATATGTTAGAAGTGATAGGTTTTTAAGCAGTGACTTTTTGAACCAACTACGTGATTGAGATGTTAGACAAGCTTTTGAGTACAAAGTGTTCTTCCACAGAATGAATGAACATGGATGTCCTAGGCTGTCAGAGACTAGGTTTAAATCCTGCTCTGCCTCACTGGCAAAACAGCTTTTCATTTCACATTATTATAGTTCAGGCAGAAAAGGAGCTTGAACCTGGATCACCCTTATCTTGGGCTCTGTATGCTAACTATCAGATATTTTGATATCTCTTTCTGAATAAAAAAGATCCCTACCTCAATCTTATGCACCTAATGGTATGAGAAGTAGATTGGAATAGAGTAGAAATAGAAAAAAAAAACCCTTAGGCCATTTCAAGACAGTTTCTTTCAAAATTGTATTAAAGGTTTTGTTTTGTTTGACTATAGAAAGAAAGCAAGCTTGAAAGTTATCACAAAAGAGAACTGTTAGCATCTGGTCAGCTCTTCATGCAGTGATGTCACTGAATGATATTCTGAAAGAACAAGAAAACATCAGGAATTGGAGTTGGAAAATAAACCAAATACAGTTAGTTAAAAATGAATTTTGTGCAGATATTCATCAATAACTTGGTTAGAGCTAGTCTTTGGTATGTGTACCTGCGCTTATGCTTACTTTAATTTTAGTTCAGCTATTTATCATTAATGATATTAACATTTAAGAAAACAAATCACGTGTGTCCAGAATTGCCAAACTAAGGGGAAAAAAAATTACTGATCATCTGCAAAATCTTCACTGACAACCAAATGTATGTTATATATCATATAAATATAAACCTTTTTTTTGTGGATATATGTTATATATCATATAAATATAAACCTTCTGCCAGGCCTTGGACAGCAGTAATGAGGGCCTTGTTCAAACTTAGGGGTTTAACACCAAGAGTCTGGTTGTCAGTAAAAAAGGTTGCAGATTGTCAATAAAAAAATAAAATTCTTGGGTTGGAAGCCCTACTGAACTGTGCCAGTAGTTTTATACTATGCTGCCTCTAATCCAGGGATCCCCTACTCATTCTCACATCCTGATACCCCTGACTGAACCCTGCACCGTGTTGCCCTTCCAGCTAGCTCCCCCTGCTCCTCCACATCTTAGCATGGCCCCTCACCTGTGACTTCTTCTCCCCTCCCAGCCCTGCAGCTCCAACTGAGCCACACCACCCCCTTCCTGTCTTGCTCAGGGCTGTTCAGCCCTACCTACCTTTGAGGTGAGTGAGCAGTGTTATAAGCAGGTGATGGGATGCAGCAGCAGCACCAAGATGGAAGTTAGGAGGGCATATGGAAGCACCCGTGAACCATAATGCCCAGAGGGAGATGTCCCTGAAGGGTGCTGAGCGGTGCTTCCTCTCAAACACCAGGTGGCATTACTCTGATCTGTCTGTCCTTCAACATCCAGCCTTTGTTCAGACAATGGATCTTCAATCAAGCTCTAGTTACTTAGTTTTTTTTTTTTTTTTTTTTACTGATGACTCATTTTTAAGGACTAAAGAGGTGCTTTTCGTCTTTTTTTCTTATGTACTGTCCAGTCCTGTATCGGATAACATTCTGTCATGCCTGGCAACTGAACTAGATTAAACTCAGTGATGATGTATAGATGTAACTGAGCAGAAACTGGCTTCTTTTTATCTTGAAACCTCTCTCTTAGTACACCATCTTTACCGTGTTTGTGTTCAGTAAAATGTTTATTTATCCTTTAAGTGTGTTTAAAGTGCCTTGCTAATGTTTATTCAGTTTAGCTGAACATGCAGTGAACAGTATAGTTTTTCAATCTCTGTTACATTAAAGAAAGCCTTGGTTGATCCTTGCATGCAGTGTGGTTTGTCTGTTTTGAGCTCCCAGGCAACAATAACCTCTCATCATGATTACAGAGCCTCCTGCAGAAAGATGGGCCTAATCCCAGTGCTCCGTCAACTCAGTAATCTATTCCAATCAGGACTTGATGGATTTGACAGACCATCTGTAGCCAACTGAGACCGACTCAAGGCAGGTCAAAAATTGAAAGGCTTTCAAAATATTTCAGAAAAGCTGTATACTGTTACAACTTTTACATGGACAATTATGAAGGCAGGAGAAAAAAGGACCCACCAAAACAAACAAATAACTACCTCCTCACACACATTTCACACATGACAGCCTAAATGAAGACATAGTTAAAAACAATCCTAAATTGTCTTGTTAGAGAAGCAGACAGGAAAAGCTTTCCGATGCATAATTAATTCACTGACCAATGAGATTTCAGGTTGACTCAAGCTAAATTGTTTTAGCCAAAAATAAGGGGGAAAAAGTGATGTTTGGTTATGGCACTATTTAAATTAATTTTCATTTCTAACTTGTGCTCTCTAATATTTTTAAAAGGAAATGAGAAACTCCCCTACCAAAACGAAACATTTCATTTTTGCTTAAACATATTATTTTGCTTCACTTTAATATTTATTCTTTTCTGTTTGACAACTGAATTAAAACAAAGAAACTAACAATTATTCAGCTACCTCTTTTCATGACAATCACACTGAATGCCTCAGTTCTAATCTATATTCCTTTTTGAGGGATGTCTTTTCATCTATGGTCCCATTTGGGTATATTCTTGCCTCTCATGGAGCTCTACAGATTTTGCTTGGGTGTATGCATCTGTTTCTAGGGCAGGAAGGGTTGAATGTGTCTCACGCTTACATAAAACAATACTACAGAGTTACTTTAAACAAGGACAATAAAAAATAAAAATACTTTTTTAGCTCACCTATTGATGGAGAAAGGAAATTTTTAAAAAATCATAAGCACTAATTATTATCTAATTGAATACTAGCAAATATAGCAACCTCCCTCCCCCTTTCTAATTCTCAGTTGGGAGATAAATTAAAGCTATACATCAAAGTATGTTTTTCACATGATAGAGAAGTAATCTTTTACAATATTTAAACATTTTCAATTTTCAAATATTTTTGTAATAGAACCCCTAGTGGCTTACTTTGTATATGTCTGATTTAATTTCTGTTGGGAAGGTTTAGATGTTCACTAAATAAGTTAAGTAAAACAAGTCACTAGCTGATTTTAATGAATGGCTGAAGTGGTGTTAGTACAAAAAATGAAGTGGTATAATTTTGAAATGATTACTTCTACACATCTTTAGATGTTTCCTGACTTTCAACAGCTCAGCTGCTTACTCACTGAAGAGTAAGATTTCTTTTTAAAAATCCTTAATCTTTCTAGTCTACTTAGCCTTAGGGATATATTGTACACTGTTGCTGTTAATCTAAAAGTGTTCTTTAGGATTTCAAAAAACAGATTCACAAATTATTTTGGAATAATGTTAAACACTGGGCACAGAAAGTACATGCTTCCTATTCTCTTTCATAGAATGTAAATCTAGAGAATACTCTTACTTTAGAAAAGAGACAGTTGGCATGATCTTTAAATGAATAATGTTTTTCAATTTGTGTGTGCATCCGCGTGTACATGTGCATATTTTTGGCATAATCAAGGAAGTGAGCCTATGTTCCCATTCAACTCCCAGGCGCCTAATGAATGTAATCTGGAGAGCTTTCAGTAAGCATTTAAAACAAACAATGGTAACAATATTGAAATGCAACTCATATTAGTACCTCACTTCTAAGCATTTCCTCTCAAATCCCTTGCAACATGACCACATCAAACTACAATCCCGTCTTCCTTGGGTTGCTTCTTAGCCTGAAGCTTTTTGAGCATGTTCTTTGGTTCAATTCAGGTTTTGCAATCTAATCACTACTCTGTATGGTTGAATTCCCCATTGAGCACTAATAGCATGTTAGAACAGTGTGCGAAAAAAGTCAAAGGAAATGACTGTCTTTAATAAATATAAAAGACATTTTCTCTTTCTCTAATTTTAAATTCAAGGATACCTTCACATTAATAGATTCAAAGCCGCAGAAACACACAATAACAGGTCTGGTTATACGGTTTGTTAAACACAAAATAGAGCTGTACAGCACAACCTCTGTTTCTGTCATGACTGGAAAAGTAATAACATGTTTAGAAAAGAACACATTTTAATGAAGATGCATCTGATACAAGAAAGAAAAAGAGGAAAGAAATTCTTCTATCTAACCTGTCATAAGTGCCTACATGAACATATTCTTGCTTATATTATGCAGACAGCATAGAGAAATAGTCAAGATCTAATTAATTTTACAAGTCTACAGTGACTGGAAATTTCTCCTCTATTAGACCCTGGCCATTGTATTCAATGCCCTTCATTCCACTAATTCTCACAAAGCCCCACTATCTCCTTCCCCCCTCCTTCCTACTCCCCGCCCCAATGCTACAGTCTGTGGAAATTGTAATTGGTATTTTGTTGGGTAAGATGACACTCTAGATAACTTATTCTTATCTTGGGTCTAACTTAGTGGACAAAGGGTGAAGCATTTTTGAGAGAGAGAGACAATCCTTTAGAAAGGAAATTTAGTTTAAAAACTCAGACTTATGCATTAACACAGTCATCCTCAGTTGCAGGTCAGCCAGCAGAAACTATTAAATGTTGTAGGAGGATTAAGGCTAGGTCCCACAACCTGCTCACTTTTCCATGATTTTTTTTGTAGATTATGTATAAGAAGAAAAGGTATTTAAAAATCTATTCTGTTAAGTTGCATATACTTTCTTATATAATATTAATATATATTTAATACATTCTCAGTGACCTTATTAAAAAAATCATATTCAAGCAATTTCACTGAGGACATAAAAATAAGCTTCCTCTAGTGCTAAATATTGTATTAGTGTTGTCTACTTTTCTATTAATATTTGAAATTAGAAATTATAACAGGAGAAAAAGAGTGGATTGAGAGAGGACTGCTAGTAACAAACATATCTTGATAACATTAAATGCTTATACCAGAGAGAAGATATGCCTACTGTCTTTTTCTTTGTTGTGTTCACTCCTTCCTCACTCCCAGGCACAAAAACTGATGTGAATTCAAATCTTTTGGGAAGTTCCACAAATACTTTAAAAAATTGGCTTGAAAACATTTTTTTTCTTTCTGAACATTGTGAAAGAGTAACATAAGGAGGGAAATATTTCACTTCTGAAAAAGTAACTGAGAACAAGGAAAAAACAGGGCAATTGTATAGTTGTCAAGTGTGTGCAATGTTTTTCTTTGGTGCTATCTGAGCAGTTTCACAATTGTTTGAATTATGATAGTTAATACAGTTTTTAAAAATAAACCACATGAAGATCATTATTTCCTATTTTTACCATATAAAGCAGTTTGAATTACATTTACTTTTTTATTTGTATTTTTACTTTTTTTTGCAATTGTAGATTTTTTTTTCAAATGGGCCTTGAGTAAAGTTTTTACTTTTACTTCTAACATGAAATTTAACTTTTACAGTTAAAATGTTATGTCCTGTCTAGTAAGAGCTCTGTGGCCTTTTAGTATCATCTTTCTTATTCCCCTTGGTGCACCACTTATGGCACTGAATAGAGAGAAGTTTCCTATTTTTAGCCTTGTAGCACTGAATTGATTCGAAGACTTGTCTGTGATTTATGTCAGGAAGGAAAGAAAGAAGTGAATGTTATAGGAGGCCACCATGTGTGGTTGAAAGAAAAGGGAAGACAAGGAGGAAATGAGCTAAGAAAGAGGAGAGCAAAAGTCCAGAAAGAATGTTTTTGGTTCTCTTTGGTGTATGTGTTAATTTGCTGATTGTCACAAAAGATCAAAAAAAGGAAGAAAAATCTGTAATGGATTCTGATACTTAATGACTGGTTGTCAAATCATTATACTTTAGGCTGTATTAGTTTCAGTGGAGATGGTGGCGCAATCCATCTGCCCTACCTTTCAGCTGGCTGGGCAAACCATGGACCAACCTCCCTCCCTCCCTTCCCTTCCCTTCCCTTCCTCTCTTGTATTCTGAAGACAGCCCTGGAGCTGGGAAGAGGGAGTGCGGGAGGGGCAGGGCTAGGAAAAAGTGGCTGCAGACATGCAGCTTCTCTAAACTGGAGCTGGATCCCCCAACCCCCTAGACCAAATAGTGAACATGTTGGGTCCAGGGTAATACTGCAACTCATAGACTTTCTGCAAAGCACCATGAGTTACAGCAGGGAGCTGCACGTTTGTCAGCGCCCTGAGTGTCTAAACAAAAGTGATGGAAAGGGGCACATAAACAGCATTCATTCAAATGAGACAGATGTACAAAGCCTTAATTATGGATAGGAATTGTTCCTGAAGCAATAGTAGGCTTCTGGCACACATTTATATAAAGGTACCATAGTATCTGATCCATGATTCCAACAATTGTGCCTCTTGCCGTGCCACATGTACATGGCACAGTTTTGGGATCATGATCCTAGGCTTCTCCTGCATTGGCAAGTTGAAAACTGGGTGGTTGTAGCACAGAGTGACCCAGAGTTGTCCTGCGGCCAGTGCTGACAATCAAATGATTGTTGCCTCCAACCCCAGAACCATACTAAATCCAGGTCAAGACCCCAGGACTGCACCAGGGCTGGGTTAACAATCAGCTGATTGTGAGCATTGGCTATGGGGCACCCCTGAACCTGCCAGACATTCATTTTAAGGTGCCATAAAAAAAATAGCCATAAATACGTTGTACATTAAATGTGGAACTTTTTTATGGATGGTTTGCCATTTTCTGGCACCTTAACTTGGATGCAAATCTAGCATCCTTGCCATTTATGCCACAATTAACTCATTAATTGTGGCATAAATGTGCCACCTGGAGGAGTCCATAAAGATTTCAATTTCCAAAACATGATCAACAAGATTGCAATACAGAAGATGAAACTTTTTTATGTTTAGCAAAGATTTCTGAGTACTTGGACATTAATCATTTTCTGATTACTACTTTTCAACTATCAGATGTTGAAGGAAAAAGTAAAAAAGAACCCCTGAATACCTAAAGTTTCATGCATGAAAAATTGCATTGGTAAATTCTAATTAGAAACTTAGATGTGGGTGGTCACTTCTTGTCTGGAAAGCACCCTAAAACAAATTCTGCTATAAAACAGTATAGTGCTATAAAGGAATAAAGAAGAAATAAGTAGAGGATTTAAGAAACAGTTTTGTTTTGAAAACCTAGTCATCTGGCAGTAGGTTTGAATTATCTCTTGGATGAAGCTTTGAAGTCTAGGGACCTGATGATCCCCAAGGGACTCAGAAATGGGTGTTGAAGACCACTTTGCACTTCCTACATTGCTAAATTGGTGAGGTCTTATAGATCTCACCTCAATGGAAAAGGAATACCATGGTATCCCTGTCTGGAAAAAAATGGAAAGCCATTGTCTTAAGCAATTGTTTAATCATAGTCTGTGGAAGACAATGAAAAATATACTTAGATAAAATTCAGAACATGTAATTAAATGGAGTAATGGGGCATGTACATTATGTAGTTTCCAAATAATCAATTATTTATACTTAAAACTTGTGATAAAATAGCTGTGCAATGTGAAATGAGAAATAAAAGGAGGCTAAGCCATGTTCCTACTTGAGTTAACTCCTTAGAAATAGTCATACTGCAAAATGATTGCTGATATATTATTACTTCAGTTTCCTTGATCATTGTGAAAACCATGAACCAAAATGTGGTTCTAAAGACTGTACTTTAGGAGAAGGGCATATATATCTGAAGGGGCACTTTTGTGTTGTGTTTAAAATGCTCTTGCTCTATACTTCATAAAATCTAGTGAATATATTATTTGAGAAGAGAAGTTCAAAGACAGAGAATCCCTGTTTTCACATAGCAAGGAACCTAGCCAGCTAAAAAATATTTAAACCATGGCTTCTGAAATGGTATTTATGGTTTGTACTAGCAGTTTTAATAATAGTATGGTGGAAACCTTAATGAGGTTCACACGTATTTTATTTTTCTTTTATAAGAACTTCTAAAACCCACTAGTAAGGCAGTTACATTTTCTCTAAATCTGTTTCTTTTCAAAATAAAAAGCTAATTTTCTGTACAAAGTTTAATGTAGGATTCATAAATGTAGTAATGCCAGAATGATTTCTTAGATGTGGTTGACCTATGAAATGTTCCTGGCAAGCAGGAGTATTCATTAACTATAGTCATTAAATCTATACTAAATAATCTTTTTCTTATATTTTTTAACAAATATTTTAAACATGCCAATAAAATCTGGGAAGGACTTGCTCTGTATTTATCTGGCATCAGAATGAGATACACAATTAAAATCAGCAATAACGTTTTCATGGACATGGCTTTGTAAGTAAATTAGGCTAAAATACTTACTTGAACAGCATTCCATTTGTTGACGTGACATCTTTTAGAAACACTTTGCTTGTAAAAACAGGAAACAATGTGAGGGACAGATTCTGCCTTTTTGAAAATACATGTATAGCTGCGAATACTGCGTCAGGTTATGTAAATTGTATTGTGTGTCCTCACTTTTTCTTGCAGTGGGTAGGTCAGGTTTAGAGTCTCTCCATACTTCTACGTAGACCAGTCGTGGTTAAAAATCATACTTCAAAATTTTGTAAAAGTCCTAATTTTCCAATTTCCTTTTATTTCCAATACCTTGACTTGGAGCCTTAACCCAGAAGATGTTTAGTTGCAATTATGTTTGCCTGTTTTTGCAACAAAGACCACATTTTTGCGAAATGAGTTTGTATATAAAAATATGTTCTCTAAGTATACTGAGCTAATTACAATAGTTCTATCCAGCAAAGTATACTAGTATAAAAATGCTTATAATGGGGCACATTATCACGAATTGTTTACTATGGAGTGGCCTAATTAACTCCACAGTAAATGTCTTGTCTACGCGTGTGGCCCTGTTAGGTTTCAGGAAAATAATAAACTCCACAGCAGGTTAGTACTTGTAAATGCAAGTACTGTCCTGCTGCAGAATGGTTTAATGCACAGCAACACACATGTAGACACTGGTCTGGCTGGTTGGGGCATGAGGGTGATTCAGTACAGGGGCTGTTTGCTGGCTAGCCCTGCACTGGAGCATACTTGTGCCCCAACCAGCCCCTTCACAACACATTGAGCTGGGTAGGAGCAGCCCCAGGCTGGCAGGCTGACCCCATGAACTCCCTACCACATGGGGCTGTTCTGACCAGATTTAACATGCTGCAGTCCTGGGCACATGTATAGATGGGAATCCCAGGAGCAATAAACTCTGGCTCGATATATGCCAGATTTTATTGCTTCACATTAATATGCACTTGTAAACATGCCCATGGAGCGGTTATCTCCATATGGGAAGGAAAATTGGATAGACTGGTAGAGGGAATGTTTATACTAGTAGAAGACACCCTTATTCTGGTAAAACTGCCTATGCACTATGGGCTGTACTGGTGTAATTATGCTGTTTAAAAAAAACTACCCCAAAACCCTAGTTATACTAGTCCAAAAATCTGTGTGCCCCAGATTCTGATTGTATGTAGGTTTGTGTAGGAATACCTCTGTTTTGGCATGAATCTCTGTTGAAAGGGAATTTAAGATTTATGTGGTTTGTAAGATGGATCTTATGTGTATGTACCTTAATGTTAACTTCTACTCACTTATGCCTATCCCTTTCTCTCTCATCTGTTGACTTGTGACCCTAATCTTCAGCATCTCCTATATAAAACTGGGAACTTCCCTTGCTGGGAAAGTGAAATAGTGATGATGATCACTGTTGTCTTAAGATCTCAGTGGGCATGTCTACACAAGATGTTTACTATGCAGTTGACTAATTAACTGTGCAGTAAATGTCTTGGTGTCTATGCATGTGCCTCTATTAGGGCTCACAAAACTAATAAACTCTGCAACAGGGTAATACTTGTAAAATACAAGCACTATCCTGCTGTGGATTTTTTTGTGTGTGTGCAGCAGCACACACACAGAGGCTGCCCCAGCTGGCTGGGGTACAGTGCACTTCAGCTCAGCCTAGCTGGCAGGCAGCCCCCACGCTGAAGAGACCTGTGCTCCAACCAGCCCCTCTGTAGCATGTGGAGCCCTGTTGGAGTAGCCCTGGGCTGTTAGCCTGACATCCCAGGTCTTTTGCCAGCCTAAGTTGCTCCTGTTAGGCTCCACATGCTGTGCACAAATAAACTTTGGAGCAATATGCTCCAGAGTTTTTTGTTCCTGGGTCAGTGCTGGATGTAGCCTTAAGCTACTTAAGGTACAGCATAAGACTTCACAATATGAAGGGCCTCTAAATAAGTAAAAAAAAAACCCTGACTCAATATTAAGTTTTATAATAATCAGTTGGTAAATGAAGGAGATATGGGAAAATGACTCTCTAAATATGGACATTTTCATTCTAATGACAAAAATATACATCCATTGCATTCTTTTGTTCATATGGGGCCTCTTAAGCTGGACATAGTTTAGGGTAGTGGTCTCCAATCTTTTTAAGTAGGAGATCACCTTTGGTATTTAAGAGCAACCCAAAATCTACCATGCACCACTGCTACCCTGCAGGTAAATCTGTGGGGAGGGAAGGCTGGGGGAGCAGATTAAGAAAAAATTATTTGCGAGCATACCTCCCCAGCATGTAAGTCCCACCCGGCTGAGGCCCCACTCAATTTAGCCCTGCTCCTGCCTCTGCGGCACTGTCCCTCACCACGGGGGCCTCGATCTAGCCCCTGCCCCTTCCCTCCCCCACAGACTAACCTGCTGGGCTGGGGCGCACACATGCATGTATGCGGGCACTCAGCCCCCCACCCAAACCTCGGATGGACTCCAAGAGGCTCTGAGACCTACTGCAAAAGTTTTTCTGAAATCTAATGGTGGATAGAGATCCACTGGTTTAGTGCATGTCATAATCCGGCACTGTCCTGGGTGCCTGTTCAAATGGTGCACCCGAGAGCAGAAAACTCTGGAGCAATAAGCTCATGTGTAGATGTGCCCATTAAGATTCAACTTAGAACTCTTGAATTTGGCCTGAATTATATTTGTGTATTAATGTGCTCACAAATGTGTCGGCTGAGCTGCCTTGTCAGTTTAAATTGTATTTTAAAAGAAAATAAACATACATTATTATACATATTACCTATCTAAAGATATAAGTTGTAATACATTGTTCCTCTTGCTCTTCATACTTCCAATCTGAGACAAACCAGGAGCCCATTAAAACTGATCTCTTTGTGGGAGGGGAAAAAGATTTACAGGTGAGTAATTCCCTTTGCTTGTTTTGTAGTTTAGTTTTTGCATAAGGTTCTCATCATTCATGACCATTAACAACAAGCAAGTGCTCTTTAATCACATTTAACATCTGCTGTGCATTTACTTCCATATAGAATTTATCAGCTGTAGAGGAACAGAGGATGTTAGGTTGTTTTTTTTCCTCCCCTCATACGCTCATTATTGACATTTGGTTTGAGCTACATTATGAAATCAGTGCTGAGTATGAGTCTGTTGGTCTTAGCTCAATCTCTAATGAACTGTAGGCATGACTGGAATAATAAGAGGAACTACAGTATGTTTTCCATTTTGTATTTGTAACCGAATTACATAATATCTATCTAATACAGCGACAGTCTCACACAGGCAAGCACAAGAGAAACAGCAGTGTGCATCTTAGACCTCTATACTTATTGTTATTATGAAATGCTTGTAATTAACTGAGAGGAATTTTGACCCTACTAGATGAGTCAGCATAATAAGACAGTGGCTGCTGCACATGAATGAACTCATGTGCACAATATATTGCAGCATAATGTTCCTTTTGTCAGATTGTAAAATCAAGGGAAATGACATTAATTATGAAAACTTTATAGTAGAAAGCACTGCTGAATAACCTTGTCTAGGCTAAAAGAAGAAAGAAAACACTTCCCCACATACTTAAGGCTCCATAATAGCATATTCAGGATAATAGTTCTATGGAAAAATTACAAAAAAAATTGACAGAGTTTTCTTTGTTAGCTCACTTTTCTCCTTACATACCTACACCTTATATATTTCATTGAGATATTGGCAGCCACTGTGTAGTTAAGCTGGGTTGAGGTTTGCATCTAAATAGGAATAAAAGTCAGGTTTCATAGTTTAATGATTGATTTTTAGTCTTTAGATTTGGCACAGCAACTCTTCCAAGGATATCGCGCGTGTGTTTATATGTGTAGAAAGGTTGGCATGCACACCATTTTGAATCGCAGGCAAAGGCAGGGAGGAAGAAAGCAAGCAAGAAAGCAGACAATTATTATTTGTGGTTGTCTGTGCCTGGAATTTAAATTGAACAAAGAGGTGGAATCATGTTTTAACAATTTCATTAGGGCCATTTAAAAAAAAAATCAATAGGCTATTTTTTCAGGTATGAAAATGCTAGAAAAAATATTTTAACCCAAGTCTATCACTACACTATGCAAAGCTGAATGAGTAAGTATATGTATTAAAGGTGACAGAGATAGATGAGATTAGTTTAGCTTTTTTGCTTGACAGCATTTTCCCACAACATATGTTCAGTGCTATCAGGGCTATTACAGAGAGCACTGACTAATCAGGTAGACAGATTCACAAACAGTGACTGGAACACATGGTGGCCTCTCAGTGTTAAAAGGACCATCACAGTCATTTGTAAACATGGTCAGATAATGCGAGTATTTATCATTTTGATTGTTTCAGGCGCAGACGTAAAAACCAGCAATCTTGTTTCAGTGAGTTCATGAGAAAGGAAGAAACTTAGTTTTGCTTTCCGGTACATACAAGAACTGAAGAAAAAGTCAGAGCTCTTTTTAACGGGTCATATTGATCAAATGTATTAAGAGCCTTACCTTTGAAAATAATTAGTGACCATGGTTTTAAAGGCAGGCCAACATTAATTATGAGTGGAGGCAGTAACAGTATCTCTGCTATTCTAAAATATATTAATACCAAACATTTTATTTATCAAATACTGGATATGTGTGAAAAGGTTAAGTAAATCTGATTGCAGGGAGAAGCAGTTCAAGTTCTACATGACTAATTTAGCTAGTGGTAAGTGGTTTGCTGACCTAATTTTATAGCTCCTCACAGGATATATTTGTAAACGAATCTGTAGCTACAGCAGTCACATGCAGCAACCAGTATGATACATGTTATTGCAAAAGACTTTTGTGGTATTTGCACAAGCTGTTAGAGAGCATCCTTAACACCATGTAGTGGATGAGCTGAAGACTTGTATCTGTTGGGGTAGAAAGAATATTTTGAAAATCATACACCTTGCCTGTATTTACTAGCAGTGGAGTGAAATCTTTGCTAGAGATTCAGATGGAAGATAGCGTTGTCCTTCAGGTTTGTAAGGGGCAAACTTCAGTGCCCCATTACACTGGTGATAAAGACTGATTCTTCCTAAAACTTTCAACCAGAAATTCCACTTTGTAAACTCTCATAATATAGATGTTAGATTTAAGAAGGAACTCTTACTTCCTCTAGTACAAGTCCTTGCTAGAGCAAAATCAGACCCTATAGTACATTTACTAGGGTTCTGTGTATTCCAGTTCTAAATATCCCAAATGATGGGATCTATATCATTTCTTTTGCAGGGAGGAGAAGCCCTGCTTTGTTCCCAGCTTCTTTTGTTGAAGGGGGAATTAAGAAAAATGAGTGTTTGCACAATTTTTAAGCCTGAATCCATGTTTTCCCATTTTCTTGGCAATACAGAAACGCATAAAATAATCATTCTGGTTTCAGCCCATAGCAGATTTTTTCAAAATGCTTAGTAAATAGAAAAGTTGAGAAAATAATTCAGTGAAATTAAACACTTAAGTTTTGAACATTTTAAATAATGTTTAAGGCTTAAAAAATAAAGGTAATAAAGAGACAAAATATTTGTTTGCATTCCCCCCATGGATCTTTGGGGAGTCTCATGGGCTGGATGACATGGCACCAGGGGCCAGATCTGGCTCACAGGCCAGAGAGTGAGCAGCCATGCTCCAATTTTTAAGAAAATTTCACTTCATTAACCATTTTAGGGGTAGAAGACATGTAAATAGTTTTTTAGTATATGTTGTGACCAGTGTTACAGCCCAACCCATAAGACTTTTAAACAACAAACCTGAGTAAATCAAATGTGTTCTTCTAGTGCTAACTATGAAATAAGAAGTATCTGCCATGATTGCATTGAACTTAGAGAACATCTAAGAGTATCTCATGGAAATACATTATGCATGAGATAATTATATCCATTATAGGTAGATCTGCCTGATCCAATTAGCAAAAGAGTGCTTGGAATATAACCTGCAACACTTGGTGAAACCTGGTCTGTAGCTTCGGCTTCAGGTCATGTTGAAGAAGTATGCATAGGATGCTTCAGAATGCATTGCTTTTGATACCGTGTATTCAACGCAGCATTAGAATTCATGTGAGATAAGTTGCCGACAACCAGAAGTACTTGTATAACTAAACTGAAGAATTACTTTTTCTTATGTTTTCATAAAATGGGAGAGAAGCCAAAATCTGACCATTTCTCTTGACAGTGAAGTTTTTAACACAGCTCTAATTGAAACCAGAGCTGCCTTTTTAATGTACTCTAGAAAAGTATTTTTGCAGTGAAGTTAGATAGGCATTTTTAAAAAGCCAGACCTGGTGATGAAAAGAGGGTGCTTCCCCCTCCCCCTCCTCCCCCCAGTGTACTGGAGAAGAAGCAGTTCCTGGTGGATTGGCCTATTAGGCTAGTCATGGTATATTGTGAGGTGCAGAGGAATGCTCTTTCTAATACAAAATCGTTTTTACTCCCCTGGCCTGTAGAAATTGAGCATGTACTCATGATCTTTGTTTTATCTAGCAAATGACCTTGAAAGAGTGTGTTCAGACACTGCCTGAGCTGTTTCTATAATAAATGAACTGTAACTCCATATGCCCAGTTCTGGAGTCTTTCTGCACACTTCAGTGGAAGTCCGTGGAGCGACTGCAGGTATGTTAATATTTGAAGGGTTCTATGTTTTGTCATCTTGAGATGGACCTTTATTATTTCATTCATGCAATTTTTTGTGCAAGTGTGTGATAAGATGCTAGATTTTTAATTAGTTATAATGCTTACACCCATGTTTGTCAAATCCAGGTTTATTTGTTTTGCCCTTATTTGGTGTATATGCTGAAAAGTTGTACTGCATAACTGGTTTAAACAACAGAACCTTTGTTCTAATTTTGGCTGCAGGCAGATCTTAATACTAATGTAAATTATGTTGGACCAAAAGTACTTTTGATGCAGATTCAGAGTTGAATGTTGATTTGCCTTGATTCTGAGAAACTGCATACCTGTCAGCAGTTGAAGAGTAAAATAGGGATAATGAGAAAAAACAACTTCTCTTGAAGAAATTGGGCTATGCATGCTTGTGAAGGGTAAAGTAGAGAAAGTATAAGTGTTTTGCTAAAGAGAAGGGATTCTTCCTTCTGAATAAGGAGAATATTTGGCGGTGTGGACCAATACACTTTTTAATCCTAAAACAACTTTTCCTCATGTTGGGGCCCACTGATCCGAGGTTTATGAAAGGGGGGTGTGGTACAGGGTTGAGGCATGGATGGACCCCCTGGGCTGACAGAAGGCACTAGGGAGTGGGGCAGGAAGTTGGTGTACATAAGGGGAGGAGGGGGTGTTGCCTGTTGCCACCCCCTGTGTTACTCTCCCTGAGCTGATCTGAGGGCAGTGGGGTGCTGCACTTGGCCAGGAATAGCAGCAGTGGTCCACAGATTCCTCCTTCCACCACCTGCTTCCTGCCCACCCTTACCCTGAAGGTCTCCCCCACTGGCCAGGAGAGTAGGTACGGTAAGGAGGAATCTGCACAACGCCACTGTTGTCGCCATCCAAGACCAGTTCTCTATGCAGCTGCTCCCTGCCTTTTGTAGCTGCAGCAAGGCAGAAGTATCTCTGGGACTCCACTCACGCCTGTCTCCACTGGGGACAGCAACAGCAGCAGCAATGGGACGAGCAGGGGTGCAGAACGGGGTCCCCCAACCTCCCCAGTACATACTATAGCAGTTATCCCTTATCTGTCAGTTCTGGAGTTGCTCAGACCATTCACATAGCTGTTATAAAGGAAAACCTTTTATGGTTTCCCTGGGAGTTCTACCTATGTAGTAACTGCAGAAGCACCTTGTCATTAGAGATACTGATATACCAAAGCAGCTAACTACAGGGGCCTATGTTAATTTCAAACACCATTTGAAACTATCTGGAAAAAATCTGATCAAATCTTGTTTGATGTAATGAAATGATGCAAAGCAAGTGGCAACTAGTCCCTTATTTGCTCAGTGAGGGAAGTCAGTCATTGGGGAGAGTTTTCATTTCCAGACTTCCAGTTTGTTTGTTGTAAACAGTTTGTACATATTTGTGTATAGATGTCACTAGATGCATTGAAAAACTTCTGCTGTTAACAATACAAGTTTCTGAATATATGTACGCGTAGGAAACAATGAGCTCTTTCATCTGACACAAAATTACATAGTTTTGAATAGGGCACTCCCATAAATTTGTATCATTTTGCACACATGGAGGTCTGCTTCATATAATCAGATTCTTGGCATTCATGAATTTTTTTTTTTTTTTTTTTTTTTAAATAAGGGCGTCCCTGAATCATTTTTACCTTGTCTAATCTCCTCAGGGGATCTACTCCATTGTGAGCCCTTAAGTTTATGCCAGTGAGAGAGTTGTGGAGTAATTTTGTACATTTTCCCACAGTCACCTTAAGGTGGTTGGCCATTTAAGTTACCTTCCTTCATCTTATGCCACATCAATGGAGAATCTTTATAACCAAGAGAACTGAGCTGCCCATGAGATATTGTATGTGATTTGGCACATTGCCTATCAGTCCTTCCGTAGGTTCTTGTGAGGACATCTTTCCTGTTTTATAACTGCATCTCCACAGCCCTAAAGACACCCAAATCAGTGTGTTCCTGCTGCAGTTCCATGGGTAGTTGAAGAGGGATGTCTCTGTAGCATATGGCTAATTCCCTCTCAGATACGTTTAAAAATTCTTAATGTATTGTCTCTCATTTAACTGGATACAATAGAAATAATTTGAATACAATAGTCTATCCTTATTTACTTAGAATTAGAATAAAAGAATGTATATATAATTTCTTAAGAGCTTCAGCATATCACACTTTTTGTTCTGATGTGGGCAGCACCAACTAATGAAATCTCTAATGCTTCTATATTTTCTTTACAGTTATTGTGTATGTGCTAAAAAGGGTCAACCCTGAAAGCTATTCATGTTAAGATTTTAACTAAAATTAAATTGCCCAATGTATTTGTTGTATTTGTCTTTTGGTTTTGAATGATAAAAGGTTGCAAAAACAGCATAACAAACAAACCTAAGAAAAGTGGCGGGAGGGGGGCAGTCTCTGTTTTATTTTGTATTTTTAAAACTAACTATATACTCTTGTCGTTGTTTATTCATTACATAACAGCAAAATGGGTCACATGAAACTTGCTGCAAGATATCCATCAAATTAAATGGGCTATTATATCCTAAAGTGATATTAATTTTAACCTCATTTATTAATGTAAAGCAAATCATCAAGGCAGAAATAAAAATGGGAGAAACATTTGTTAGTAAATTCAACCTAATGCTCTGGCAGTGTTATAGACGTACCATTAATTACACTGCACTAGTCACAGCACTAAATTATGCAGGGTAAATTTGCTTCTTAATGTTGACCTTAATTTGGCTACTATCAAAAGAATGCTTCATCTTAAAGACCTATCAAAATATTGATTTGAAACCCCATGTATAATTGGGTATTCCACAATTTTAGTGTCTAGCAGAAAAGAATGTTTTGCACCATACTTTGTCATTTTTTGACAATTATTCTTTCAAGAATAAAGAGGATAAAACTGCAGATCAGTTACCTGTTGGCTATGACCAGACCACTACTGAGTGATTACCTGTTTTATCAATGATTTATTTCCCCCTCAGTAATGGTGTAAAGCAAATTCTTATGCCATATGCATTTGATTGCAATTGATAAGGGATTTATGATGTTGAGCATAAATCCATTTTTTGTACTTGCCCTAGTCAGCAGATACTGTGCAACATAAAGCATTATTTGTAATATATTTCATGTATGTGAAGTCTAGGTATGGTGCAGTGTTTTATTGTTCCATTTGGTATGTTAAAAATTATGTGCTGATTTTCTGCCTAGTATTGACTATGGTTTTTCTTTCATCTAGCACTCAGTGTGGGGGATGGGAGCATTTTATGTTCATACATTTTGCTATTATAAGCAAAGTTAAAATTCAAAGAAGAAGACTTTTGTGGGATAATTAAAGTATCTTTTTAATGCATACACACATAAGTGTACATGGACTTGCCCGTGATATTCATAACAAAGGTAAAATTAAATACCACAAAACATTGCACATTTATATGGTATACTGACTGCAAACAGTTATACCGATAAAAGAAACAGAGTAGATATACTAAAATGAAAATAAGATGAAATAATGAACAGGCAATATTGTAGAGAGGTCAGGACACCAGATGGAGAGCCAGAAACTCCCTTTGCAGTTCTGCCCCTGTATAGCAGTATGAATTTGGAAAAGTAATCTGATCAGTCTTTTCTTCTGTGTTCACTTGCATCTTTTTTCTCTCATGTCTGTAAGCTCTTCCAATCAAAGATAGTTCTCCCTATTATATTTGTATAGTGCAGATCACGATGGAGCCACAGTCTTGACCAGGGCTAAATACAACCATAATAAAAAAAATATACATATTAAATGCAAAAAGCTTGTACAAACTCATGTTAGTCTCATTAAAGGTGTGATTGAATCATTAAATACAGAATTAACTAAAATCAATAAATACAAAAACTAAAGTGTTTTTGCTGTATCAAACTGGCTAAGAGTCTCACCTTGTGTATATTTTCTAATAGGTGAAATAGGGACAATATTCTGCTTTTGCCTTATGTGAGTGATCACACTAACTGCATTACTACTCAGCTAAGTAAGGTGAACAGGAATTGGCTCTAAATCAGAAATATATTCAATGCCAATTCATAGAGTCATAGGGTTTAAGGACAGAAGGGGTCATTACATCATTTAGTTTTTCTTCTAGGACATCACAGACCATGACATCTCAGCAAGTTACCTTCATATTGGGCCCAGTAATTTTGGTTAGACTAAAACAGGACTGAAGATATGGCTAAAGCATATCTTACGGATACGTGCTGCTGCAAGAATCTTGGCTTGCAGATTTCACTTTCTCTGAGCCAAATTCAACATTGCATCAACACAGATAACTCTTTAAGTTTTGTTGGTGATTTCCTGTGTTTAACTGGGCAAGTGTTACCTTGGCTTCATTTGGCTTTTGTCTTGTTCCAGACCCTGGCTGAAGTGGCTGTCAGAATAGGGCACGCTTTAGGAGTTCTTTCTGAGTTAATGGTACTGTGCCTGAGAATGGTTAGAACCAAGGTGGGAGGAGGAGATGTAGTCATTTCTGACATCCATCTTGGGGAGAAGTAGACTGTGAGACGCTGGGAACCAGGAGGTAGGCGTACTCTCAATAGGATAATGAACTTCTTGTCTTATAGGACCAGTGGTGTCCCCCAATGCTCCATCCTTGGACCTATACTCTTTAGCATCTTTATTAACAATGTGGACATTGATGACTTTCAATATGGAAAAATGAAAGGTACTCCACCCTGGGAGAAAAAACCCACATCATGCTTATAGGCTCGGCAATGCTACACTTGCTAGCACCACGGCTGAAAGTGACTTTGGGGGTCATGATTGACCACAAGGTGAACATGAGCCACCAATGCAAGGTAGCAGCTGGTAAAGCGAGCAAAACTCTGGCTTCCATCCATGGATGGTTCTCAAGCAGATCTCAGGATGTACTCAGCCTTGGTGAGGCTGCAGCTGGAGTACTGCATCCAATTCTGGGCTCCACAATTTAAAAAGGATGTGGAAAAGCTTGAGAGAGTCCAGAGGAGAGCCACGCACATGATCAGATGGCATGAGAACAGGCCTTATGATGGGATGCTGAGAGCCACAGGACTCTTCAGCCTGGAAAAGTGCAGGCCCAGAGGTGACTTAGTGGCTGCCTATAAGTATATAAGGGGTGTACATCGGGATCTGGGGGAATGCCTGTTCACCAGGGCACCCCAAGGGATAACAAGGTCACAAATTCCTCCAAGACTATTTTAGGCTGGACATAAGGAAAAACTTCTTTACTGTCCGAGCTCCCAAGGCCTAGAATAGACTGCTTCCAGAGGTGTTGCAAGCACCTACTCCAGGCTCTTTTAAGAAACATTTGGATGTCTATCCTGCTGGAATCCTTTGACCCGAGCTGACTTCTTGCCCTAGGACAGGGGGGCTGAACTCGATGATCTTCTGAGGTCCCTTCCAGCCCTAGTATCTGTGAAAAGTCTGTGAAATGTAATGGAAAAAGTTTCCTTTTTATGTATTGTTTTAAAGTTTTGTCTCATTTAAAGGTTCTGCCACTTCTCCCTCAGTCACCAGTGAGTGTATCCATTATTGGGTTTTTCTATTGGCTTTCTGATTCTGAGAACAATGAGTCTATACAGCACCTCTTTCAGCCTTTAGGAGAGAACTGTCTGAGTGGGGGTGATCAGGTCCATTCATCTCTATTCTGTATGCAGCTGAACACTTTCTTATTCCCTGAAAGGTGTCCTCAAACTCTTCCTCACTTGTTTTGGTCTCCTGCCCCTGAATAAATTGCTGCTGAATTCTGACATTGATTTCTACATTCTTGGTCACAGAGAGCAGACATGATTTAGTGTTGTTATTTAGCCAGGAGGCTTTTCCTATGCCTCTCCTGCCTCTCAGCACTCATTTATCTGCTTTCTGAACTCTGTTGTATTTCTGTATTTAATTCTCTGATGGTGGCAAATAGTTTAAAACTGTTAAGTGCAACTGTGACTTTGAGGCCATTGTGTTTAGTTATTTACACTTTGCTGTGGGCACTGGCAATATGTTGCCTTCTTTTCATCCTGCTGCTGCATCAGATTATTGTGTTAAGTTGTGTTTATGTGCATTTTGGGGTATATTTTCATATTAGTGTATAGCTATGGCAAATATCTTGTTAATGTAAAATCAATGTGTAGACTTTAACCTCATTAAATTCCATTTTTTTATGTGTTAATGCAAGAATATTATATGTAAATCATGCAGAGAGTTTACTGCATTAATGGAACTGATGACAGTAATGCATGTGAAATGTGCCTTCAAGACCCACTTAAATAGTTAATCTGATTTAGGTTATTTTAACCAATTGTATGTTTATTAAACAACTGAAAATGAAGTGCAATCTAGAAAAAACAAATTTAAATTTGTAAGTATATTACATATGAAATACTTCATAATTATTATAATAAAGTATCATTTGTAGAATTAATTGAATGAGTACTAAGAACTGGAGGGGATTAGGAAGTAAATATTAACAGGAAAAAAATTGAAATTCATGTTTGACCTCCTACAGCACTCAATACTTCATCACAATTTGGCACTGGCCCTTTTCATCAGCTTTCAGTGAGAAATTTGAGCTGTAGTCCCCATCAGAGGTTAACCTAGGGACTGTTTGTTCCAGGATTTCCTATGTGTTTTTTACTATTTGCCTAGACAGTTTTTAAAAACATTACTTTATCTGCACCCTCCAGTAGCTCCTTGAACTTTTGCATGGATTTCTTACCTTGTTAAAACTAGGTTTATTTTTCGTATAACATATACTCAGCCGGCTTGTCTACACATGCATTTGATCCAAGATCAGTTTACTTGCAGGTAAACTACATGCAAATAACTGCTTCTGGAAAGGCATCTACATGTGCACAGATGTGGCAGCACATTTGCTGCTCTTAGCACCAAACTGCTGCCACTTCCTCCAGCCCTGCAATGAGCCTCTGCAGCCACCAGGGGGCACTTGAAGCTCTGACTACAGCTGCCAGCAGCAGACAGCTATCTTGAAAAGCCATCCTTGCTCTCTGCCCTGTGGTCAACCACTTCACTGGCCAGGAGTAGCATGCACAGTGCAGGGGCAGTATGTGGCAGCTCTCTCCTCACTGCCACTGGCTCATAGCTGTCTGGGCTCTACCAGCTCCTTGACATGCAGTAACTGCCTGCTTGGCTGCAGCACATCATCCCAGGGCTGCTGCTGCCTTGCGCCTGCAGCCTGGACCTCAGCCAGCTGGATGGACTCTGGCAGGAGGCCAACAACAGGCTGCTGGATGCCACCACTGGGGCTGCCCTCGCCCTCCTAGGCCTGCAGCCCCACTGCCTCTGGGCCCACTAGGCCAGCCAGGATGGGTGGCTGCACAGCATTCAGCAGATCTGGGATGACAAGCAGTGACTGGAGGTGTTCTGGATGACCCAGGCCACCTTCTGGGATCTCCTGGGGCTACTCTGGCCACACCTGGAGTGGCAGGACACCAACATACAGCAGGCCTTGTCCATGGACATCCAGCTGGCCCTTGCGCTGCTCCAGTTGGCCATGCCCACCAGCCTCTGCTATGTGGGCCATCTCTTTGGGGTGGGCAAGGCCACAGCTGGGGATGTCATCCTTGAGATGTGCAGCACCCTCCAGGATGTGTTGGGGCACATGGTGCTCCAGATGCATGACTCCCTAGTGGTGCTGATAGGGTTCCATGCCTGGGGCTTCTCCCAGTGCATTGGGGCCCTGGACAAGACCCACATCCCTATTACTTTCCTGCCCCATTATGACCACCCCTACTACAGCCAGAGACACTTTCACTCAGTTGGGCTCCAAGCCATCATTGACCACTGCAGCACCTTCATGAATGTGCTGACTGTGTGGACAATGTTCACAATGTACACATGTTCTGCAACTCTGGCCTGCAAGCCCTGGTGGAGAGCAGCTGCTTTGTGCTAGGGGTGCTGGGCACCATGGTGGTCCCACCCTTTCTCACTGGGGACCCTCCTACCTGCTTCTGCCCTGGCTCATGTGGCCCTACACCAGCCATCTGGACTTCCAGAAGGCTCATTTCAACTGGTACCTGGGCTAGACTTGTGCCCTGGTGGAGTGTGCCTTTGTCTGCCTCAAGGGAAGCTGGTGCACCCTCACCTCCTGCCTCAGGTTTGCTGAGAACATCCTCCCCTGGATCATCATTGTAATCTGTGTGCTGTATAACATTTGTAAGGCCCAGGGAGAACTCTTCCATGAAGCCTGGGTGGAGGAGGTATGGCGGGTGGAGGACGCCTCACAGCAGGAGCACCATTTGTGGCAGTGACAGCTGTGGGCTCCCCCACTCCCACCCGTGCCAAGGCTCCAGGCAAGCAGCATACCTGCCACCAGGGGCCAGGGCACTGGGTGTGTGAGGCACTGGTCAACCTACTTTTACCTGCACTCTCTGCTGTTGCCCACCTAGACAGCTTCCCATGGACCCCCACTCCTCCTGCCAACCCCCTTCCTTCCTTGAGTTACTCTCAATATGAGGATGATGTCTGCTGGGAGCGGGGCAGGAGGGAGGGTCAACCACTTCACTGGCCAGGAGTAGCCCTCCCAGGGAGTACTTCAAGGCAGACATTGGGGTGCAGGCAGGTTTCCAGGACAACAGAGAAAACAAGACAGTTAGCAGACACCTGCAAGTGATCAGCTGACTGGACGTAGGCAGGATCCTGGGAGCATTTAAGTCTAAGGCTGCAGCTGGCAGGGGAGTCTGTCTCTGGCAGTTGCTGGGGAGGGAGCTCCTGCCTAGAAAGGACACCCAGGCATGCTTGACTGTCTGTTTCACTGCCTACAGATGTAGTGAGGCTCTGGGAGCTCACAAAGTACCCTGGCAGGGAGGCATGCTATACTAGTTGTATATAGTTGCCCTCTTAAAGGGGCAGAGGGTATACTATACCCTGCATGGAGGAATGCTATACTAGAGGGCAAATATTTGCCCTCTTAAAGGGGCAGAGGGATGTTTCTATTGTCATTATTATGCTGTAGCCCAGGGGCTTGTGTTTATGTTGCTTTTTGAGCCGGTAGCTTGGGCTGGGACTATAACGGGCAGTTTTGGAGGTCTCATTAGTAACTGTGAAGCATGTGATTGCCTTGATCTCTTACCAGGGGTGGGCTCAAAGCCTAAAGATAAAGATACAGCCCAGTGAGGGGCAGTAAAAGGCTACAGAGCTTATAGGAGCCAGGGACCCGGTGCATGAGAGGGGCACAATGAGACGGTGTTTAGAGACCTGATGCCTGAGACGGGCACACAGAGATGGAGGCCAAAAGTATGCTTCCTGGGAGGGGCCCAGTGATATAGGGGCTAAGGCCGGTACCAGAAGAGTGTGGTCCTCATGGTCCGACAGAGGTCAGGGACCCTGAGGGTGAAGGCAATAGATTGAAGTTAGTGCCCCCAAAGCCAGGTCTGGCATGGTGGGCCTAGGCAAACTGACCTAGTGAGATTGAAAGGGGTGGAGGCTGGGGAAACCAAGGCCCCAACAGAGGGAACAACATTGGTGTAACACGCTTGGGGCAAGGTATAAGGGAGGACAAGGAGCCATACAATTTTCCCCTAAGGCTACAGGTGCCCTACAGGGGCCTAGTCATGCTGGGAGTGATCTTTTAAGATGGAGGATGGGAATGAGACCTTGGTGGGGAGAACTAATAGGACTGAGACTCACTCTGAGGCCTATTGGTAGCCTCCCTTAAACACTCTTTAATAGTAAGATCAAGACATAGTGGATGACTGAACTAGAGAAAAGAGGCCATAGAATATGAGTCAGACAGGAGTCTCAGTTTCACTGAAAGATGTCATGGCTGCCCCAGTGGTTGTGACTTGTTACAATGGGTTTTAATATGGCTGAAGAGTCCAATCCATGCTTTGCAAGTTTTTCCACAGGTATGACAGGTGGTGCCTTGTGGGGGGAGGGGGAAGAGTACAACTGTAGGCCAGGATGTTCTGCACTTTGCTTCCTCCTCTGTCATTTCTCAGCTTCCTGAGTAAGATGGTTCTCTTCAAAGTGGGCTGTAGCTTGATGTATGGTACAGTGCCATTAAGACCTGTTACCAGCTAGTATTTCCCAGTTGATGCCATCCTTCTTAAGGTATGCTTTCAGGGTGTTCTTATAGCAGTTCTGTCCTCTGTGGGTCCTCTTACCATGATTCAGTTGAGACGACTTGCTTTGGGAGACAAGTATCGGCCATCTGAACACAGTGGCCAGCCCAGTGGAGTTGATGTTTCACAATTTTTGCCTCATTGCTGGTTATGTTAGCTGCAGAAAGGATGCTGGCATTGGTGTGGTGGTCTTCCATCTAATGTGAGGGATCTTCCTGAGGCAGCACTGGTGGAACCATTCCAGGCACTAAGATGGCTTTGATATGTCAGCCATATCTCACATCCATGGAAGAGTGTGGGGATAACCCGTGCATTGTAGACAAGGATCTTAATTTCCACCTGCAGATCTTGGATGGCAAAGACACAGTGAAGCAGCTTTCCAAAGGATATGCTGGCACAGCATATGGGGTAGGAGAGTGTGGGGTAGACCATGCAGTGTTGGGGGGGTCCATGAAGGAGACCTATGGTGTGCAGCTTGTAAGGAACACAGGGCAGGCCACACGTTTTGCCTCCCCTGCCTGCCCACGCCCAGCCACTGCCCTCACCCCACCCTACTTAACTTTAGCTTTAGCTTTAGCTCTTGCTCCAGCCCCTGTGGCCCTGACCTAGCTGTGCCTGAGGCTGCTGCCTCTGCTTCTGCCTGGCCAGGTTAGGACTGGGGCTGAGGTGGGGCTGCCACTGCTGCTGACTATCCTGGAGTTGGAACCATAGCCACCCAGAAGTTAAGCAGAGAGGGGGTCAGGCACTGGGGGAAGGTGACAGAGGTCAAGAGGTCAGGCACAGGGGGTAGCAAAGGATGGGGAAGCAGGCAGGATCAGGGCACTCACCAAGGACAGGTAGAAGCAGGGCAGGCACACACACACACAGGGAACAAGGGCCTTGGAGAAGGAGGCACATGTTTTGGGGGTGGCACTGTGGGGGGAAAGTGGCAGGAGGGACAGGCACTTGGCAGAGAAAAATGGGCGGGTGGACAGGAGGCAGGGGGCACAATGGGGTCAAAGGGTAGGGGCAGCCAGGAAAAGCAAAGGGTGGGGATACATGGGACAGGGGACATGCCCCCCACTGCTGCTTTGTGGGGATGAATTTAAGATGCACCCATCCCATAATTTGATTCTATACAAGAAAAATTATAATAAATTTAGAATTTTTCACATATAGAATCTAATTATTGAGGGGTCATCTTAAATTCGAGGTTGTCTTGGATATGATTAAAATACATCTTTTGTATAATTGGTATCCTGTCAATAATTTTTTTAAAAATCTATTTTTTAATCTGGAGAAACAGGGTTTGTTTGGGTTTTTTTTAAATTACTTCAGAGGAATTACATTTATCAGGTGAAATTAAATAAGCCAGCTGAGTAGCTAAGTTGAAAACTGTTGGTTTGATTTATCTACAGTTGATGGATAGGATTCATATGAGTTTGTCACTCACCACAGAAAATTCTCAATTAGCATCATGAATGTGTTGATGAACTAATCAATCAGCCTTTCACATATCCTTAAGAACTACAGCAACAATATCAAGAATTTAATTGTTAAAAATGATTAAACCATATCAGTTCCTCAAACTACACGCTTAAAGAAAAGAAGTCATCTCAGAAACCTATTAAATCATGTTTGTCATCTTTAAATACATTCAATTTAAATCATGAAAATATTAGCATTTTTGTTTCAAAATCAAGATGTTCAGCATGCTATATACCACAGCTCAGGGATAGCTATTTAGGCCAGTCATAGGTATTCCTCACTTATAATTTAAGATAAATGTTACTGATGAGGAAAAGTACTGGAGCAAGCAAAAATAAAGTTAGGCCATAATAAGGAGCATAAGTAAAGGCCGAAAAACAAAGGGACCTTGAGATAAACTTAGCAGGAGACAGCTGGAGAAAACACGTTTAGTTTAGCAAGACTCCAGGGTGATTTATTGTCAGACTGCCAAGAATGTATTCAGGGGGAGGCTTCTGTGTGTCTTTTTCTCACAAGCATATAACAGAGCCTGTGCTCTGCAGCTACAGAGAATTAGCCGCCCTTGCTGCTTCTCCTGTGGCCATGAAAAATAAAGCACTCTGTTAGCCAAGCAGTGATCCTGTCGTGATTTCCACATCATCTTGGGGGCTCATCTGGGATGTGTCCTTACACAGACCGCCTCGAGTAGGACCCTCGTCTCGGCGCTTCGACTCCATTGCTCTGAGAAGGCTCTCCTCGACCCAGTTCTTTGGCTCTGCGGCTTTGACACCCTGGACCCTGGTCTGTCATCTGCCTGCTTGGCTCTGAAGGAAAAGTCCCTGGCCAGGGTGAGTACCTGTCTGTTTTGGTGTCTGTAAGTCCTAGGCGTGACAATGGGTAGTGGGACCTCTAAGGTCCCACAGCAGGATCCTGCCTGGTTCATGCATCTAAAATATGGGCCCCGGTAAACTCAATACTTAGCAAAATGGAATCAGTATACCAATGATGACCCTAAGTTACACTGGCCCTTAGATGGGTCCTGGGATCAGCAAATTCTCAAATACCTCTGGGGAAATTTGGAAAGCAAGCACCCCGTTCAAATGGAAGCCTGGTACCTATGGGAAGACGAATCCAAAAAGCTACATAAGTAGCTTATGGCTTCCTACAAGGAGAGTGAGGAAAAATTTAAGAAACAGATTGATCACCTTCAGAACCAAGTTAAGGATTTCCAATGCCAGGGGCCAACCCCACCTGCCCCTTGTTCACCACATCTGGCTAGGCTATACCCTGTCGTGCCTCCACCACCAGATGATCCACCTCAAGATGACCTGTTGGATCATTGGTTTCTGCCCCCACTGCTGCCTCTGGCCCCTGTCCCGCCACAGCTCACTCCGGCCTTTGCTACGCTGCCGGTTGCTGGTCCTGCGGCCTCAGGCGCTGCTGCATCCTCACTGATTTTTCCGATAACTCTGCCGACGCTTGCTTCTGGCTCATTGCCTCCTGTTACTACTCTCACCTTTAATTCTCCCAAGGGGGACCAATTTGAGTTTACTGTCCCCCTAGACCCTGTAGATGGGTGGACCATAGATTCGGCTGCCCTAGACCAACATGACTCCCCGATTAGATTGACTCTGTGGAATTGCCGCAATGCTACCACTGACATAGACACAAAGGGAGCCACTGTAAAAAAGATTACTACTCATCGGGGTGGAAACCTTGCTGTGGCACAGTATCCTCTCCAAGAATCCTCTCCAAGAATACCCTGTGCTGGGGAGGGGGGGAGCAATCCGTGGTAATCCATGTCCCCTTCTCACCCTCAGAAATCATCTTCTGGTCAATTACTTTCCCTAAGCTTTGTGAAGACCCTACAGGGTTTGCTCAAAAGCTTAAAACCCTTTTTAAGGTCTATAAGCCAACTTATGGTGACATTCAGATGCTCCTCAGTGGTCTTCTCTCTGGAGACAAAAGGGATACACTCCTAAAAGAGGCCCATTGGCCTGCTCAGGACCCTGGCAATGCCAGTCTGCAGGACCTCTATAAACAGGTCCTAGACGCTGTCCCTGAGGTTCCCCCTCAAAAGACAGACTGGTCCAAAATTTCTATGTGTAAACAGAAGCTAGAAGAACACCCTGCTGATTACTATTCTTGCCTGATCCAAGCCTTTAAGGCACATTCCGGCAATGAAGACCCAGAAGCTAACCTTTCTGCTGTGATCATCCAGACCTTTGTTTTAGGGTTGTTACCAAAGATTTCTGAGCCCCTGCAGACAGCTGTAATCGGATGGGGAGCTAAACCCATCACCAAAATTCTGGCTGCTGCCACTCATTTCTATACTAAAGCTCAGCAGGAAAAATCAAAGGCTCAGGAAAAATTGATGGCTCTGCAAATCAGAGACCTTCAAGGTGATACCGGACTGTTTTGCTTAACCTAGCCACCTGGTCCCTTTGACATTCCTAATGATGTGTGTTGCTACTGCAAGCAGAAAGGCCACTGGAAGAATGAGTGCCCAAATAAACCCCAGGAGCCCCCGCTCTCAGCTAGTGCCCCTCCGTTTCAGCCAGGTGCCCACCGAGCTCCACCGCCCAGACCAGCTCCTTCCCAGTCCTTTGAAGGTGAAGATCAGTGTTAGGACAGCTGAGAAAACCCAGAGATTCTAGCCCCTTTGCTTTCTACTCTTTCTGATGTTACAATACCTGTTACTGTGCTCTCTCCACCCTGATTGCTTGTAGCAACACCCCTCTGGTTGCCTTTTAGCCCTTCAGGCCCTGTTGTCCCTCTTAGCCCAAATGGCCCACTCAGTGGCTCACTTGGCCAAAGGGGGGATGATGGCCGAGGTAGATAGTCATTGGTATGCTCCGGGTTTTTCTGCTGTGGTAGCAGTTTTTTGTTGCCAGTGCCTGCAGTGTCAATGACACAACCCTGGCCAACCACCCCGCCAGCCACACACATTACACAGGACTTTGGGCCATTATTCCTTCTCCCACCTCCAGATGGACTTTATTGAGCTGCCCAGGTCAGGACCCTGGAAATATGTGCTGGTCATTGTCTACCTTTTCAGTGGCTGGCCTGAGACTTACCCTTGCCGACGAGCTGATGCTCTCACTGTGGTCAAGAAACTTCTTTTTGACCCGGTGCCCTGCTTTGGTCTACCCCTTTCCCTGGACTCAGATCGAGGCCCTCATTTCATTGGCCAGGTGGTCCAACATGTTTTCAAGGCCCTTTCCATCTGATTCCAACTCCACAACCCAAATCATCCTCATGTTATGATTTCCACATCATTACACTCTTATAATATACATTTTTCTGCATTACAGATTTACATATAGATTTATGTATATATATTCGTTATATATATTACATAATATATGCTGTGGACATATACCATTTTTATATATGCAATTCAACCCAGACTTCCAAAATTGCATAGAAACCAGTTCAAATGGTAAACATTTAAATAAGTTGCTATATTTCAAGTTAACATCTAGCACCATCCATGGAGTGATGTTCAGAGAAGAACAGTATGGCTAAGGACAGACGGTCAAAAATCCTGAGGCTGAATCAATTCAATCTTTGCTACCCTATGCTGCTCATTCATGTGGACACTGATGATACTGCCAGGGGAGACCCTGAGGAGATCAAAAATGACTAGAGGGTTCTGGGTGCAAGGGTGAAGGGGATGGAGGCTCACATGGTGTTCTCCTTAATCCTTCCAGTTAAGGGAAAGGGCATGGGCAGGAGCGGGCACATCCTGCAGATCAATGCATGGCTTCTTGTGACTAGTAGGGCTTTGGCTTTTTTGACCACAGGATGATGTTCCAAAATGAATTGCTAGGAAGAGATGAAATTCACTTGATAAAGAGAGGGAAGAGCATCTTTGCACACAGACTCACTAATCTAGTGAGCAGAACTTTAAACTAGTTTCACCGGGAGATGGAGACCAAAGCCCTCAGGTAAGTGGGGAAGTGGGTAATCTAGAGAAAGTGCAAGTGAGAGTGGTCAACAAGGGAGGTGCTCTCATCCTTCCTGAGAAATCAGGGCAATCGACTTACCTTAAGTGCCTGTACACAACTGAATTACCTTAGGTGCCTGTACACAAATGTACAGAGCCTGGGAAACGAGCATGAAGAATTTGGAAATCCTCTCATAGTCACAGAACTATAGTTTCATAGTTAGTAGGGTTGGAAGGGACCTGAGCAGGTCATCAAGTCCAGTCCCCTGCCATGACAGGTGTCAGGGAACAGGGCCCCAAGGTCACAGTGGGCCGAGCAGTTCGGAACGAAACAGGCGGGATTAGCGGCGAGGAGCATGAGCGGTATGGGACTTGTGCGGTTTCAAATAAAGTTGATTTATTTACTTACGCTTTTGAAGCGTAGGCAGAGGAACTTGCTTGTTCAGTTACAGTAAAATAATAACGTACGAACAAGGGAGTCTGTTGGTCCATGGGGTTCCCGAGCCGAGCCCTTGCTTTCTACCCCGAAGGATAGGTGTGGCTGCCTGACTCAATAGTCCCAGGACTGGTCAACAGCTTATTGACTGGGATAACAAACAACAGAACTGTAACACGAAGAATGATGTGACGCCAGTCCAATGTGGACGAACGAGTAGTTGATGGTGATGCCGATGCCGAGGTCTATGCTGAAGGATGTAGTGATGTCGTAGCCATTGATCGAGCGGGTTAATCAGGATCATGGTCTGTCAGATGCCAGAAGTCAGTAGCCGGAGGATCAATACACGAAATCAGATCGAAAAATCGATGAAGAACAAATTGCAGGAAACAGCACGGTGAGGGGACCGGTGGGCCTAAAGCCCTCCCGAGGAGCAGTCCCTGCAGCCGCAGCCTCTGCTCTCAGGATCGGGTCAATCTCTCCCTGCGAGACAGTCCCTGCCAAGACAGCCTCTGTTCTCAGGTTGAGTCTCTTCCCTGTCATCTGGTCTCTCTTTTCCTGGGCGGGGGCTCACAAATCTTTTATAGCAACCAGTTAGCCAATCAGGTTGCATTTTTCATAGAATTTTCTGGTCTAATTACATCATCTGCTGAGCAGAGCTGAGCATGCTCGCAATAGTAAAGTAGGTCAGGTTTGACAGACAAGCCCTGGGGTCCTACAGGCGACACATGCTGGGCATGCTGTGGAATTTTCCGCTACTAGGCTTGTCTGCGCATGCTCAGAGCTAACTCTCTGTGTTATCAGCATTTATCCAAAATTTGGCTCTGACAACAGGAAAGAGTACTGGGGTCAAACGACCCCAGCAAGGTGATTGTCTAGCCTTGTCTTAAAGACCCCCAGGGTAGGAGCCAGCACCTCTTCGCTTGGAAGTTGGTTCCAGATCCTAGCTGCCCTGACAGTGAAGTAGTGCCTCCTGATGTTTAATCTGAATTTACCCTCTGCCAGTTTGTGACCGTTATTTCTAGTCACTTCTGGTAGTGCTCAGGGAAAGAGGGACTTCCCCCAATGCCTGCTGGTCCCCTCTGACTAGTTTGTAACAGGCCACTAGATCCCCCCTCAGCCTTCTCTTGTGGAGGCTGAACAGGTTCAGGTCCCGTAGCCTCTCCACATAGGGCCTGCCCTGCTGCCTCCTGATCATGCGAGTGGCTTTCCTCTGGACCCTCTCCATGTTGTCCACATCCCTCTTGAAGTGCGGCGCCCAGAACTGGACACAGTACTCTAGCTGCAGCCTGATCAGTGCCACATAGAGGGCGAGGATCACCTCCTTAGATCTGCTTAATGGATCTGTGGATGCATGACAAGGTGTAGTTGGCCTTCCTGACTGCATCCCCACACTGCCGGCAGATGTTCATCTTGGCATCAATGATGACTCCAGGATCCTTTTCTGCCTCTGTACTGACGAGAAGGGAGTTCCCCAGCCTGTAGGAATGGTGCTTGTTCTTCCTCCCCAGGTGCAGCACCTTGCACATGTCAGTGTTGAATCCTATCCTATTCTCATCCTCCCACCCCTGTAACCTGTCTAGGTCCGATTGTAGCCTATTCCTCCCTTCTAGGTTTCCCACATCCCCCCACATCTTAGTGTCATCAGAAAATTTGAACACGGTGCTTTTTACGCCCTTGTCCAAGTCACTGATGAAGATGTTGAACAGTGCAGGCCCAAGGACTGAGCCCTGTGGAACCCACTGCCCACATCGCTCCATGCTGAAAATGACCCATCCGCTACCACTCTCTGGGTGTGGCCCTCCAGCCAGTTGGTGACCCGTTTGACTGTGCAGGTGTCGACACCACAGTCCCCCAGTTTCTTAATGAGAAAGGAGTGAGAGAGAGTGTTGAAGGCCTTCCAAAAGTCCAGGAAGACTATGTCCACAGCTACCCCTGCATCTAAGGATTTGGTGACCTAGTTATAGAAAGCAACCAGGCTGGTTTGACAGGACCCGCCTCTAATGAACCCTTGGTGGTTGCCCCTAAGCATAATCTCCCCTGTTGGCCCCTCATGGACATGTGCCAGAATAATTCTCTCAAAAAGCTTGCCCAGGATTGAGGTAAGACTAACTGGCCTATAGTTTCCTGGGTCCTCCTCCTCCCCTTTTTGAAGATGAGAACCACATTGGCTCTCTTCCAGTCCTCTGGCACCACACCAGAGCACCACAAGTGCTCATACAGCTGTGCCAGGGGTCCCGCAATGACCGCAGCTAATTCCCTCAGCACTCTGGGGTGGAGATAATCCAGACCAGCTGATTTAAATACGTCCAGTTCCTTCGGAAATTTCCTGACTAGATCCTCCCTGACCCTTGGCCTAGGTGTGCCTCCCCTGGGGCCTGAGAGGGGCACAGTGGGGGGGATGATCTGGTCCCTGCTCAGGAAAATGGAGGCAAAGAAGTTGTTAAATAGGTTAGTTTTGTCATCTGGTGTGACAACCAAATTTCCTAGCATGTCCTGCAGAGGGACCCACGTTACCTGGAACCTTCTTTTTGCCCCCTATGTATTTAAAAAAAGACTTCTTGTTGTCCTTTATCCAGGAAGCTAGTCCCTGTTCCATCTCCACCTTGGCCTTCCTGACCACCCCCTTGCATTGCCAAGCAACTGCAGTATAATTCTCCCTGGTGATGGCCCCTCCCTTCCACTGGGTGTGTGCCTCCCTTTTAGCTAGGAGACATTCCTGGATGCTTTTGGTGAGCCATGGGGGCTTTTGCACCCTCTTGCTCCCTTTGATCCATGTTGGGATTACCTCCTTTTGGGCTTGGAGGATCGTCTCCTTAAGGAGCGAGCACTCTTCTTGGACACATGGCTCCCCCCCCGTCCAGGACCTCAGTGCTTGCCTGACTATTCTCCTTAGCTCATTGAAGTCCACCCTCCTGAAATCTAGGGCTGCTGCCTTGCTGTAGGCCTTTGCCACCTTGTGCTAGATAGTGAATTCCAGGAGGCGATGATTGCTGTCGCCCAGATGGTCAAGCACCTGTAGCCCCTCACCAGGTTGTTGCCAGTGGCCAGTATCAGGTCCAACAAGACTTCTCCCCTGGTGGGATTGTGCACCTCCTGGGTTAGATGGAGGTTCTGCATTCTGGCTAGAAACCAACGTGAGCGGTCAGACCTGGCTGACTGCTTTTCCCAGCAGATGTCTGAAAGGTTCAGGTCACCCATGATGACCTTTGTCCTTTGACCTAACTACCTCTGTGATCTGACTTAAGAATTCCTGGTCTAGCTCTTCCCCTTTGGCTAGGTGGTCTGTAGTAGACCCCGACTGTTAAATCTCTTTCCCCTCAACTGCCCTGTATTCTAACCCAGAGCATTTCAGAGTGTGCCTCCTCTGATTCTTTGCTAATTGATGAGGATGTTTGTTCCTCCTTAATGTAGACCCCCACCTTTCCTCCCTGTCCTATCCCTCCTGTACAGCCTTTAGCCCTTGATATTCACTGCCCAGTCATGCATTGGGTCCCACCACATTTCGGTGAGCCCTATGATGTGATTGGAATAACAGACTTGGTGGGATAGCTCATATAACTGAATCATTGTCATGGATGGGTATAAACTGTTCAGAAAGGACTGGCAGGGGAGAAGAGGAGGAGTTATTGCACTTTATATAAAAAGAGTCATGTGATTGCTCAGAGCTCCAGTATGAAACTGGAGATAGGCCTGTTGAAAGTCTCTGGTTTAGGGCCAGAGGGGAGAGCAACAAGGGTGATGTTGTGGCAGGGGTCTGAGATAGACCAGGAGGATGTGGTGGATGAGGCTTTCTTCAAACAGCTAGTGGAAGTTTCTCAATCACACACCCTGGTTCTCAGGGGGGACTTCAATCACCCTGACATCTGCTAGGAGGACAATACCATAGGTGGCAGAAGGGGAGGGGGCTAGAGAGGCTTAACCCACACAAATGCAGGGCAGTGGTAGGACTGCAAGGCAGTCCAGCTGCAGACTTCTGGCAGCTGCAGCAGGAGTGGGGAGAGGTGTGCATGCAGCGGTGGAGGGAGGGACTGGGGCTGAGGCTGGGGTAGGTGTTGCACAGCAGTGAGTGGTTCATCCAGGGGGCATGGCTCCTGCTGCTATGTACACCCCAGGAGGGCATGGGGGGCATGTGCTTCCAGATCTGCATGGGGTGAGGGCAGGCTGCCACTGCAGGCTGGGACTGGGGCTATGCTGGGATCTTCCTGGTGGGAAGGGGTTGGGCTGCGCTGCACTCAGGGTAGCTGGCAGTGACACTGGGTAGGGACTGGGTAGGGCCTGCCTTGGTAGGGGCTGCCTCAAGCACAGTGCAGTGGAAATCCTCCCCTACCGGGAAGAGCCAGTGTGCAGTAGCAGCTGCCTCTCTCCCTCACACAGAATGGTGGGCATTTCCCGCCCCCCCCCGGCCTATTTGTCCCACCACCCAGTCTGGTCAGGGCCCCACTCAACTCAGTTCCTGCTTCTGCCTGTGCTCCACTTCTTCCCTCACTGCTGAAGCCTCAATCTTCTCCCCCACCATGGCTCTTTCCCCTCCCCTGCCCCTTCCCCGACATAGTTGCGTGCACATGCACACACACGCTCAGCCCCTCCAAATAATCTTTTCTCCCTCTGCCTATAGACAATACAGCAGTATGCAGGAAGTTTTTGGAGAGTGTTGGGCACAACTTCCTGGTGCAAGTGCTGGAGTGGCCAACTAGGGGCTGTGCTCTTCTTGACCTACTGCCCACAAACAGGGAAGAATTGTTGGGAATGTAATAGTGGATGACAACTTGGGGCAGCAGTGGCCATGAGATGATTTAGTTTGGGATCCTGAGGAAAGCAAGGATGGAGAGCAGCACAGTAAAGACCCTGGACTTCAGAAAAACAGATTTTCACTCCTGCATCCCCCAACAAATTCCCATTTGGAAATTACCATCTGGAAAACCTGGAGCATTTCCCATACCTTGTCAGGCTCTCCCAGTCAGTCACTCCTGAAGTAGAAATTGAACATAGGATTTGCTGTGCCAGCATATCTTTTGGAAAGCTACTTCAGCTTTCCCTACCACATAAACCACCCTGGCCTGAGCAGCAGCTCAGTCTTGGCTTTGGCCCCAAGCTTGGGGCCAAAGCCAGAGCTCAGCCTCTGCCTGTTCTGGCTGGTACTTGAATCAAATACAGGGGCTAGGGACACAAATTACACATCAATCTGTGTAAGTGATTAGAAACTAGTTCAAATCTGCAAGACAAGAGAAGTTCAGTGCACATAAACCACTTTCAAAATGGCTGAAACTGGTTTACGATAAACCTGGATGGATGTAATATCAGACTTAACTGATTTAGGTTAAATTGGTTTATTGAACTTCTGTTCCAGATCCCCCCTAGATTCAAGTTAACTCAGTCACCGAGCATTCCAGGATGCTTTGCACCTCCTCTGCAAACCTCCCCTCTCAGGTAGGTGGGCTAGTCTTGGCCCAAGCTGTCTGCTCCAGCCAAGCAGGGAGGCATGCTTTAGTGCCCCTCAGCTTCTGGCCTGGGCCACTTCAGGCATGTGGCTGCATTTCCAGAACCAAACGTGAATGTCTGTTCACTTGCTCATTGCATGTACCTTCTAACAAAAACTGTAATCTATTCAGTTTAGTCTAAGCTGCAAAGACTGAATCAATTCAGCCTCAGACTTCTTGACTGTCTGTACTTAGCCAAGGCTTTTTTCCCTTCCATGTTGATTGGGCGGGGGGGGAAGCCTCCCCTTGGCTTTGAGTAAATATCATATATCATAATGATCATTTAATATCTTCATAAACTACATAAACCTGATCTCAGTAATAATATAAACAATGAATTCTTGCATCTAAACTCAACTGGCCCAGGCAAATGCTCCTTCTGTTTTCCCTCTGGTAAGTGTAGGAAGAAGGCATGCATGAGAAGTATTTCAGTCTTAAACCAAATTGTAATGAACCACAAACAGCCTCACTGGAATTTCAGTTGTTTTTGTCTCCAATGTACATTCAGCGATCCACAGCAGCATGTACTTTCTAACTACTTTATACTTCAGAGATTGCCACTGCATGTGTCTGGCTTAGGGCCCTAAGGGGGCCTATGTATGCTTGGTTGCATTCAAGCTTGTCAGTTTGTTTAGTGACAGATATGTTTGGTGTTCCCCTTTTAGTCTTACAGATGAATCCTTGATTTCAGAAATTAACCCAGTTCTTGAAGATACCAAGCAGGCCACATTTAGGAATGTCACTATCATCTTTTTCAGAAAGAAAAAGACTTAAGGGACATATCCAAAGGCCTTTGAGAGGGGGCAAGAGGTACATGAGGGAATGAAAAAATGTTCCCTGTGCTGCAAACTTGCAGCACGGGGAGAAAATTAGAACCCTGGGTATCCAGGGGTCTAAGAAAACCAAAGTTTAAAAAAGTGGAGCAGGGCACGGTCCCTGAGGAAACCGGAGGCTGGGTCCTCCAGGGAAACGCCAGAGCATCTCCATGGTTGACCCCTCACCCTGGTGCTGAAGCAGCGTGCTCCAGAGCCAGTGAGTAAGGGGTCAGGGGGCTGGAGGAGTGGGAAGGGGACTATGAGGGGACCCCCCCAGCCCCATCTACTCCCCCAGCCCCACGATCCCTGCAGTGCCCAGCCCTAACCCCTGACTGCCCCCCCCGATGCTCCTGATCCCTGCGGTGCCTCCCCCAGACCCCCCAATCCCCACAGTGCCTGGACCCAGCCCCTCAGCCCCCCAAGGCCCCCATTCCCTGCCCCCCCCCACCCCAGCATGCTCATTTAAAATAAACCCAAAAAACCCTGGCACTTACTGGCAGCTCCAACTGCCATCAGGATCACTTGGGGCCCCGCCTGCAAAGTGGGACAGCCCCAATGGCACCAGCCCAGGCCCTCCTGCCCTGTTCTGCCTGGGATGGGGCTCTGCCAGGAGTCCCTGGAACTCCCCCACTCCTGCTCCTGGGTTAAGTAGAGGCTTTTTTTCCCCAGTTTTTTTTTTTTTCTGTTTTTTCTGGCTCTTTTTTTTTTTTTTTTTTTTTTTTTTGGAAGTGCTGGTGCCTGGGGTTGGGGGGGCAGCCATGGGGGCCTGGGGGAGTGTGGGGTTGGGGCTGGATGGGGAAGCCATCAGGGGGGCTGCAGCAGCTGGTGGGGGATGGGGCCAGGTGGGGCAACAATTGGGGCCTGGAGTGGGGCATGTGAGCCTTGCGGGGGGTGATGGTAGCCCCTGCAGGGGGCATTTGGCCCCTGTTGGGACCCGTAACCCCCGTGTGGCCATACTGCCCGAACAGTCAGTGCTTTAACACTGTAGTTATATCAATAAAATATTGCCCAACTGATCTCTGTCTCTCACTCTCTCTCTTTATAGTGGTCTTTTGTTTTAATTGTGGAGGAACATGGATTTTGGGGTATTTTACGGAATGACTGTGGGATTTTTTTTATCAGAGATTTTTCAGTTTTCCAATAGGGAACACCAAAATTCCTGCTAGGGAGGCCAGTGGCAGGACCCTGCCTGCTCAGAACTGGCAGCTGGCTGTGGCTGACCTGCTGGCCAAATGGGGCCAGGAGGACATGCTTTGACAGTTCAAAGCACGCCACCACACCCAGAACATCTTTTGGATGATAGCTGCCCAGATGGCTGGGCAGGGGGCAGATGTGGCAGTATTGCCACACAGAGGCCAACCCTGCAGCCAGAACCTACTGGCAACTGGCCCAGAGGGACAGATGCCTCATTCTGGTCTGGCAGGCATGCAGCTGGTCACATCCAGGCAGCAGCCCCCCATTGCCAGACTGCTGCAGTGGGTAAAGAGTGCAGGGAACTCTCTGGGCTGCTTCAGCAGTCCAGCTGGCACAAGGGGTAGTGTATTCAGGCACCAATTGCATGGGCCCCAGAAGCTCCTGAGAGTGAGTAGCCCTGAGCTATTTGGCAGGGCGGCTTTTTGCCCTGTCCTGGCCCCAGCAGTACAGCTTTTTATATTGCTGGGGACAGCATAGGTGCTGGCTCCAGGCTCTAGCTTACCCTGGCTGCAGATCTGGGAGAAGCCAGGGAGGGTTATTTTGCCCCAGGTGCACAATTTTCTCCTCAACAAAGTCCATGTCCAAGCACGTGTGCTGGGGCAAAAAGCCCCAGCTCAAATTTGCACTACTTTTATTTGAGCTGCTGCGAGCACATGTGAGTCCCAATGAGTCCAATGTGGCCTGGAAGAAGCTTTGAATGCTGGACAGACAACAATTTCCTTTGGAAAGCACGTATAGAGCTGGCCATCTCTGTGGACAGAGACAGTAGATCAGCTACAGTTTCCAACCAGTCTCACCTAGTGAGAAGAGACCTATTTTTAAATACAGTTATCTGTATTTAGACAACCATTTTATTTATCTCCCCTTTGTTTTCCCCTTCTGAGAGATGCTCTCTATTCAGTAGGGGAAAATGTCCATGTATTTTCCATTATTTTCTGGAATTTGAAAAAAAAGTCGTCTGTCTAGGGGTTAGTCATACTGGCAGGAATGTGTCTGGTGTTGGTAAATTCTTATTCCCTCATAAATTGCCTTGGTAGGAATGGTGGGCCCCATTATGAGATTCTGCAAAACCAGCCATTTGTTGCAAAGGTCATCTTTATCTGCCATTTTCTCATGGTCATACAGACATCCCCTAGGAGAATGTGCTGTAGAGCTCTGGGCTGTGGCTCAGGACATAGGAATGTTTTGTGTATTTGATCAATATATAGTTCTAGGTCATGCCCAGTCTGGCCTTGTTCTGTACTATGCTATAGAAACTACTCTTTTGGCAAAAGACAGAAACAAAGCAATTCTGGTATTTCTTCATCATACATTTCTTCATCATGTTGGCAAATGTGGGTGAAACACTTACAGAGCAGACAGGTATCAGACTTGATACTGCCTGGTCAAATTGGTATAAACTGTGGGGGTTTTTGCCTTCCTCTATAGTGGGAGCTGGAGGTCCTTGTATTTCTCAAACATATTTTAACAACCTTGCAGCAGCGGGATGTTAGCCACTATAGTCCCCCTGCCTTACCTGTAGCAGGCTAGGGTGTTAAGTCTTGTGGTTTTATCAGGGTTGACTGTAGTTTTTCTAATTTGTTAGACAATGGATTTGTATAACATGTTTTGAATAGGTATGATCCTGCCTCAGGTAGGGGGTTGGATTAGATGATATCTGGAGCCGTACTTCTCTGATTTGCTATGATTCTATGATCAACACAAAGGCACATTTTCCCCCTTAAATTTACCCAAAATATTTTTTTGTTTTTAAATCAACAACTTTAAATATTTTCCCAACCATGAGAATAATTCATCTTCCAACATAAATATATTTGCAGGTCTGCTTGTTGCCCCTGTTTGTGTTCATTAGTTTTTAAAAAGGAAGTCTTTATTATGAAAAATAGAAAAAAAACTCTATAAAAACTTTTGGATCAGGTTGTATTTCACCCTCCATGGAAACAAAGGGAGCAAAAAGCACAAGAAAACTCCCTTCTGAAACTGCTAGGGAAAGGAGAGGCTTCTACACTTTGCCCCTTTCTGTATCAGGGGGATTACTGAATCCTCTTCAGTGATGATTTGGTGCCCATGCATCCTGGACCTCTTAGCATAATTCATCCTTCAGCTCTTTTGGGGTGGTGTGACTCTCACCACCACTAGGTGTGGCTATACTGTAAAAGTATCGCTTTCTGAATTGCGCATTTAGCTTTCTTGTTTGTTTGCTTCTGTTGATTAAGAGGAAGCTTGACAGTGGAGTGAGGAATTCTCTGAAAATATTACATTTACAAGGTCCTGTTTTCTTGAACTCAGGAAGAATACAACAAGAGAGAATTTCTTTGTTCACAGTTCCAAACCTCTTCAGCCCTAAAAGCATTCTTCCTAGGTGCTTACTTTAGTTCTCAGTCTGTCTCCTTGAGTGTTTGCTTCTTTCCTGTAAAGGTTTTGTGGCATTTCTCCTTGCTTCTCTTGCCTACGCCCAGATTCACTATTCAAGCTACTGTATTGTCCAGTTTTATCAATCAGAATGAGCCGCCTCCTCCCCCATCCCCTGCTTTCCTGCTAACTCCAAATCCAGTCTTGCATGTGGCTTTGTTTTAAGCAGATAGCCATATTGTTTCAGTTATCTGGAAATAAAGGAGTTCTAGTGCTTCTTACATGTATCTTGAATGAATCACCACTGTTGGTGTTTCCTCTACCAACATGTAACCCGACTCATAAAAGTACATTCCTCGGGTACCCCATTTCCATGGCAGTTTTCATTCCTGGATGTTGAAATTCTTGTGTAATTAAGAAAATAAATCGCAGAATAACTGCCTGTCACAACATATTATTAGGGATAAGAACTACATATGCACATATGAGGAGGGGGATGTATGACCACCAACAAAAATGCTGCTTTCAAAAGAATGTTACGAAGTCAGCAAAGAGGAGCACACAAAAGCTAGGATTTGCCAGAATTAAGGTTGCCTGTACATCTTTAATTATGTTGGGTGTATTCACAAAGATATCATTTTAATTACTTCATCATATAGTATTTTTTTAACCTAGGAATGTTGCCTCCTACAATCACAGGCCATCCTCACTTAATACACAACTATTCAATACTTCATTTTCTCCTTGTTCAATCAGGCCTTGGGCTGTCTTTAATGCACACTATTCAAATTCCTCTCCAAAGACAGAATTGTCAGTTTTCTCCTGGGCTTTTGTATGGCACTCGTCACTAAAGTATCTGAATGCTTCACAGACATTAATAAATTTATAGTCACAACATCCCTGTAAGAGGACTGGGGGTATTTTAATCCTACGGAGAGGGAATCCGAGGCACAGAGCAAATATGATCAGGAATATCTACTAATTTGTGGGCCCATTTCAAGAAGCCTTAAGGCCTCCTGATTTTTCCAGAACGCTTAGCATTATATAGCTGTTCGTGTGTTCAAAGCACAGTTGCCATTGACTTCAGCCACAGCCATGAGTTCTCAGCACTCCTGCAAATCAGATTCTAGGGTCACAAGGCAGGCAGTCAGGCAGAAAACACGGAGCACATAATTACTGACTGCCTGCAGAAAGTTTAGATTAAGTAGTTTGCTTAGCATCACCTCAGAAGTCTACGGGTAAAGGCATGAATGCAAACCAATTCTCTAGGGCAGCATTCATTTGTCTTAACCATGAAAACCATATCTGCTCCTGCAATAGTCTGTTTTGTTCACTGTGCACTTTTCAGCTTGTGCAACTAAAGAGGCAGGGGTCTTCCAGACAAGAACTACTTTCACAACACAGCCCTCGTTTCTCCTCAAAGTAGGTCTATCCTCTGCATGGAATAAGGCAATGGTTCTGGAAAAAACATAGGGTATGATCTTTTAATCTATGATACTGAGAGCAACCCAAATTGAAACACTTATTTTTCATTCAGATTTTTAAACTCTTTTTATAATCCTTCAATCTAGATACATTTCTAAATAAAACATCTTTTCAAAGCAGAAAAATGTGTTTTATTTACACAGTCCAAATGAAATGTTTTGCCTTTTTCAATTTTTTTTTTTGTCTTTTGATTCAAATTATGTGCAGAAAGTGACACAACTCTGCACCAGAAACTCTGTCACCAAATTATTCATCTGAAAAGTTCCATCCACCTCTAATCAGTATATATGAACCTAAGGAGACCAGAATACAATTTCTCAGACATCCTCAATTTCTTGCATTTCCTATGTTTTTAACGTTTTGAGTTGTTACATATGTTCTTTCAATGTCTGTTGACATCTAGCCATTTTAGTGTTGTGTTTTCTATCTTTGGATGGATCCAAGGTCATAGTATCAGTTTTTATTGTGTATCCATTGAAAAGTTAGTAATGTCCCTCTACGAACTGACATTTGAACCAGATTATAACAATACATACAGTACAGATGTTTCTCAAAACATCAACCACATTACACTGATGCCTCCTTGTTGCACATAGAAATATGAATTTCTTGCTTTATGAACATTAGTTTTCTATTATTTTGTTGCCAGTTATAATATAACACAAATGAAGGGTAGAAAACACAGTAGGAGCCTGGTCTGGTGTACTTGCAAGTGTGCAAAGAAGAAAGACCAGGAAAATGTTTTCTTATCAACTTAAAATCTGTTGCCTTATAAGCCAAATGATTATCCTGTAACAAACTTTTGTACATGGCAAAATTCCTTTTTAGAGAAAGATTCTGTCAGATTCATTTTTATATGATTTTGCTGCATGGCCTTACCTCTTGTACTATAAGTATAGAGCTACATAGTATGGTATACTCAACATCAAGCAAAGCCAAGATATGTAACAAAATATATTTATATCAAAAACCCAAGACAGACATACAGTACTGTATAAAAGCAGATGAGAGCTTTACAGTATGCTTCTTAACTGAAAAGACTACAGTTGACTTCCAAGGATTGAATCAGGGTTTCAGGTCAAAAGAACAAAGATTTACCAGAGTGCTTTTGGCAGAAGGAATGATATACCGGGTTCTACTTGAACTTCCTAAATTATAATTACTAGTCAGGGGAATACACTGCATGCATGAAAAATAGATTTTCAATATATGGATCTGAGACCTCTCCATGTCTCTGAATTTCATCGTGACTTATTTAAATGCATTTACCAGAAGGGGTAAAAGAACCCCCTACAAATAACATGAAAAATTCTTACCTACTTAATTTACCCTTTGTTTTAATTAAGCAAAATGAGCTATGTTATTAATAAAAATTGTATGGCATCCAACTTGACTCTATTACAGACTAATAAAATGATTGATCTATGCCCTGAAGAGGTTACATCTTAAATAGAAACAACCATAAAAACTAAAAATAAAGGGGATTGGAAGGAGAAAGGAGAGTAAGGGCATAAGAAGACTACAAAGTTTTCCATATGCCTTTAAATGTTTCAAGGGGTCGATACATTTCTTTGTTTGTTCTTCTTGAAGGCTCTTTTGTGCATTACAAGATAACTGTGTCTTTGGGAAGGATTTAAATACAAAAAGTGGAAGCAGAGTGGTGAGCTGGAATTGGTGGCATGGAGAAATTATCTGATAAGAATAAGGTATAAACCTACAAAACTAAAATAATTTTAAGTTAAGGATTCCTTTAATAAATCTCAGTATTCCTGGCGACTCCTGGTCACAATGAAGACTTTCATTATGTTTCATAATTCTGTATGATGGCTACCTACTTTGTTGTGCTTTATACAGATTGGAGGGCTACAATCAATACATATATCCCCACCCCCAAAAAATTCTACTGTACTGTCATTTAACTTCCATGTAAGGTTGAGTTACTGTGTTTTCTTGCGTACAACTTAAACGTTTTTCCCTCAGAAATCAGCTGCTGGAAATTGGGGTGTACACTATAATTGAGAAAATATGGTAATAAGTTTGTGTTACTTAAGATTGCCTGGGGGAAAGTGAAAATAACGCTGCACATGCTCCATAGGGAGCAGCACAATGAATGTATTGGCCTCCCTAGTAGCTTGCTATTGCTACTTGCTGCTACTTACTAGTATTTTCAAGGATTTTTCAAAAACAAGGTGCATATCATATTTAGGATGTTTGTGTGGGGGTGTTATATATCAGAAAATTTGGTAAATTTGTACAACTAAATGAAATAAAGAATTGCCATGCCATGGGAACTTCTGACATATCAATATGTGCTTGCATCTCAAAATAAGAGGAAATGTACTAAAGTGTAAGTGGAAATCATTTTAATCTGAAGTGACATATTATTTTGTTTAAGGGGTTTTCATCAAAATGAAATATTTTAAAATTTCTAAAATGAAAAGAAAGTTTACACATTTTGGTTTACTGAAATTACCCAGGATGCTTTATTTCTAGCCCCAGTCTTCATCCATTGGCCAGGTTTCTTTATCAGACTATTATCCATACTGCATCCAAAGTTATGTGATTTTTTGATGTACCACATAGATTGGTCAGAAGGAAATCAGCTTGTTCTCTTCTGGGAAGTGTAGTCCTCTGAAGAACTTGGTCACAGGAGAGAAAGTGGCCAGATGATATTCTCATGATGCATTATGCTCTAGGACAGGGGTTCCCAAAGTTTTTATGTCGCAGCCCAGAAGTGGCCACGGCCTGCCAAACATGGCCCAGCAGTCATAGCTGACCACGGCTAGAATTTCTGGCCAGGAGACAGGTAAGGATACCCCCATGCCTGGGCTCGGGGGGGCCGCAGTTTGCTGGTCCATGGCCACTTCTGGTCTGGCAGCCGACTGTGCTGTGGTCTGGTAGCCAACCAGCTGCAGTCTGGCAGCGGGCCGTGGCCCAGGGATTGAGAACCCCGATTCTAGGGAAATACAATTTAATGTTTCAGGTGTGTCCCAACAAATAAAATATTCAAATTCAATTTAACTGGACCTGCCATTAAATATTTAATTTAAATTTTTGTTTTCATAGTCAAACATTTCAGTTTTCCAGAAACTGAACTTTCTGTTGAAAATGGTTCCAAAGGAAATGATCAGACTAGGTGTAGTAATTAACATGTTTGTTTTAATAATAAGATCATTTGTATTGATTGCATCTGGAGGTGGAAGAGGCACAGGGAATTAGAGAAGAAATAATCTTACATATAAGGTCTAAATGAGGCCTCTGTTAGAACTTTAAATTTATTACCTGCCATGTTTATGCCTCTGCTAAGAACTGGAGGGAAGGGGAGAGTTTTAAAATCTAAGGTGAAATATGTAATTCCAAAATAATTCATGATCATTTCAAAGATATTCTGTATGTAATCTATTAAATACATTTCCTAACAGAACATATATCTACTTCTAAAGACAGATGATACATACCTTCTAGATACTTCAAACTATTTTTTTACCCCCTTGGAACAAGGAAGGCTTGCAGTAAGTCACAGAATGAAATTAATGGAAGGAGTCCTATTTACTTCAGTGGAAACAGTATTTCTCTAATGGAGACCACAGTCACTAATGTCAGGTCTCCCCTAGAAGCTTCCCCTGATGGTTCTGGTCACAGAGGACCTGAACATACCTCATGGAATGGATGTTTTAGGGGCGACAAGAGAATTGAATTTTATTCAGTTTCCCTCTTGGTTGACATTTGGAAGTATACCAATGGTTGGTGGGAGGCCTGAAATGACTTTACTATTAAGTCTCTTGAAGGAGTAAGAGAAAATACAGAAATACATTGGAGGTGAAACCACCAAAATTTTTGTTTATCTTCTTTCTTGCAAATCTCCCATTTCATTTAACAAATTTAAAATACCTTCCTTTCCTTTCTGTTCTTTTTCAGACCCTGTCTTCAAAAAAGAGCTAAGGATAAATAAAGAAGTGTCTCTCACGAAGGTTTTTCATTTAAGCTTCTGTGTCACAGATACATTATGAACAATATTGATTTTTCTGACCTCAGTCAAGCAACATGAAGGCTTAGCTTAGATTCATCTTTACCTTATATTTGTCATAAATCTTAGATGTGCCAATATTCTATATTTGAATGCTTTGTGCACATTAGCAATATTGTAAAATCATATTGTATTAAGTGACAAACCACTAAATTTATTGCACAATGGGTTCATCTTAGCACTACATGCATTATGAATAATAAAACACTTATTGATCCTAATGACAGATTATTACAACATTAATTTTTAGTTGAGGCAGGGCATTTTCCCAATTGATATTGTACAGATATTTGCTAAAACAGCACAGCCACAGGAAGCTTTCCTTATGCTATAATGATGTTGTTCATCATAATTATGTTGTGTCAGCACACACATATAGGTCAACTTAAGTTCAGAAAGATAGGATTATATTTTCTTCTCAGTGTGTGCATGCCGTTTAAATGCTTCACTGCCTCTAAAACTAACACTAGTCACATGTATACAGTAAATAATCCCTGTTCAATGAAATGAGAATATGCTTGTCATCCTTCTGGTTTAGAAAACAGAGTTGCCACAGAAAGTGCTGATGCAATGCTGAACAAATTTGATGATTCCAACACAGGGATTAGCATAGTTAAAATGAAATCACTGCACTATTTGAGTAATTAAATGTATTTGAAATTTTGAGTTACCTCAACTTATTAATATTGGTGGTAAATGTATGGTGAAGACATAAAACAGTTCTTAGGAAAGCTGCAGTCTTTTTGAAATTGTGCAGGAGAAAATGTCTTTTTTTTTACTGTATGTAGACTTGTCTAGTTACTTTTGTAATGAATATGATAGTTGCACTTCCTTTCAAAATACGCCATGAATAATCTGCCTGTTGGCTAAAAGATAAGAGGGTCCATCTTTAATTCAATGGATGTGATATTTGTGCATATAATTGCCACTGGTATTGAATATAAATTGTCTTGCTTCCATGATGTGCAGACAAGTTTCCAGGGTGCATGCACATTGTTATTGAATGCGTGTGTTTAATTTTGCCCTGCATATTCTGAGGTGTGATACTTGGAACTTGGATACTTTTTCTTGGAAATTTCCAGTTTTCACACATATACATTCATCCAAATAATTTATTATTATTATTATTATTGAAAAAGTAAAAAATAGTGATAGGTGAAAAAAAAAAAGGAAAATGAGCCTAAGAACGATTCTCATTTCTGTCATGTATTGCAGTACAATCCGCCTGCTATACAATGATTCACAATAAGAGGGTGTAGAAACAATGTAAGAGGCTTTAAATGTGCTGCAGTGATAATGATGGCAATAGATGCTTTAAACCATGAAACTGTCTTTGCATTGCTTTGAAACAGCCAATTAACTAACATTCCATAGTGGCTTAAGTGAGCTGATCAAATGCCAAATCACTCCATCAATCCTTAGTTTGCACTCTGGTTCTCTAAAGGTGAATGTATTGTCTTCCTTCATTGAACTGAATGGTTTCAGTTGTTGATATGTATAAAAGAAAAAGTATTATCAAACTAGATAAGTAGATTTCAAATTAGTTTTCATTTCTTTAACAAGCGGTAGGCACTACTTTGTTTGGCAAGCAAAACTAATGAATAATTTTTGTGTGATTGGTCACTGTCACTATTCCAAATGAGATTGAATTCTTGAAGAAAAATGATGGACACAAACCACAGTATGGTCTCTGTCTTTTTTTCCTTTGAACTCAGTAAGATTTCATACATTCTTAGCACTCAGCTCATTAGAAAAGATCAGCATTATTTCAAACTATAAAAATCCATGGGGTGGAGATTCAATTTGAATTACTGTCTATATCCCCCACCAATACTGCCTGTAATTCAAAATGACCCTGTTTTTTTTGCCTGGGAAGCTTATTTTGAAGAACAGCATTTACCTTAACTGTAGTCAGTATTTGGGAATTTTATGCATACAGGTTTCAGATAATTGTCTATACTGATGAATATCATTTTGGCTGACTCTCAAGCTGATTGGACGTGTGCCCAAGGGCATAGGTGCCAGGCAAAGATGATTTTACTAGAACAGTTTGCATAACAAGCAACTGTCATCTCATTAGGAAGCATAGGCATTTTTACCACACGCTGTTTAACACATCATCACACCTGTTCACACTCCATTGTCCTAAGGATGCAGTTAGGCAGCTTTTTGTTGACTTTATTTTTTTCATTTCTCACTGATGTTGGTCATCCTGTGCCAAAGATTCAGAAGTGTGAGATAAATGCAATTTACACTTTAGTATGTGGGTGTGAGAGAGATGCTGGGGGCAAAGGTGGGGGTGGTAAAGGGCATGATTATGTTTGCAATAGTGACCAATAGCAGTGGCTTCTTCTATCTTATACCTTCTACCTGCTGGTTACTGTTCTTGCCATTACTGCATTGCCTGCTTCTTTAGCATGTAAGCTACAGCTACAGCTACAGCCACAAAGATTGGGAAAATTACATGTTCACAAATGAATCTGTTATAAAGACACCCAATTGCCCCTTTTGGAGTTGGACTACATAGAAAGAAAGTTAATATGGTAACATCAAGTTCAGCTCAAAGGAGGCAGCTATAGCTAGTTAACCCTTACTCAGAAGAACCAGCAATGGCTAACTGATGTGGTTCAAGTAAAGCATTGCTAAGCTGTTCTGTTAACTTAGGCTTATTATACATCTGGGTTTTCCTGGACATGTCCTCTTTTTGAGTCCTCCCATCTCTGTCCGGGCAGTTTTTTAAAATATCAGTAAATGTCCAGGATTTTACTATGTCTCTGCTTTCCTGGCACTTCCTGGCTTACCCCAGCAACAAGCTGCTTAGGGCTGGGGGAGTGAGGGCATCTGCTCACAAGTCCTGGCAGCTGCAGGTAGGTAAGGCCAGGGCTTGGGGAGTGTGTGTGTGTGGCAGGCACTTGTCAGTGCCCGGGCTGCAGCAGAAGGCAGGTAGTGGGGGATGTACCAGCCACTCCAGCAGGGGAGGGGGTGGGGGCATTTTTCAGGGGCAGCAAGCTGCTGTGTGGACAGCAGGGCTGGGGGCGGGCCAGGGGGCTGTGGGTTGGGAGTGTGGAGCACTAACAGGGCTGGAGGGAGGGCTATAGCTTGGGAGTGAGGGGCACCAGCGGGATGGGGGACTGTGGGTTGGGAGTACAGGGCACAGGCAGGGCTGGGGGCTGCAGGTTGGGAGTGAAGTGTATCAGCAGGGATGGGGAGCTATGGGTTGGGAGTAAGAAGCACCAGCATGGTTTGTGGGGCAGGGTACTGTGGGTTGGGATTGATGGGTAGCAGCAGGGCTGGGGGAGAGGGGGTTGTGGCTTGGGAGTGAGGGGCAGGGCATGGGCATATCACTGCTCCTCTAATCGTATTACACCCCCCCCCCATACCTCAAGTGTCCTCTTTTTGAACCTAGAAATACGGTAACCCTGATTAATTGAACCATTTCTCATTTGTAATTTTGGTCTTTTACATATGCAAAAAAAAGGCAAAATATTTTGTCTTTGTGCTTTGTGGTGTCCCAGGAAACTGCAAACATCATGTTTAAACTTCTTATTCCGTGTTGTAAAATAGATGCTATTTCTACATTTTGTCAGGTATTTATTATTACAATTTCACACCCTACTCTTAAAATAGTTACATATCAAAAGATGATGTCAGTACAATTTGTGTAAGCCCAGATATCCCATTATGCTTCATTATGGCATGGCTTGAACACTGATTTGCGCTTTTAAATTGGTGATGTGGTGGGCATTTCATATTGGAATGGAAAGCAGAACTTTGTTCAAATGGTTAAAATTTTAGAACAGCTAATCTACTTAATATCTTTCCTCTCTAGAACAACTATTAAAATAAAGTTGTTTGCTGATGCAATGGCTGTACATTTCTCAAGATACGTTGTATCCACAATTGGGACTTTTAGGACTTTTAGCCTGTTTCATAGGTATCCACTTTTTCACTTCCAGCTGAGCAAAACTGCACTATGAACTTTTGCAAAGTTGGACCTTCAAGGGAATAACAACATTTGTGTTCTTCCAATGTTAGAGCCATGACCTTTTTCCTTTTTTGGATGTTATAAACATCAAGACTTAACTATAGCTTAGTGTACAACCTTTGAAATGATTTAGATCTTAAACAAGAACCATTATGAAAACAAAAACTCATTTTTTTTACTTCATAATTTCTTTTCAGGGCTTTTTTTCTCCTTGAAAGGGGAATGAAGGCAAAGTACAGCAACAAGTAAACACAAAGTACTTACTATCTGATGTAGAAATGGTGATTCCATAGACTGCAGATTTTGGTGCATCTTTTAAAATAAAGTTTTGTGTGTTTTTACGCTTTAACTCCAGGACAATGAATAACTTTAATCCTCATTTCTTCCACAGCAGCCAAAGGAAACAAAACATTTTAAATGTCACCTTCAATATACTGAGTAGATTCAGCACCCAGGTCGCTTTTCTTGGTTATATCGGACAAACACCATCACTACTGTGATTTCTCTGGGAAATATACCCTGACACTGCAGGAAGGTAGTCATATGTTCCAATGACCCTGAGAACTGTGCTAACACATTTTTGTTTGCTCCTGGTAGGACTACCCAACTTAAATAAGTGAAAGGGTTGGGGCAGGGTGTTGATGAAAAGCAGTCCACTGGTCCTCTAGTTTTCAGATGAGGTTGTAGATCAGCTACCTGTCCTCATAAAAATAGTCAATGCAGCAAACAGCTTGCTACACAAGGAAGCAGAATGTTATTTGTACCCCAAGATAAGTTTGATGGCATGGGAAGTTTGATTTCAAATTGTTGCTCTGAAAACATTCCCAAGAACCTGGGAAACAAGTATTTCAGTTCCATGAATATCTATTTCTCTCTTTGAGGACCTAATGTATGGACATCTAAATCCAAACCATCCTTCCCTTTCATAATGAGGCATTGAGTGAATGAAGGGTAACTCTGGTGTTTAAGAGAGAGGATCCTGGGCTTCAGTCCAGCAGACCTGCCTGTGTGTTTCTAAAAGGAAATATCAGTATCGTCTTCAGCAGTCAAGCAGCATTTTCTGTACAGACAGATGATCATCTTTGCATTTCATTATCCTTCCACCTCCTGCCTGTCCTCACCTTCCTTAGACGTGTCCTAATATTAAATGAATGCCCTTGCTCAGAGGAGATATTTCTGTAGTCCAACTGCAGCTGTCAAAACTGTAACACTTGTTAGGAGTAACACTGCATCATTCTCTAATGTGTTAGGCCATCTATGCCATTGGGAATTGTGCATTTGACTTGATATTCTATATGTCTCCTAAGGCAGTTCTCTTCATTTTTTAATCCTCTACTCTTTCCTTCCAGCCAACCTTCATGTGTCCTCCCAACCCCAAGAAAACCACAGGCACACTTGAAGCTCTGATCAGGAGTCCATAATTCATCATTCAAAAGGCACCAAGCAAATGATACTTGGTTTTGAAAACTCTTTCTTTCTTGAATTTTTTGATTTTTTCTTTTGGTGTTTTAGAGAGATATAAATACAAATGTTCTACATCTCTCTTTCAGAATGGGTGTCTTAGTTGGTCAATTTTGTATAGCAGTCGTGGCAGAAATGGGTCTTGAAAAGAGATTGGAAGGAATTTGCCTTATTCCCTCTCTCTTGCCTTCCTTCAGCATCTTCAGGAAGCACTTTGCTTTCAGTTCATCTGTCCCTAAGCCTAACTGCATCTTCATCCATCTCAGAAGTACAGTTGTATCATAATGCTGCTCTTATGTGGGACAGTTTACCAACTCCTCTGTATTGTCAGGAAACAATATGATGGGGACGTCAACATGAACAGCAAATGAATTAGCTCTAACTTGAAAAACAACTTGAAACTGAAGAAAACTGTGTACTTCTTGATGGGACTAGGATCAAGTATGGAATGAGAAAATAAGTGATAAGGATGGGCCAATTCTGGTGAGAGGGTGTTACAGCTATGGGCATGTGAGAAAAAATATTTTTGAAGAAACAGACTATATAAATAGTGGTAAATAGAGTACAGAATGTAAAATATCACCTGTACAGGAAATTCTATATAAAAAAAAATAAAGTGCACATTAAATAGATTAAAAACTGGCCAACAGCCAGAACTCAAAAAGTAGTCTTCTTGGGGACAATCATCATGGTATTGGGTGTATTTTAGTTTGCCTCTGTGGTAATTGGCATAAAGATGATGTTGTCCAAAATTTTCATCAATGATCTAGAATTAAATACAGATCATTCATACAATTTCTGAACATAACAAAGAATGGAAAAATAGCAAATAATGTTTCAGAAAGGGCAGCCCTGAAGAATGATCTGGATCACCTATCAGACTGGGTCCACATTCGTGGTTCTCAACCTTTTTAGACGCAAGGCAGGGTGCCCCTCCAAAAATGCCAGCTCTAAGCTTTTAGTCATTTTTTGACTGCAGAAAAATAATAGAGCAATTCTTCTCTGGCAAAGAACCGGGAAAGACTGCAGTAGGGCAGAATGTTTCCTATTTGAATAAATTCCTTTGAAATCTCTGGATTTATCTTATAAATCGTTTATAGGTGTTTGCACACCTAACAATAATTACACTGAGCAGCGTCCTGCAGCACCCATAAAAAGATTTCATGCTGTCAGAATACCATGGCACCATGGTCGAGAATCACTGGTCCATGTGAGCAAAATGGGTTTTAATACAATCAAATGCAAAATTACATATGCAATATAAATGGAGACTATAGCTAAAGAATTAGATATAGATAGGGCTGAAGGTCAAAAGTTTATCTACTAAAACCTTCTGGTCAAGGTAGAATCATTTCAGCCAAACTTTTGTCTATTCTGTTCTTTAATATTTCCAGTGATGAAAAATGGGGATCTGTATCTTTGAATGCAGTAACTCTGAAGACGAATCTAGGGATCATAATGGACAAATAATGGAACATAAGATTAGTGTGATGCTCTGCTGAAAAGGGGGTTAATACATCTTTTTGTGCATTAACAGGGGGGAGGAGTGAAGTGATTTTACTTCTGTATGTGGCACTGGTGATACTACTACAGTTCTGGTGTCCGCATTTGAAAAGGATGTTAAGAAGCTGGAGAGGATTTAGAAAAGAGCAACAAAAATTACTTGATAACAGGAAAAAAAAATCCTGTGTTGACAAACTTTAAGAGCTCAATCTGTCCAGTATATCAAAAGAAAGATTTACAGGTGCCTTGATTACAAGATAGAAGCACCTTAGCAGGAAAAAAATACTGGATACTAATGGGCTCTTTAATTTAGCAAGGAAAGGAATAGCAAGAATGGCTGGAAGCCAAAGCCAGAGTAATTCAATTTAGAAATAAGGCAGAGATTTTTTTTTTTTTTAACAGAGATGGTGATTAACCATTGGAACAAACTCTCAAGGGACGTAGTTGATTCTTCATCTATCTTCAGACATACCATCTTCAGACAGGTTAAAGATTGCATATTTCAAGAAGATATAAAGACAAATTCTTCTTTACCCAAACAAGCTTTATTGGTTTCAGTCCAGAGGTAAATGGGTGAAATTTAAGGGTTAGTGGTATACAGGAAGCCAGAACAGATGATCTAAAGGTCCCTTCTGGCCTAAACTCTGTGAACAGTTGTGAATGTTTATTGACTGGACATTTTCTCTGAGTAAGGCATTCAATATTTGGCCCACAGAGTAGTATCTTATATTCCTCCAGTGCATCCTAGGCCAAGAATTTGTCTGCCATGATAGAAGGACAGAAACACTGAATCCCTTCATGCAGCAAAATTTACATAGCCGTTCAACTTACAAAATAATAACATGAGAATATTTCTTTTTCAAGCTACAGAGTGAAAAATGCCTGACACGTGAAAACTGCAAGAACATGATTTGAATGCTATTGGGGACTGTTCCTACACATCTTGTATGACAGCTGTTGTGTGTGTAACCTACAAATGGCACTTGTGCTATGTTTGCATTAGGAAACTGAGTGTGTGTGTGTGTGTATATGTATGTGTGTGTATATATATATATATATATATATATATATATAGCGCTATATGTATCCCTCAGGCTCTGTATTTGCAGGCATTCTCATGTGAGACAGAAACAGCAGGGGAGAAAGTGCAGCAAAGAGAACTATCTGACAGAGGATCTTCAGACAAGATTTTTCAACTGATGGGAGAAATGGGCAATCTCCTTCTAGCTTCAGAGCCAAAATCATATTGCTCAGTTTGGTTGGCTAGGCCATTTTCTTTCCCACTGTGAAACACTCATAAAACTTGTGGTACTTATTTGAAGATTAGTGTGCAAAACATAGAACATCTGTCTCCAATCTTTCTGACAGGCTGTGTAAAGATTGTTTCAACAGAGTGGGTTGCAAAACTCATGATCTCAACTTGAGCTAGTTCATGCTGCTTATGTGTGTGCAGGGAGGTATAAGTCTGAGACATGAGTAATTTTCTTTTTAAGCAATCTTTGTGTTTTCAGTTAGCTTTTAAGAGCCTTGCTCTATGTACTGACATCAGTGCTCTTTCCCACCATGTTGAAATGAGTCACTGCAGAGAAAGGAAGGATTAGGGATTTATGTGAATGGAGGGAATACAGAAACTGGAGTTGGAAAAAAAACCCTTTCATATAGGTGAAATCAAGGAAAACCCATAGAGGCCTCATTGGAAAAACAGCAGAATTTCTCATTTTGAAAGAAATTGTTTTTTCTCAGACATATATCTGAGAAAATATTTATGACTATTTTCATGAAATATTTATATAGAGACACTGTGTAACATTCTGTTTTTCCTTATCCTCACCCTCAGTGTTGTCTGTTTATCCACCTATTGGTTATTGTGTAAATTTAAAACTATGAGGTCAGTTGTCCTAAACCAAAATGTTCAAAAAATGTGAAAAAGGCCTCAAAATATGATTATTTTGGCTTAGAAATCCTGAGATATGAAACTAGTAAATTTGGGCTTCTTTTACATGTCTTTTGGGGTCTGAGCTTTCAGTTTATATTGAAAAACTTTCCCAGAATTTTTCCCTTCACAACCCAGGGGGCTAGAAATATATTTTTATTAAAAGACAAAAAGGGGAGCTTAAATTCTGATAAAAATCTCTTGCCACCAGGAGCTGGGGCTTGCAAAGGAATATAAAATATTGTACCATGAAAGTTGGAACAAGTAGAGCATTCTGGAGTGGGAACTGTCTTTCTATTGTTTTATGTATACAGTACCAAGTGTACTAGGAGCTAATTCCATTTTTGGGGTTGTAGAAGTGCTACTGCAGTTGAAGTAATACATTATAATAATACCACATGCATTATAACACCAGGACAAAGTGTGACATCCTCACTCAGTTTTTACTTTGGCCTTACATGGGGCGCTCTGTCTGAATGAGGACAATGCAAGCACTGCAGCCTATTTATATGTTTTACATGCCAACAGTTGTAAAACTGTATTTTTATTATGAATTCAGTGACTGTTCCGATGATGGATTACTGGCATTGAGGGCTTTAAGAGGAGGTCTTTTTATTCAATGAGCTGCATCTCTTTAGTAGATATTCTCCACCTCTTCACTCCTTGGCTGCCTGTGAGGCAAAATATAGGGTTGTCATCAAGACCCTTGCAAGCACTGTTCTTTAATCGGGCAATAGAAACCAGTAACAACATGGATTCTTCCATGCAAATAGCAGAGTTCTGTTAGATTTTAGGACAGAAGTTCTGGAGCCATTTTTAAAGCACCTTTTCTGCATGCTATCATGTCGTGTGGCTGGAGACCTGGGAATAGTTGGTTGGTCCATGTGTCTTTGCACTATATTTAACAATGTCTCCTCTTTTCACATTGTCAGTTCACTTTTTCTGATGTTTTTTCTACTTATTTAGTCTTTGTTTTTTAAATTACTTGATGAACATGCTCTGGGGATATGTAATCGCACTAGGCCTTGCTGCTGAACTATTTACTGCCATTATTTCTTCTCTAGTAGCTATTTATAATTTACTATTAGTTGTATTAATTTACTATTACCTGTACTAATAGTTGTTGGTGCTATGGTGGTATCATTTCTGCAACATAACTGGATGAGTGAAGAACTGGAGGAGGCCTTCATTTAAGTCACTGAATATGGACATTTTTATAAAAAATGTTTGTGATCACTTATTAGCTCTAGTGGTTGTTAAATCACCAAAGTTGATATTGCAGTTCACTGGTGCATTTTAAGTATGAAATAAGGAATACCGTATTTCATGGTATAACACTCAAGTTTTGAAGCCCAATTTTTGTGTCTTAATAATCAAACTTGACTTATACACTGTGCCATATCAAAAATCAGAGATGGGGCTGGGCTTGGGTGTGATCAGTGCTCGACTGGTGTGGTCCCATCCCCTGCTGGCAGTGAATGCAGGGGATGAGGCTGCAGCAGGCAAACTCTGAGCAAGCCCTATCCCCACCTCTCGTGAGCAGCTCTGGGCTCGCAGGGGATGGAGTTGCACCAGCTCAGTGCTGAGCCTGGTCCTCTCTGCTGTGAGCGGTGTTGTTGAATGTGGAGCCTGATTCTAGTCACAGGGGATGGGGCTTGGCTTGGTGCTCAGCTAGCACAGCCTCATCCCCTGTGAGCAGCACTGCGCTCAGCATTTGACAGCATCTCACACAGCAGACCCATCCTCTGCAAGCCTGGTGCTGTTCTCAGGGGCTGGGGCTGGGCTGGGCTGTGCTGGGCTTGACCAGGCTCAGCGCTTGGCTGGTGAGGCCTCAGCCCCTGTGAGTGGTGCTGCTGGCACTGCTTGCAGAGGATGAGGCTGTACCAGCCATGCACTGAGCCCAGCCCTGTTCTTGTCCCTTGCAATCAGCTCTGGGCTCTCAGGGGATGGGGCTCTGTGCTTGGCTGGTGCAGCCTCATCTCTGTGAGCAGCACTGGGCTCAGCATTTGGCAGCACTGTTCACAGTTTACCCATCCCCTGCAAGCTCAGTGCCACTCGCAGGGGATGGGGATGGGGCTGGGCTAGGCTGACTTTAGCGCTTATCTGGTGTGGCCCCATCCCCTGTGAGCAGCACCAGCAGCACCTCTCGGAGGGGATGGGGCCACGCCAGCCAAATGCTGAGACCAGCCAAGCCCAGCCCCATCCCTGTCCCTGTCTCCATCCCCATCCCCATCCCCTTCCCTGTCCCCTGAGAGCAGTACTGGACTTGGCACTGCCTGCAGGGGACAGGAATGGCGATGGGCTCAGTGCTCAGCTGGTGCAGCCCCGTACGCTGCAAGTGGCACCGACAGTGCCGCTCACAGGGGATGGGGCCATGCCAGCCAAGTGCTGAGCCTGCCCCCACTTATACACCATGCCTATGAAAATCCTTACCTTTCAGATCGGAAAGCCAGGGATCAACCTCTACACTGTGTCGACCTACACACCATAATTTTTGGTAATTTACAGGGACTACCTCATCTGAAGCAAAGCTGTATGCAGTGATTTCCTAAACTCATACACAATTCAAATTACTCTGTGTGTGTGTGTGTGTGTGTGTGTGTGTGTGTGTGTGTATGTGTGTGAGAGAGAGAGAGAGAGACATTCCAATTTATGTATCTACCATATTTTTTTTTACCTTAAAATAATGCCTGGTGAATAGCCTGATCATTTGTGATAGCATACAGCCAGATCCACCTCTAATGGCATAAGCTGTACGTTCTTTAGTTAATTAGATTTAGTTGGTTACTAACTGACTCTAATGGCACCATAAGCTCAACCAAGTGATAGGTGACAGTCTGCTTTGAGGTAAAATGTCTTGCCCTTGAAGCATAAAGGAACAGAGGAAGGGAAACAAGAGGAATCCCGCTTACAGCCTAGTCTCCCCTGCTGAAAAACCTGCAACTTCTGCAGACATGTCTGTGGCTCAATGATTGGACTCTTAAGTCACCTCAAGACCCGTCAGTGAGCCATGGTAGAGATCATCCTTGAATCGGGGGATTGCTGATGATGGATTGCTGTTTCGCACAAGGGCTTCAGGCCCAAGTAGACAGGAGGTGGCATTTTCAAAACTGTAATTAAAACTGGAGAGGTTTTATCAGTTTTATTACCTGTTAGGAGCTCCATGTGTCCTCAGTATTTCTACACAACTTCTATTCCCAGAAACTCTTGCCTCCTTCTGTGTATTTGCTAGCCACCACCCAAACATATGGGAGAAAAGAGGTGTCTTTTTTTCCCACTGGGAGCTCTCAGCTGTCATGAAACTCAGGCTGGGGGTGGGCATATGTGCTTTATTCAGCTCAGACTTGGCTTGTATGGAAGATGATTATTATGCTTGTGAGCTTTTGGACTAGAATGATTATACTAGTTGAAAGGGTACAGAAAATACTTTCTATCCATAATCATGTTGTAGGGATGTTATTGATTTCAGAGGTTGAAAACAATGGCTTTTTGGAAAAAAAGACTGGTTAGTGTATTAACAACAACAACAACAACAACAAAAACTAAAATGTTTGTGAAGGTCTAGAATTTAACTTTCCATTTCCCGTCTGATTTTCCAAGGACCAGGAAAGGAGGATAGAAATGTCAAAGCTGTCTTCATCTCTGCACATTAAAACAGCTGACAATTGACTTTAGCTGTAATTATTAGCTTCTCACCAGTATTTAGAGATGTATTGTAGAGATCAGTGCTTTGAACTTTACTTTTTAGTTCTATCTGTATTGTACCATTATTTCCTAGAGAACTTTTCTTCACTTTTATTTAGATCTTGCATTGGGCTATAACAACTTGAAACTAAAAATTCTCTATGGATTGATTTCCATAAATTACAAATGTGGCATGTGTTATTGTACTAGACAAAAAGGTCAGCAAGTCAATTTGTTACCCTACTAGACTATTTGCCAGAGATTGGACAATGAACCTTTGTAAGAAGCTGGCTGTTGTAATTCTTACCTTTCCCTCTAGCTAGAATCATAGTTAAAGCTGGTCATGGAGTAGAATTCAACATTCTGTAAAACTTTAGATGGTCAAAATATCTGAGCAACTCCACTGCTTGTAATTGCTGAATTAAATTATTACTACCAAAATATTATTACATCAGTCTTTCTATATATTTCTGTATATCTATCTGTATAGATATATCTATATCTGTAACCATATCTATATATATATATAGAGAGAGATGTATGTATATATATACATCTGCTGTACATCTCTGTCCCTCTATACATATACGTGTGTGTGTGTATGTGTGTGTGTGTGTGTATTTATATAAAATACACATACACTCATACATTCATACACATACACACACACACACACACATATATATATATATATATAGAGAGAGAGAGAGATGTACAGCAGGGTGTGTGTGTGTGTGTGTATGTGTTTAGAGCTGTACAACAGCATGTGTTGGTAATATGTTGAATCTATTATACTTATTATCCCAGTGCTGATATCCCAGAAAACTTGGTTCCATTGAAATGAATGGAATCATACATGCACGTGATGATTTCAGGACTGACCTCAAAGGACATAGCTACACCAGTGGTTCCTCAACCTTTTTAGACTCAAGGCACCCCACATTAGAATCAAGGCGCTACTCAGAAAATGCCAGCTCTTAGCTTTTTGAGTTTTTTTGACTATGGAAAAATAATAGAGCAATTGTTTTATGCAAAAAACTCAAAAAGACCAGAACAGGTCAGAATGGTTCTGATGCTATGGATTCCTATATGAAATCTCTGGGTTTATTTCATGAATCATGTGTAGATGTTTCCCCACCTAATAGTGCTAACCCATCACAGCACCCTGCAGCACTATTAGAAGGAACTCTTGGCATCCAAGAGTGATGCGGCACACTGCTATACCAGTGGCACTCAACCTTTTGGCCCCATGGGCCAAGTTAGATCACTAAGAGAGGTCTGCGGGCCAGATTAGATCCTGTGTGCCAGGATCAGGCCTTCATACCTGGATTGGGACCCCTCGTGTCCTCAAGCTGACCTCCACACATGAGGATGGGGTTCTGGGGCCCCACACTGCCTCTGCCCAGCCCTGTATTCTGGCATCAGGCTCTAGGGTCCTGCACACCCTCTGCCTAGACCTGCATGCTGAAATTGGGTCCTGGGACCCTCTGCTGCCCCTACCTGGCCCCATGCACCAAGACTGGGCCTCACATTGCTATGTTTACTTGATCTAGTGCAGGGCCACAGTTTAGCTTCCATTTATTGCACGATAAGAGTGCACACAGGCAGTTACTGAAGAGCAGTGAACTCTTGTCCTCCTTTATCTCACAGTAAATTGTGATACATTCATCCTTTTTGAGTAACTGTCTATCTAGTATTCCTTCTGGTGCAATGTGACCCCATACTGCCTCCTACACTGGGCTGTGACATTAAAGCCACAATCTCTAGTTCTGTACTTTCAGTAGGATAAATATGCTAAACAAAAACATAACTGATCTAACAGATTCACCCTTCTTCTGACATTAGAATGCATTTTAATAAATAAATTACCTATGGAAATACACAGCATTACCTATTGAACAAAAACAAATGGGACTTTTTTCTGTTGCAAACATAGAAATTAAAAGGAAAATTGCTGTATTTATTGTGGGGTAACAGTCTGGTGATGACTGTCTATATAATTGACAGTCTTTTTCTTTGTAGCTTGAATTCTGAGCTCTGGGTCTCTGAGAGCAGATCAAAGGGCCAAAATAGGCGTTGGGATGAAGCTGTTCATAGTCTGAGTGCTTTAAAAGCCTTGCCTTACTCTGAGTGACAACTGATAAAAATGTTTCCTAGTGCCCCAGTACCCTAGTGCTGTCAGAGGGTTAAAGGGCAGTACGGTGTTAGTCATATAGAATTCAGCATTGCCCTAGAATTACTGATGTAACAATCAAGCTGTGAGACTGCTTCAGATGCCTCTTTGTCTTCTCTGCAATTGTGAATCTTTCATGCGCTTTTCTCAGTGATTTTCCTCCCTCCTCTCGCCTTTACTAATTAAAATTCTAATCACTCTGACAGCTAGCACTAGGAAAAAAAATCATTCTTCCATGCTGGAGAAGGTAATTTCAAGGTGTTTTAGCTGCCAAAGAAACAAATGGAAATTAGACAAAAAAGCGAGTTGTCATCAGAGGATGAGCTACCTGCACTATCCCCTTTTTCACTATATTAAGATATTAAAATTTAAGGAAAAAAGATGGTTCTCTCTCTTGCTTTATATTATTGCCAGATATTTGGAGACATTGTAGTCTGATTTACCTTCTGGTATTCATAAAGGTTTTGTTTACATTGGTTAACATCAAAATGATTTACCTTTCTTGTCATGAATTGCAGAGCAATGCAATGTCAAACATTTAACTTGATTTGATATGTGATTGTAGATGATGCATATTGCCTGCTTTTGTGAGCTGTGGTTAGGAACATTCATTTAAATGTACAGGAGCGCACAGACAAGGATTTAAAATAATACATGATTCTTGATGCAATGTTGCAGCTTTGAAACTAGGGATATGAGAATATTTATATCTTATAAAACATAAAACAATGTTCAAATGTCACTAGCTAATTCATTTATGGAAGGGGCACCTAACAGGGAATTTCAAACCTGGGTATTTCTTTAACTGGATATAAAGCTGGGATTCTGTATAATTCAGGATTGCAGGTTAATAGTAACATGCAGATGTGTTACATTAAGCATATAGTAAATATACTGGTACATAGATAACGTTACCATTGGTCTTGCATTTTCAGGAATTGTCCTGAATGTCAGACCTGTGTCCCGGTGTTCACAAAGAAACTCTGAAATAGGCTTTGGTCCTGAGTTTGGAAAATTGGTCTTGAACAGTCCTGTTGTGCAAAGTGTCCTACTGTTTCACTGCATACAGCACAATGCTGCTTGGCACCATGGGAGTATGATTTAACTGCTTCCAATTTTGGGCTACCTCCTGAAGCTGGAGCAGTGTAGCCAGCTTCACTTGTCACTGAAGCCAGTTCATCCATGGTGCTATGTTAATGTTGTACCACAAAAAACTGGAAGTGGTGTTGACTACATTAGATTCTGAAGTTCTGTATGGTGTCTGGGACTGTATCTTGGATTTTGATCCCTAAAGTGAGGTCGTCTTTTATATTATGCATAGATGTATGTCTATTAAATAAATGTGCATAATTAACTAACAAATGCACACATTTACCCAAAGAGAAACAGGCATGCCCACACCTACAGACCTCCAGTTCTGCCCTCAGATCTGCACCATGTATTTCTCATGATTAAAATAAATCACGTGTTTGGAGTATTTTATATATTTAGTTATATTTAGTTATTTTTATTTATTTCTGTATCATTATCTCCAGGCTTCAATTTTAGGGGTGAATGAACCAGTGTGGATCGTACAAAATTGATTTTGACTTTTGCCAGTCTTTCAAACTAAGTCCAACGTTTATTATGATTTTGAAAATCTTTGCTTGGCTTTTATGGTTGATTTGTTACTCTCTGCACCCCTGCACATCCTTAGTTCTGGCCCAGATGAAGAAGAATGAGATTTTTCTGCTGAAAGTGTATTCTTACGAAATCTGCAACCTGCTTTTTCTATAGTGTTTGTGCACTTTTCTCTGACCTCAGGAACTGGAAGGCAGAGAGATGAAATAGAAAGCTATCTATGGGTTGTCCATAGCATTGTGTTGTATTACTTTTGCTATGTTTTGAACAGAATCAAAAGGGGCTGTACAGCTGCAATATTGCAAACAGAATTGTATGCTTTAGTAGTAATACAGCAAGTGCAGGAACCATGCATTTCCTCTCCTTCCCCTCTTTTCCTGTCATCCCTCCCAAATTTGTAATAAACATTTTGCTATGGAATAGCAATACTCATTTAAATTATTTAAGCATTTTTTAACAACTCTACTAGAAGCCATCTTTTATCTGTAACTGACAGAAGAGGAGTGCCATCTACTTAAAGCATTTATCCTTCTCTACTTCTGTATATGGCTCCTATACCACATTTTTCATTAATGTGAGATTCCAACACAACAGGGGTTCCCATCTTAACTTGAAAATGCCAGGCTCCTGGAGCCTTGCTTCCAGGAACAGTTACTAGTTGACTGACGTAACATGCACTTGCTATAGCTGTTTTATAAAGGCTCTTGAAATTCCTGCCCAACTCCAGCAGTTCCACTTCAATAGGTTATTTAGTCAAATTAAATTGTACCTGCTACTACATGACTGTATTCTAAATCGGATATTATTGATCATGCGGCAGCTATCACTGGACATATTTTATTTCAGAGGTGCTCAACCTTTTGGGATTGAAGGCCAGATGAGTGGCTTGGGGCAGGTCTGTGGGCCAGGAAATCCAGGATCAGGTTTTGGGGCCTGGAACCCCGTCCTGCTGCGATGGGGCCCTGGGGTTCCAGTATCACCCCCTCCCATTCTCACATCCTGAGACTGTGGTCTGCATCAACCTCTCCCACTGGGAATGGGCCCTGGGGCCCCAGCCACTGAGATTGGACCCCGTGGACCTTGCCGAGCCCTGACCCCTGGGATCAGCTGCTTGATCCAGTGTGTGGGACCTGGGGGTCTCCATGGGTCTGGAAATGTGGCAGTAGGGGAATGGAGCCACTGTTCCCTCTAACACATTTCTGGACATGTGGGGAGCCCCACAGGTTGGAGGATGCAGCACTGTGAACCAGATTTGGCTTGCAAGCTGGTGGTTGAGCTCCCATGCCTCACTATCTTGCCTATGTTATATACACTTTTTTCCCAAAGAACAGCTGCTGGAAATAGTAGTGGGCATGATAAGCAAGTGAGAGTAGTTTCTGTCACTTACTGGACAAAGATGAAAGTAAAATCTTCCGGGACTCGCAGGGAACAGAACAGTGAACAGGTTCAGATCCCTGGCTGCTGCTACTCAGTTACTTACTTCACGGAAAGATCCTTATTTCTTCATTCTGTCTTTTAGAACAAGGTGAGAATTTTATTCTGGGGTGTGTTGTATGTGACAAAACATAGTATAATGTACAATGGTACTGGAAAGAAAATTGTTTTTTCTGCCAAAATGATTAAAAGAGAAGCATTGTTTATCCCAGTAGGGCAAGGGGGAAAAAACTGGCCCAGACAAGAAGAACTCAGACCTCAACCAGATCTTCCTTTCATAAATTTAGTCTACCGGTCTCCCTTTCTACCTACTAATGGATATTTTTTAGGATTACATTCTTAAAGGCAGGCCAAAAAGATGTTCAAAAGGAGGAGCTGGAAAAACAAACTGTGCACAAAAAATCTATTTATGGTATGAAATCATCCATACTGCCATGAGAACATTATATTTTATCTGTAATGTTTACCTGATTGAGCTTGTAAATATTGTAGAGTTTCTTTTTAAGTACTTACTTTTGAACAAGTCAAATCAATACTATGATGAATATCAAGATGTTTTTAATATCAATGTATTTACTTAGGCATCAGAAGCTGTGGTGGACTGGAGGAGGGCTAAATATTGTAGACATTTGAAAAAAATGTTTGGTCTGCAGAATGAACAATGATTTAGGAAGGTGCTTCATTTGTCTAAATTACTTCATGCATAATGAGTTAAAAGTGCCTTTTGCATCATGATAAAAAGGCAAGTATAAAATAACCAAACGTAATAACCTCTGAATTTTGGTCAGTCTAGTTGCCTTTGCATCAGCATACACAGAACCCACCTCATCAGCTACCAATAAGTGGTACTGTCCATGCGTTGAAATCAAAGATAAAATCCTATTTAAATAGCTTTTGCCACAGTAAATGTTTGAGTTAATAATTCTTACCATAACTGTCTGTTTAATCTCTGCAGCATGTAGAAACCAAGCACCAGTGTCAATACCAAAAGCCAAATTATGTTCAACTCTCCGGTCTCTCAGATGCTGTAAATAAGGACAGACAAATGCCTGTTAATAGCAGTGGAGAAGTAAGAGAATTATAAATCTCTATCAAAGTTGTAAAATAGAATGTATATTGGCTCCGTACGAAGGCCCAGATGTTCAACATGACCAGACTCCAAGTCAGGACAAAACAAGAAAATCCCACGAGAGCTAGTGCCCAGAGGGATCCTCAGTGTTACAGACTGATGGAAAGCCCACCAGTGAGGCTGAAAACCAACCTGAGCTTATGCAGTCCTCACCACTGAAAGAGCTTGGCAAATTTCTCAGGAAAAGATGACTAGAGATAAATAACAGAAGAGAGAGGAAACGTGGGAATGGTTAAAGCAAGTGAAGGCTTGGCATAAACATGATAGTGTGGGCCTGAAATCTGGTTGTTGTACCTGGCCTTACGAGACCCCAGGCTGGAGCTTACAGCAGAAGTTAGAGGCAGCCCCTTTTTCCTTCTCTTATCCACAAGGGCTACACTACTGTTGTTTTAGAAATATTTTCCTCACTTTTCTTGTCAGCAGTCCCTGAAGAACTATTGCTGGTCATTTTTCCTTTTCTGCGTTTGTGACTTTAGCACCGGCTGCTGAGAAAAGAAATGAGAGGGTTCTGCTTTTCTTCTAATTCTGCTTTTCTTCCAACCACTTGGTGCAAGGAAATGTTTTGTTTGGGGTCAAGTGGAATGTGCTGTTTGATTTGAAACAACATTCGGAGGGTTATTATTTTCCCTTTTATTTTTAACTAAAAAAAAAAAAGGCGTTTTGATCCAAAGATCAAATTGATTTCCCCCAAACCCCGGCTTTTCCATTTGGCTGCCAACCTGAAAAATCAGTTATTTGTGTTGCCCTACTCAGGTTTCCTTTTATATCCAGATCCTTATAAAAATATGCAGAATGGCTACCTTAAATTCCTGCTTTTTGTACGTACTCGGCAAGTTCCTCCGAGCATCTGAAGCGATAGAAAAGAAGTGTGCACACTTACGCTGAGTGGAGATTGGAGGTGACGAGACGGGGTTTTGGCAGCGCTTCACGTCGCTGGGTCAGAATTCTCATTCCTCTCGTTTCCTTTCTCAGCAGCCAGCAAAATGGGTTGACATGAGGAAAATGTCTGCCAAGGAACTTTAACAGGAGGCAGTTTTTAATTAACAGAGGCCAAAGAAGGTGATAACCCCAAGGGTAGCGAAGAGAAATTAACATGGAAAAGCAGTTCCACGCTTTTGTGGGTCCCAAAAGGCCAGTCATATTAGTGGTGTCTGTTCTGATTGAACCTTTGCTGTGTCTTTTTATTGATTCACTTGTCAGAATCTGACAAAAACACTGCTGGCCGTCAGTTGTTTGCTCCTGGTGGCAGCTTATGGCTAGAAACAGCTTCGTTGTAAAACATTCAGCATAGCAAGGTCTGTCATTGTGGTTAGCATTTCCCAGAAATGATTAATTTTGTTCGACTTAGAGCAAAAACTAAACTGCACTAAAATAAAAGCCGACTGAAATGAAAGCAAACATGGCCCACGCATTCTCTCCAAGTCACCATTTCATCCCATTAACTGTTTGCCTGGGCTTAGAGTAAAAAATTTAATTACTAAGCTATTTTTAAAGTCAGATTTCAGGGACTATAATCATGTTGCCGAGAGATTGTAGTCATACCTGGCACTTCCGGAAAGTGTTTTAAAAAAATAATATCCTGTGGATAAATATTTCAAGTTTCCATTCCTAGGCTGAAAATGAATAATAAATGGAACTGGTGAGAGCTTGAGGAAAAATCTGCCTTGCCAGCAGTAAATAGATAAATAAATAAACGAAAATGTAAATGTAATAAATAAATTAAGATGATGCAGCGTTTATGAGCTTTAAGAAGCTGATCCAATGTCAGCTGAAGTCAATGGGCTCTGTAGCCAGTTGTAGGAGAGTATGCCTGCTGCACTTTTGGTTCCAAACAAAAAAGAGCATATAGTTTAATCATATTTGAACACATCATATTTGAGCTTTATACATAGTGTCCTATGTTTTCCTTATTGCCTCCTGCTTCCCACTGCCATGTCATTATTGTCTTTTTTTCAAATGTAAGTCTTTTCCCAATATTCTTCTTGGAATGTGAAACCCTAACCTTCATCGCCAGTTAAGGAGTTGATATATTCAAAAGTAAGAGTGATCCTCCCACTGCAATTTAAGGAACGCCAGCCTCAGACTTTCATAGGTTTGAAATGTTCACATATGCACACTTCCAAGTTCTGTCCTTGGAAAAGCAGCATGAGCATTGCTTGTTGACTTCAGTGGGAGTGACACCTTTATAAGACAACAGAGGCTGGCCTCCATGCAGCGCACTACATTTTTTCAATCCACTTCACATAAAAACCATAAATCCAAAGCTTCTCAAAGTGAAATACTGATGGCTACTTATTTTCACCAAATGTAGGCAAATGTTTGCATAGCACACTACATGAAAAATCTCGCGTCAGAGTGCAGCTTTTCTGTGTTAATTTACTTATCTTCCTCAACACTGGAAGAACCAGATATAAGGGGGAATGGGTACATAGCCAACATGCCTATTAAGGCTTATGTTTCTATTGGGTTTTTTTTTTCACGTGGCTCCATTTAATACCAAAGTTGCTGATATACCTTGGAATGAAGTCACCTGTTCACTTCTAGAAAGTAGATTAAGACGCCTGGTTTATTTTTAAAAGTTCAGCGAACAGGTATCAAACATCTGTTTTCCATTAATGTGCCTTGAAGATATTTTAAAAATAGCTGATTCAATTAGAGTTTTGTTACAATAATTTCCCCATCTCCATGGTAACTTCCCACTAATATTTACCTTAATGTCATTAAAATGGTTTAGATATAAACCTCTAGAACAAGGATTTTTGTTGTTGTTGGGGTTTTTTTATAATGGAAAGGTAAGTGATTTAACAATAGAAACACTAGTAACAAATAGGATTAATACAGCTAGGGAGGCATTATGTTATTAGTCCAATTTATACTTCTGAACCCATAAATGTTATATGTGCTCTGTATTGTTTGATTTGTATCCATAATGATAACCCTTCCTGAGCCCACAGAGAAGAATGGAGTAGACGTGTTACAAGAAAATGGAAGGAGATGATTTTGAGTCATGGTTCTTTTCAGACCTCAAAATAAAAATAAAATACCCCCCCCCACACACACACTCTCGGCTTCCAGCTGAAAAACGTAGTACATCTATAGCGGTGTTGCTTTTTGTTATGATTTTTGTATGTCATCGTTTCAGTCGAGACAATGGATGTCGAGAAAACATTTATCCCCTCTGAAAACAAGTCTTAGAGGAAATATTGACAAATGATATTTTAATTGGTTTGACCTCTAAAGTGATTAAATAATCATGAAACCTCTTCTGTTTAACAACTGCTTGTGGTACTTTATATTCTTGCCTCAGAGTGTAGCAGTTTCTAGCTAGTAACAGTGTGATTGATTTTTCCATATCAGATACAATGTTATGGTCTATTGTTTCCATAGCAAACATACAGCATCTGTCTTCAAACTCAGACTGCAGTCCTGCACTATCCAGTAATACTTTATGTGACCACATCCTTCCATTACAAGTATGAGTGGATTAATATTGATTTTTTCCTCTTGTCCAAGACTGTAGGTCCATCTTAACAGCAATAAATTACAAAGCTGAAACAGGAGGCTATGCTTGCTCCTCCTGGCTTCTCATGGCTGAGTTTATTACTTTGTCTCGAAACCAATTTCTATTGTTTTTAACCCATTACTGGACTAAAAGCTCTGTTCAGGTTTAAACACTTGTTTGGAAGATGTGGCCAAAAACAATTCACAGTTTCCAGTAAACCCAGAGCCCTTGGTTCCAGTAAAAGCTCTTGACTTTTTCCAGGAGTTGGCAAGAGTAAACTCCTTTAGCTTGCATGCATCAATGTGGAAATAATGCAGGTTATGAGAAGCAAGTGATGAGGATTCCAAGATGTAAGAATCTGCTACTCATGTAGGATGATAGAGGGAGAAAATGCTACTGCTTTAGTACTTTAGATTCTGTCTGCTAAATGGATATATTTCCTTTTGCATATGATCAGTGCTATGAGAATAAATCACAGGAGTGCCTTTGTTCGCGGCTAACAGAAACTCTGATCCTTCTGTTTTTTCCAGAGATATCTAAGCCACTCCACCCCCTACACCTGTTTATGCCAACAGTCTTCTGATGGTGTGTGCTATGTGAAATATGAGTATTAAGTAAGGGATTTGCCAGGGATTTCTTAATAACTGAAACTCTTCTACATAATGTCTTGAATTAGCTAAAGATATACTTGCCAATCATGTTCTTTTACAGAGTGGTAACTGTAACCTGGTAGACTGTGTCTTATAATGAAATGCCTGCTAACGCTATAAATATAAACTTAAATTTATAAAACTATAAATGTCTCTAATAAAATGTGAACAACAGAGTTCAATATTTTATGCTAAATACAATTTTGTAAAAAGAAGTTACATGCTAAACAGATATAAGAAAGTAGGAATAGTGTTAGAAAAAGAGGGAGGTTTGTAAAAATAACCAGTATTGGAATACTGTATTTTAATAATTTTAAAAACAAATAAAAAAAGGGGGTATCCACCAATTCTAAACTTTCCCCAAACCTCACCATGGTAGTTTATGAACTTTGCAAGACTGTCTTGATTTCTCTCTCTCCTCCTGTAAACTTCCTAAGATCTTTTTGACTAACTAATTCAGAGGGGCATAACCTTTCATAAACTCTGTAAATTAGTTAGTGCCACTCTGCATTGCCATCTGCCTGATCTGAGGTTAACATAACTACATCTGCTTGTAAGATCTGTATGTGAAGGACTGAAGTCAGTTAATTTTCAGGTTGTTTGTAAGTTTGCCTAGAAACACCAAATGCATCTGGCAATAAAACCACACATCCTAGCTTTTAAACAAGCACTGAACCTCACCAACCTTGTCAGCAGAAGCAAACTTTGTGGCCCAAAGCACATTGAATGCATCCGGACCATGCTAGGACAAGAAATGTAAAACCTACCAACACATCTCCAACACTCCCACAATAACTACATCCTGCAAGAAAACCATTACCTTTCCTGTATCTTACACCTGCATTTCCAGAAAGGTAATGTCTCATCCAGTGCACTAAATGCCCCAATGGAAAATGTGAAGGAGAAACCAAACAACAACTGCACACCAGAATGAGCACATACTGAAACTCTATCAAAGACAAAAATACCCAGTTACCTGTGGGTGCACACTTCTTATAGGACAACCACTCTCTCTCCAATCTCTCAGTTCCAGTCCTCAAAGGGAATTTACAAAACACCTTTTGTGGACAAGCCTATAAACTTCACTTCATAAATCTACTGGATACAAAAAAATTGTGGACTAAATATAGACATTGGATTTATAGCACATTATAACCCGCCTGCCATTTGATAACCCCCGGTAACCTCTCTACATTTTACCAGCTACATTCTAGTTTTACATTCCTCCTTCTCCCCACCCCACCTACGTGTCTCACACTTATTTTCTCCCATTCCCTCTTATCCTCACTGCCATGCATTTGCATTTTCACAGACTTGCATTTTGTATATTGGTTTCTATTCCACCATGTAGAACACGTAACACCAGCAGAGTCTCTCTAAGTCTGAAGAAGGGTGTTTGTGCCTTAAAGCTTGCAAACAACAATTTTTCCAACTATTTAGTTGGTCTAATAAAACATATGACATTTACCCAAAGAACCTTGTCTGGGTATAAAATGAGTTGAGGGTTCTGCCTAATAGATCAGACACATGGCAGCAATCTGCAGTTAGGATCAACGTAGCAGATATTCCGCCCCACTGATCTCTGAATCCATTTGTATATGTTATCCTAGGTATACAGGGGAGATAAACTGTGGAAATGACCATGAAGGAAAAGGAGAACAAAACTGATTACTGGTTAATTTATGAGTACTAGTAAATTCAACTATGCAAGTCTGAATAGCTAAAGGAATACTGCAAGTGAGCTTTTCCATTGTTGTGTTAGAAAAAATTGAACTCTTTTCTAAATGTGTTCCTTTTAGGTGAAACTGCTGTAGTTTGTGCATTCCTAATATCTTTATGATTAAACTTGTAGAGAGAGGCAAATAAATCTCAAGAAATTAGTTCCTTTTCCTATTTACAATTTTTTTTCTTTACAAGAATCTATTTACAAGCATCTTTCTTATTTGCTTGCTATTTGTAATTGTTCAACTAGGCATTTGTGTGTGTATTGATCTGAACCTGTATTATGAATGATTTAATATTTAGGCTGTGTAATTAGCCACATAAGAAACCTGGTATTTTTTGTCACTAGATTTGATGGCCTAATCTCTGTAGTGGAACAGATATTTTAATTTTCTCAGGGTAGAGGGGGAAATGAACTCTATTCTACTCAAGGTCTTATACTTCACTCATTGTTATGACATATGAATGCCTCACTCTAATGTAATAATGTTAGTGGCTGATAAGCAGGACACAGGAATTTAAATTGGACTTTCAAAATGCTTTCATTTTCTCATTTCAATTAAGACAAACACCTTGAATTTAGAAATACATGTTAAATTCTGATTGAGGGAGGAAAAGAAACATTTAGTAAGTAATCAGGATTGGATCACTAAATGTACAATGACTATTACCTGTAAACTGATCCAAGCATGGTCCCTAATGTTTGCTATGGGTTAATGTAGCAGTCTAAGCCAATGGCACTCGGGATTTTGGCCCTGTGGGCCAGATGAATGGCATTGGGCCAGTCTGTGAGATAGCATCAGGCTCCATGCTGCCCTGTGTGCCAGATCTGGTGCACAGGGCCAAAGCCCTCAAGGCTCCACATAGACCTGGGGGAGTTTTGTGGGCTGGATGACATGGTACTGGAAGGTGGATCTGGCTTATGGGCCAGGTGTTGAGAATCCAAGGTTTAAGCTTTGCTTATTGTCTTTGCTTTTGAATAAGATTTTGTTTTGTTTTGTTCTGGTCTGTTTTCCTGCAAAATTATGTGTTCTTCAGTTTGGTTATACAATTGTTATTAAAGCTTATTTAAAAACATGGTATTATATGAGACCTATTTGAGAAGTGATTTGGCCATGATTAAAGTTTTATGAAAAGGTGATTAAATGATTAAATCACCTTTTATGAGCTTCTTACCCAATCAAAGCATAGAATTCATCAAGACTGGTTTGTATAATGTATATACTTGACCTTATTGAGGACAATGTGGAGACACATCACCCAGCATGAGCATGGAAAATGATAGCTAGCGTAATAATGCAGTGAAGCAATGTTTGTATACCACAAGCCTGCTTCCCCTCAACAAAAAGAGGGGGAAGGGTAGTTATTCTCCTCTCCCATTCCCTTGTTTCTATGTACCTGTGAATAAGCCAAGGAAAGAAGTCACCACAGTTGGTTCTGTGTTTTGTGTTGGCTTTTTTTCTTGACTGGGGCCTTGAACATATGGGAGTGACCCTATTTGGAACTCTAGATGGACCTCATAAAAATTTGAAACATACTATTCTGACACACAAAAAATGGATTAGCTCTTGCATTATTATTACCATAAAGTATTATCAACCCCTGAAACATATTTTTTTCATATTCAAAGACTTTTGACGGTTCACAGATTTTAAGGCTAGAATATGGCATTAAATTATATACTCTGGCCATTCATTTATGGCACAAGCCATATAATCCCTGTATAGAGCCTAGTTACTCAAAGATTTTTTAAAAACATTCTTCTTTTAAAAGAGATAATTGCCAAAAAAAAAATACTTTCTACCCCCTTCATGATATTTATGATATGGCTCTCAATCTTGAGTAGTATAGTGATTTCCTCTAACCTCTCTGAAACATGGGTGAAAACTTTGAAAGAGTAGCTGTGGTAATTGTTCCAGTATGAAACTGTAAAGCAGGCTATATTTAGTTTCAGGTACATAAGTCAAAACTTAACAAATGTTTGTCAAAAGATTTTGTAGAATACACAAACGTAAAACAATGAATGATTGAGTAAAAGCAAGAAAAGGACCTAAAAATATGCAATACAGTTAAGATTATGTTTTGCTGAAAGATGTGGAGAATGTTATTTTTAAGAGCCTCTGGAATGAGCTAATTAGAATCAGTTACTGAGCTGTGAAAAGGCAAAGCGGATTGGGTAAAGCTAACCCAGTGAATGACGCAGACCTCTGTCAGATTTTGGCTCTGAGTAATTATTGAACAATATAAGAGAGACATTTTCTGAGGCTGTAAAGGGTTACATAGTGAAGGGAATTATTAGGACTTCTGCTTCTTTTGTTCAGAAGTTGGGAAGTGTATCCTGAATGAAGTATAATAAGAGAATAGCAAGAAAAACAATATGCCATGCATATGATGCATGAACTATACCATGAGGAACTGGATTCTGTTCAAATAGTTCCTATGGAATGCTGCGCAAGTCACTTAAATAGAAACCTAGCCTATTCTACCTTCCAGTCCTACATACTTTTCTTACTAGGCTCCAATCTCAGTCTGTGTAGATTATACATTCCTGAATGTTGAGCATTTCCCCTACCTAGTAAAGGCCTTTCCCAAAAAAGTAAACATGGATGACCATATTCAACAGTGGATAAAATCTGCCATTACTGCCTTTGAGGCTAAGTATAGATGATCAAAAAGCCTGATGCTGAATCAATTCAGTCTTTGTAGATTAGTCTAAACTGCAGAGATTAAGCTGAGAAACAACTGGACAGACATACACTTTTGATTAAGGAAATGCAGCCACACACCTGCAGTGGCTCAGGCCAGAAGCTGGGGGCGGTGCTAGAGCATGGCTTTCTGATGCATACCCAGCATGGGCTTTGTGTTCACTTCTTCTTCCTGTTCCCCCCAAGGTCTCTGGGATTTGCAGTCCAGAATTACAACGACAGGACTCTGTAAGGTTGCTTATCACTTCCTCTCTCTACTTCTAGGTGCCTATGGGATTTTTAGTCCACAGTTGCAATCAGCAGTAAGTTTTTAGCAGGGCAGGACAGCACAACTTGGGGGAAGGTAGTTTAATTCCCCTTCCTAGCCCCAGATCTGGGTCAAGGTTTGCCTGGGGGGGCAGTCCCTCTCCTCCGTCCTCCCAACCCTCCTCTACTGGAGCAGATAGCCCAGCCCAGGGCTAGAAAGCATTCTGGGGAACTGTGATTTAACTTGAATCAGGAAGGGGTCTGGGACAGAAGTTTCATAAACCATTTTGACCCAAATCAGTTAATGATACTACATTCAACCAGGTTTATCTTAGAACAGTTTCAGCCATTTTGAAACTGGCTTGTGTGCACTGCGCTTCTCTTCTGTTACAGGTTTAAACCAGTTTCTGTTGACTTTAACCAGTTTATGTGTAACTTCTGTCTGTAGCCTGGATGTCTTCAAAATCTTGTCTTTGATCATGACATCAGGACTGAAACCAAACTTCTCATCTACCAGGCTGTAGCCATTCCTATATTGTTGTAGGGGTGTGAAATACATTAGAAACACCTGAAAGCTTTGGAATGTTATCATTAGTGATGTCTTTGAAAAAATCCTCCATATCAATTTGAAAAACAGAAGAAAGAGTGCCAGAGTTCTGGCTCAAGCAAACACTATCAGCATTGAAGCCATATATATACAGCACCAGCTCCATTAGATAGGACATGTTATATGGATGCCTGACAACTGGTGCCCAAAACAGGTCCAGTACTCCCAAGATTACTGATGGTCACCACTCTAGAGGTGGGCAAAAGGAGAGGTTCAAGGATACCTTGAAAGCTAATCTGCAGCAATGTGATATTAACATCAATACCTGGGAGATTCAAGCACTGAATAATCTCCAATGGTGCTCCAATGTACAGCAAGGCATCTATCACTTGAAAAAAGTCTCATCACTATGAGGTGGATAGATGAGAGAGACAGAAGGGAAGAGTTGTGACCCAACATCACCATTATCTATTCCTTTCGTCTATTTGCCACATCTGCAGTCAAACGTGGATCTCAGATTTGCTTCTTCAGTTATCTCCCTGTTCATCGGAAGACTGTCATCCTAGTATTGAGCAACTGCTGACAGTGAGGTTGCTTTGTATATGTTTTGTTTCTAATTTAATGATGCCTCAATTTGTAAAGTGGCCAAAAAAAACTTCTTTAGTTTAAGCCAAAAGAGTATAAGTATCTGGTTGTTAACATGGGCATGAGCTGGCCGCCTGCTAGACATAAACAAAAAGGAACTCTACTTGCCTGGGAGGAGAGAATGTGTATATACTTGTGCTTCTAAAGGTATGGAAAAAGTTGTACTTTTCTTCTTGAGTTGGGGATATTGTAATCAGTACTCGAGGGACTGATCCAAATCTATAAAAGTAAATGGAAAGGCTGCTATTGATTTAATTGATGTATGGATTGGGCCTGTACTCAGCATGGAACAACAGAATTACTTGAACTGCAGGGGAAAAAAGCAAACTCTTAAGAAAAGTCTTCCTATGTAATCAAGAAAAAAACGGCATAGTACTACTTTGGAACATATTTAATTCTCAAGTTGCTCTTAAAGGAGACCGGCTGTTTATTTCTATCTTCTGAGGAAGCTCAGGGCACAGTGGGTAAAATGTCAGCAATAAATAAGAGAAATGGGTACTGTAAACTTTAACAAAAGACATCTGTCTTTAATAGTGACAATAGAAAGTGAGGAACATTTGTAAATGCAAAAATATTGCAGATAAGAAGTAGTTTTATGCTCAGTCATTTTACTACTTTATATAACTGCACACACAACAAGGTTTGCACTGGAAGAAAAATGTTCCATGCCATTCAGATACAAAGTGAAGTCTTAGCCCCAGTGAAGCCCAGAGCCCATAGTAAAATAGGGTGTATATAGTCAAAAAAGAACAAAAAAAAAAACGCACAAAAAACAGCTCAAGGATATAGAACTGATTACTTTTTTCATATTTCATTGCATTAAAATCCAAATATTTTTCTTTTCTTTTTTTTTTTGATGCTGCCACAGAATTCCCACTTGGGTGCTGCAGTGTGTCACAGAAGTGACACACTTCTCCTTTCTGTGCCCAGGAGGACTTCTGTGATGAATGCATCACCCACTTATTTTCATTCTGTATATGAACATTCCTTTACAGCTCAGCTGGGCATTTATCAAAGGTGGAAAGCCTAGGAGTAGAAGTAGATATGCACTTAGTGCCACTTTAAGGCTTCCTCTGCCTCATTTCCAGGATTTGGCACTATGGATGGGGGAGCAAATAGGGTGTTCATAAAACCACAGACTTGGTGCAGACTCGTCCCAAGACAGCCAGCCACAGAACTGAGGTCCAGCTTGCTGTGGTCCATAGGGGTGATGATGTTACTGGTATAAGGTTTTTTCAGACATGTCCATTTATTATGATGAACAGTCTTAATTTCACTGTTCAGGAGTGGAGTGTCACAGGTTGTAGCAGCAGTGAGATGGCTACTTTTCATAGGGTTCATTTTATTTTATTACCATTTAGTAAAACCTCTTGGTTTTGCCACTTTGCAAACTAATCCTTATGGGAACAGCTTGAGGTGAACACAAGTTTATAGTTGCAGTCCTACTGTGTGTATTTGGGGAGCTGTGCCAGTTGGAGTTTTCCTGAAAATTGCCAGCGTGATAAAGCCAATAAGACAAATTGCTCTAAAGTTATGAATGTCTCTTGTGCACACAGAGTAAATAGCCCAAAACATGGAAACACTCTTACCACACTAAGTAGACAGAAATAATAAAGGTAAAATTAGTATGCGTCTGTTATCTCAGCAACCAAATTAATTGCAAAGAACAGGCCTAAGATAATCACTTTCTATATTTGCATGTATTACAACTAAGTAGGGACAGAAAAAACTTCTTAATGGAACAATCAGGCAGAACTTGTTTGCAACTGAGAATTATACAATGGCCTAAGAATAACTAAATCATCAAAAGGCATCCAAGCTAATCAGGTTGCCTGTTCACCACTAAGCAGTAGCCATTGCCCTTCAAGAATCATTTAGTTTAAAGAGGTTTTCTGGAGATGCCTAATTTAAACACATTTTCCAAATAGGCTCCAGTAAAAATTGGTTTCTGGAATAAAGACCCCAAATTTTATGTTTTTGCAATGTGGCATGTGTTGGCTTAGAAATGGTATTTAAAGGTATGATTTTTTGGGAATAGATAGGTATAGATATATGAATTAAAAGGGTTTAAGATGGGCAGCAGGGGTTAACTGATTTCTAAGGAGCTTGGGTCTTGTATACAAAGTTTCACCCAGCCTTGGAAGCAGACAGGCTGTCTAACACAACTAGGACACATAGCCTAGAAAACAGCCTGGGAATCAAGGAAGTATCTACAATACTGTCCCATAACATGAAATAAGTGACGTCAGCTACAAGGCCCCAGAGCACCAGGGGGGCTAAGTCCTGGTTTTGGGGGAACAGACCAAATTAGGAGAAGGCCCGGAAGACTATGTGGATGTGTGACCACAGAGAGACAACCAACCAGAGACAGCCATGGATGAAGAGTTGTTAGGAGTCATCAAGAGGGAAGGAGAATACAGAAGCAGAGACTTGAGAGTAGCTAGGGGTCCATCTTTGTCTTCCTTTCTGTCCCTCCCTGTCCCCCACTTGGGTTCCTCCTTATCCCTGAGAGGGGTCCCCATCCCTGTCTTGATTCCCATTTCTGGGACAGGTCCCTGAAGCCACCATGGACTGAGGGCATACAACCAGCCCGTCACATGCATCCCACTGGAAGGGGTCTTTGGGCCTTGGCATCCCACCTCCAGACTGCTGGCATCTGACACCTAAGAGAACGAGTCTCAGAGTGAAGATTGCATCCTGACTTTGTCTGTGAAAACAGCCCTAGGATTTGGTAGATGTATAGAATTGTTTGATTGTTTGTATTTATGATGGTACCACTTATGTTGGAGCTCTAGCCCCTTCTGTTTGTGATTGCCCAGTCTTGGGCCCCCTGTGTTGTAGTCTGACTCTTGCCTGCCACGTCTTAATTATTTTCTGATGTTATTAGTCAGGAGTCGTTACTTATTTTCTACTGCAGTCAGACCCTGGCAATCTACGTGGGGATTTACTTGGGTCATGACCTCTCCTGTGGCTCATCTAGACACCACCCAAAATTTATGTCATCGATTGAATCACAATCTTATTTGGGTTAAACTATTTTCTTTATTTTTTCTGGGATTTATTTTTACATCTAGAACCAACCCACAATTAGACAGACTGGTTATTTAACCCCGGTCAGGTAAATCTTAATTTTAACTTTGAACATATTCAGCTGGTTCCACTCTCATGTAATATATAGTTTAGGATAATTGTAACATAACAGTTCAAACTAAACAAGGATTTTATACTTTTTCCCCACCATTTTTGTCTTTATTGTATAGGTTGCTCTGTGTCTGGGTGAGATATTATCTCACCAGATCTCTCTGTGCACTCCTGCTTCTTTAAGGGTGATGGAGTAGCTATCACTCGGGCTCTTTCTCTCATTAAACTCTCTAGAGCCCAATTGGATCCACTAGATATCCAAACACAATAAAAGAAAACAAAAAACCCAGCTTTCACTATCACTTGAAAGGCAGCCGTTCTACTCTCTTCACCACTGTTTCAGCTGACATTTTTTCACTATTTGGAGTTTAAAAAAAATTTTTTTTTGAAGACGAACTCTCTTTGCCGGTGACTCCCGGCTTAACAAGATTTGGTCAAGCTCTCTCCTCCAGTCAGAACCGGTCCTCAGGTTTCTCTCTTCCACAACAGCCTTCTCAGGATTTCCTCTGCTGAGATGTCTCTCTCTCCAGACTCTTGTGGTGTGCCGTCCCTCCCCTCCTGGGGCTGCTCTATCTTCATGGAACAGCTCCTCTGGAAGTGGCACTTTCCCTCCACCTTCTCTTCTCCCCTCTGCACGGTCTTGCTCCCTGCGGTAAGTATCTGATTTATAGCCAGTTCCTCTTCACAGTATTGCTTCTTTTCAGTTATCACTGTTTATCAATAAATTTGCCTATTATTGAATGGAAAGGTCGTGGTTGGTCTGAGGGTGGGTCCCCCTACCCCAAACAAGGTATCTGGATCCTAAATCCAGAGCCAAAAGCATATATTGGAACATGTTGAATCATCTACATATGCAATATTAAGTAGAAAATCAGGGAAATATTTTCAGTACGTTAACTGAAGAGAAAGTTGCCTTTTCTGACAGCAAAAAGATTTTCTTCATACATGGAAAGGAAATGATATGTATTTCAATTTTAATTTCAGCCATTTGCTTCCAAATACTCATCCTTACCAGACAAGTCAGAGAGACAGTATTGACTTCTTTCTGGGATTCAATCATAATTTTAAACAGTTGAAAGAATTATACTAGAATCTTTTCCCTCTATTGTAGTCATTAGGGCATAGTTCTTGGCTCAAGTTTAGTGAAAATTTCAGTTGTTATCATTGGCAGATGGATTTTCTTGACTGTTGACTGCATTTGAGGCCCAGTGCTTATAGTGCAAAGGTTGTGTGCAAATTTGTTATGCTTCCTGGTTAACTCAACAAAATAAATGAATCTGATGAAATTCTCATGAAGTGTTTATTTTTTAGGGTTTCTCTAATATACAATAAATTGTAATTTATGAGGCGTAATTGAAGAAAATTCTAGAGGAAGTTGTGTATAAGATTAGGAGATTATTAAATCAACTTTATTGTGTTTTCAAACTTAAAAATGCTTTACAGCTGTAATAAATTGTTTGAGAGTGCTATCAAGCCATAAATTTTAATAATTTAATAAACATTCTGCTGTAAAGTTGGGCATGTGGCCAAAACCCAGAGCTGTTTGTGTATAGTGTATTGTAACAGTAATGCACTGTTTTTAGTTTACCTGGCTAATGCAAGAATGAACTGTTCTCATGTATAATACGTGGTGATCTACCATTAATTTTAATGAACTGCAACTAGGAACTCATGGAAGTCAGAAAGGTATCTCAAGTCTCCCTCCTCCTTCCCCATCTTTGCAGGTGGTTAGATACTGCTAAGTGTAGAGGGGAGTGCTGCTTATAACCTCTCCCCAACATGCTGATTTTTTAGGCTATTTACCTAAAAAGAGACCCATAAGATAGGAAGGAGGAAGGCCATTGTTTTCCTTCTCAACTTATACAGAAGTGTACAAATGCAGATTTTTCAAAGCTTAGGTAATGGATTTTGTGCCTCAGAAATGAAAGGAGGTAGAGAGAAGAGAAAGAGCAACTGTTCCAGATGTTTCCAATGTTTCCTTTGATATGTTCTGACTATCCTTTTGAGTGGTGCTTAGTTTTGTTCAAGTGTAGCATCATTTATGTTTTATTTTTTTACATGTACTCTGTTAGTGGACTATATCCAGCCATTACTGAGGAGTAGATTTGATGATTTAATATATCTTTTTATCACTAGCTACTAGCTATAATGTGCAGTGTTATATGCATATACTGTAATAAAATGGTATATATGAAGTTATATATTATTTTCACTGGTTATTTTTGTTTTAGTATGATGTTTAGATAAAATTAGAAATCTGCTGTCTGAAAAACGAAGTGAATAGTATTTTTAATTAAAACAATTTCCTTTGACTCCCTTATGCCAAAAAAGAAAATAAACACTGTTTGATGAGCTCTAGTCTGTTAGTCCAAATTCTACTCTTCGCAGTAGTTACTATGGATTTGCCCCAGTGTAACTGAGGCCAGGTACAGAAGTTACACTTATTGCATGGTACGGGCATGGAAAGCACTCTACAGCCATAACTAAACAGAGTGTCAGGGCACATAAAAAATGGCAGATCTATCTCTAAGATCATTCTGGATGGACATGGTATCAGACTTCACCACTGTAGGTTAGAGCACTGTAATGAACACCTGTACCAGATACCATTGTGACTCATGGTTGGTTGCATTTTGCTGGCATCCCATGTCAGACTGCAGCACCCCACTCACCTGCACATGTGGGGCAGTGGGGCCTAGGCTAGAGCTTGTCTTCTTTGCCCAAGTGCTGGGCCAGCCCCACCCCTGGACTACCACTGACCCATGATGGAAAAGCCCTTGTCGCTAACCCCTCCCCTCACTTGTTCCCTCCAGCCAGGTATGAGCTACTCGTATTAGTGCTGGAAATTTGTAAAGACTGTAGTTTTCAATGAAATACTGTGCTGTTTGCTGGACACCACATTCACACCAGGGGGCTGTCCATGATGTTTGCCTTGTGAAGTGTTGCTTTGAAGCATCCATATCCAGATCTGTTCAGCTTGACACATTCTTCTCTGTCGAGGTTGTGCCCAGTGCGGGACTCACTTGGTGTTGGTATAAAATGTTGTAGGAATAGATTTCAGACCAGATAAGTCAGAATGATCTTTTTATTTCCATTATCCTACCCCTTATCTAAATTTAGTGCAACACACAGGGCTACATTACCCAAACTGCCAGGTTCTCCATAGGCCCAGAAACCTGGCAGCAGGTTAGGGTCTGCCTTCTTCATCATACTTGGTCTAATGTCCTGTGCAGGCAGTACATCTGTGTGTAAGTTGTGCAGCCTATTATGAGTCTCTGTGCACTGTTAAGTACATACAGGAGCACAGTATTCTGCTGGAGCATATACCATTGCAAGTGTGGTGGTTCTGAGCACTTTGAAGTTGGCACCCCATGTTGTGCTGGCTAAATGTCTTAATACAGCTAGCTGTGTAGAGACTTTACAGCTGACCTTCTGAATGTGATGTTTATAGGTGAGGGAATGGTCTAATGTGACTCCTTGGTAGCTTGCGGTATATACATGGGGAAGGATGTGGCTGTCTACTCTGATATTCAGTGTCCTTTTGGCTTGATGGCTGTCCACATGAAAGACTGATGATACTGATTTATTGATGCTCCCCACTGACCCACTGCCTTTCAAACACCTCCCCCCCACCAATCCTCACACCACTGGCCTAGAGCAAAACTGAGGTGCCAATTTCAGTACTCTTTTTGGGGACTTATCAGATGGCATTACATTGAATGAGACCATAAATCTGGTTAATTGACAACAGGTCACCCCATTCCTCAGGGTTGTGTAGCTGTCCTGAGAGAGGATAGAGCCACTTAATGCAAACCTCATTAAGCAAATCACTTAATGCAAACCAGAACTGAAACAAACACCGAAAGGGACTGAAAACATTTTCCAAGCCCCACAGCTGAGGTATAATCAACAGCTGCAACAATGGGAATGGGAAAAATTCCCCTTAGCAAAACCCTGCACTCCCTCTCTATTGTCCCAAAGAACCAAATATGGATCATCCCTCCAGGCCTGGATGTTTGGGTTCCCAGCCATCCCAGCTCCCACAGGGAGATGTAACCCAGGTATCTTGGTTTCTTGGCTAGGGGAAAGGATCTGGACAGGAGACTCACCAGAGGTCTTGAGGAATCTCCTTCGTCTGCAGACTCTGCATTTGTGCATGGGAGGCCTGTTGTAAAACCCAATATGCTGGATATGGGATGGTCGATTGGACACCTGGAGAGCACTGGAGACATATTTGTAGAGAGTACTGATGAAATGAGGACCAAATGGGACCCTCAGTGTCCAGGGTGGGAATGAACAGATTAGCACCTGCTTGCACGCATACTGCCTCACCATTTGAATAAGCCATCCAGGCCTAGGAATGTGCTACAAAGGTCCAAGAATGAGGTCTACAGATGGCCAGCTGCTTTCTGAGGGAGGCCACCTAAGTTGCTGCAGAGCAGACAGCAGAGCCGAGCCGAGCAGACTGCAGGGCCCCACCCCCATCCCGCACGCCCTGGATGTGAAGAAGCCACCACTGCCATCGGTGGTGGTGCTGGCAGTGGGGGGGAGGGGGAGGCTATGAGCGGCCAGACATGAAGCCGCTGGTGGTGCAGAGTCGTTATGGTCACTCTGCCCGGCTCTGCAGGGCCCCTCAAAGTGCAGGGCCTGGGGTGGTCGCCCCGATTTGTCCTCCCCACCCCGAGGGACAGCCTTGGTGGAGAGAGTTGTGACACCAAGATAAAGAGTTTATGTACAGGGTCCAAGACTGCTTGAAATCCAGATATGACACTCCTGAGTGGCATCAGCACCACCTGATATGGAGACACTGTAGCCCTCTCAGGTAGGAGTGGTGAGACAGGCTGTTGCACAGTTCCCCATGACATGACAAGCCTGAGTCCAGGGACTCTTCTTTGGGGCAACAGGAGCAGGAGTCCCATGGAGGCCTGCCCTTGGTGGCGGCCATGGAGGTATGCTCCACACTGTGCATTGATTGGGACATGCTGGTGGGGAAGGAGTCCTAGAACAGGAGATGTGGCACATGGGAGATGCTGACCCATGGTCCAAAGAGCCAGAAAGGGGTCTGGTGGGGCCTACTGAAGGGAGCAGCAGTGGGAGAGCAAGGGACCAGGGTGTCTGAGACCCAATGTCAGGGCTGGCAATGATTCCGCTTGCCTTCCCAGACCAATGTACTACCCCTGGCTTCTGGCAGTTGCCAGCATAGGTGCCGAGCCTCGAAGAGTTTCCAGGCCAGTCCCGGAAGAGCATGGGAGCACTCAGAATGGGGGCAGGGTCCACCAGCCTGCCAGGCCAGGCCACTCCAGGCCTGGCTTCCACTTCAGGGAAACAGCGCAGCCTCTGCAAGGATAAGCAGCTCCTTGGGCTCAGGTCCAAGTTCCAGAACAGGCAAAGAAAACAATTTTCTTTATTATGTACAAAAAATGTTTGGCAGCTGCAACATTTAATTAAACTGAGGGGCATCAGTTTTGTGCATGGCATTCTCCCTGCCACTCAAAGGTTTTGTGCTTGTTAAGTTATGCCCCCATGACTTCCCACGCCCTTTCCCCTCCCCCTCAATGGCATAGGCACCTGGTGCAGCTAAGGTCTTTCCCCACTCTCTTAGTGTTAACTGAGATCCATGGCCCAATGCCAGGGAGGTTGCACTTGAAGCTTTCTAGCCCCACTCATTCAGGGAGGGCTCCTGGTACACACATGTGAGGAGCTACTCTCCCAGGGCTTCCTGGATCCAGGCAGCCTGCCTCTGTGAGGGACCAGAGCCACCTAACATCAGCTGGGGGAGGAATACAGGCATCTGAGATATGGACAAACACACATGCACGCGCACACACACACACACACACATCCCCTACATCCAGGACACACATACAAACACAGAGCACAAATCTGGGGAGGGGCAGGGAGGCAGGCAGGCAGGTAGACACCCCCCCTTCCTGGCATCTAGGATGCAAACCCATCCATCCACACAGAACTGAGGAGTCCAGGAAACACAGAGATGCACACCCGTACACACTCGCACACACTCACACATACACACACACACACACAACCCAGAAGTCCGGGACAGACAGACAGATATGCAGACACACACGTGAACACACGCACATAAAATTCAGGCATCTGGGATGTGCGTGCGCACACACACACACACACGATGTGCAGGACAGCCAGCTGGTAGCTCATAGCCATGAGGGCACATGTTATGATGAACCACTGCCACATCAGGTCCAGGTGAGTGGTTGTGATATCCTGTAGTCTCCAGCAAGACTCATGTAGGACAACCAGCAGGACCTGCCACAGCTCCTGGGTCTCCCTGTTTTCTTGGGTGCACAGGCCGGGAAACAAAGGCACATGTAAGTAACAATGGCATGGGGGTTGGGGGTGTGGTGGTCCATGCCCAGCAGCCAATTGGGGTGGCTTGGCTGTTCAGCATTGTTCAGGAGTCTTTGGCAGTCTGCAGAGCCCATGGGGCAACTGGGAGGCATGTGAAGGCCACTCCCTCCACCTGCTGGGCTCATCCCATGCAGGCAGCCTCTGAGCCCCAAGTGCATTCTGGGTTTGCTCCCAATCTAACCTTGGGTGCTTAGAGTAAAACTTGAAAGTTAGAGCGTTTCTGCCTTGGGCTTCTTGAATGCCCAAATTTATCCCAAGAGAAGAATTTTGAGCTACAGTTTTCAGGCTACCCATATTGTTTGTTTCTGGTGGAAGCATAATTTCAGAATCATTTTGAAAAGATGAGCAGGATGGTTTTAAGAAAGAAAGAACTGGTTTCCATTTGATTGTGCTGATTTCTGATGAAGGGTGCCCTCATTTACTAATGGGATTGAAAAAAATGTATCAGTTGATTGTTGCCACCTCAAAAGTAATTTCATTTTGAGACATATACGCACACACATGTGCACACACACAGGCACACATGCACATATTTGCTTCAACTACATTTTGACTTAATGAAGAGCTTAAAAAATCAGCTTTCATAGCTCCTGTGTAGTCAGATAAATTAGTTAATGCACAAACTGTGCTCTTATGTATTATGCAAAAGATTAGTTTTAACATTTGCATAATGTGCTACAAATGACCTACTGTTTCAAGCAATAGAAGCTCAGTTAAATGTGGGTTGAAAGCTGAAGTGACGTCAATAAAGTAATTACTCTTAGCATGGCATATCTCATTCATTGTCAGGAGTTCAAGACCCCCTGTCTGCTCTGAAGCATTGATAGTACAGCTGAAAGACATTGAAGGTGGGTCAAAAGAAAAAGAAACAGCACAAATAAGAGAAGAGAATCTGCAATGTAATTGGTTTAGCTGGGAGTCCTAGTTCCATAAAGGCCTGATCCAGAACCTATTGAATTCAAGACAGTCTTTCCATTTATTTCATTAAACATTGGCTGGCCTCCCAAAATATAACACCAGAAGCATTATGAGTTTTCAAATCTTACACATATGCACTGGATGTGTTTCATTCAGAACTGGGAATCCTTAATACTGAATCTTAGGTCAGTATAATTTTAGGGGACATGATGTCCTTCCCCCACATAAACAGTTATGTGGCAGGGGTTTGGGGGTTTTTTTGGTGGGATGGGAGAGGGGGAACAGCAGCCTGAAATATATAAAACTGTGATTTCAAAGTTGAACTGCTTAAGATTTGAGGAGTTTGGGTTTGAATGCCAGACTGGGCATTCAAGGAACCTGGATTTGAATGTCGGTCTATGAAATTATGCCTTCGGGGTATATATATTGAACAGATCCCTAGTGTTTGTTCTAAGCTGAGGTCAGCTAAATGTCTTGAAAACTATATTGTCACAATATTTTGGCTGAGGACAACAAACAGCTCACAAGAAGTACTGATCTTATGACATTTCCCCTATTCAGTATGTCATGCCTAGATCAATACTGCCCAGGAATTGTGAGCCTTTAGCTCTTATTTCTTTTTATTAAAGATGGGTGTAACAGGGGGGCTGCCTACAGCTCCAGTTCCAAAGGGGAGAAAACCAAGAATAAAAAGAAAAATACTGACTTGGTCAGCTGTGCTCCTCCCGTGTAGCAAAGGAGATGCTGCTGGGAAAGTGAATGTGTTTTCCTGGCCCACCAGGAGGTTCATCCTGGGAGCCGATGTGGATTGGCTGGATGCCCAGAAGGATGGGTAGACTGGCATGGACACGCTTCCTCCAGAGAGGGGGAGAAGGACTCAGAGTCACACAGGACTGAAGCAAGATCCATGTGGAGGCATGGAGTGGAGCTGAGGGGTCAAAAAGCCTGGACGCAGAGGCACCTTACAGCTGGGAAAGGATCATTCGGTGAGTCTTTGTGAAGACTGGCTGGCAGGGGCTGAGCCACAAGGGGTGCTTATATCAGAAAGAAGAGGGAAGTGGGTCTGAGTTGGGAATAATAGGAAAGGGGAACAATTTAAGCCAGAACTTGCCCTGTGGCAAAGGCCAGAACATGTATATTCCAGTTGCATAACATCTGATTATTGATCTCTCTCATTTCCTTACCAACAAAGCGTGGTAGGTGAGTGATGAGGAGGACCAGAACCAGACTGGAAGAGAAGGGTGCCTGACTGGGATGCCCCTTCACAATGGGCTCTCTCATAAAGTCGTTAACAAAACATGTCTTTCTACTTTAGAAGCAGAAATAGTTCAAAATCCAAAGGAAGAAGATGGCAGAGGCCACCTCAAATTATAATTTATTCAATGGTTGAAGAACATCAAGCCAGTTTGTTAGTTTATTCCTCTTTTCTGTTAGCATATCAATGGACAAAGATGGAACCTTAATTATGGTGTTGCCAGTTCTTGTGATTTTGTCATGTCTTGTAATTTGATGTTTCATCTGAAGCCTGTGATTATGTGAAAAGCTCAGCTATTGCTTGTCGTAAACAAAGTAAGTTTTAGCTCTTCTGACTGCACAGAAAAGTTTGAAAACATGACTTTAATGTACCCTAAAAAGTTTGAATCCCAAAGCAAAGAAAATTAACCCAACTAGCTTGTGATTTTTCAGCCAGTCTTCTCTGAGGCGCCAGCCTCTTTGTAGAGGACTGGTGAACTCCTACACGCATCAGCAGACAGCTCTTTGTGACAATTTTTCTTCATTCTTCATTGCAGTTGTCCAATGTATCTTGTCCAGGTCCTGCTCATCTGAGTCTTCAGACTGGTGAATTTCTGGCTGTAGAGCATGACTGCAGACTCTGCTGGGCAGGTCCCATTTTGCTTGCACCTGACAGTATAATGATATACACAAGGCCTGAAAAGCCCCATGCTATTCCTGTCCTAAGCATGTAGAGCCACCATGGAGCCATGTGTAGCCACAGGTTTCTTTAGACTTATAGGCACATAGGAGTAGAAGGGACTTCCTCTGCTAATAAGTTCAGTCCCCAGCAATCACAGGCAAGCACATCATATAATCTTTTTAATAAACTATTTAAATTCTATCTTAAAAGCTTTTTGTCCTCTCAATGCTGATAGTTAATGCTTTAATCTGTCTCTGTTCAGTACATAGATTAGACTGAGTGCCAGATATGTATTGCCCACCCTAATTTTTCAGCTTCAACGGCTCTTTATACAGCACAGGTCAATATGTGATTTCTGTTTAAATAAAAATCTATTGTCTAACATCAGAAGCATGAGCAAGGTGCTGTGATATTTCAAAAAAACCCCACAAACCTATCCAGAGGAATTAAAATTTACTGAAGGGGCAGCAGCTATGTTTTGCTCTGCCCCCTCCATTAGGAACACCACCTGCTTAAACTTTCATTTAAAAACTCCATCATGAGAGAGAAATAGTGCATCCAAAGGGTATAATTTCAAGTTCTTGCTAAGAATAAGAGGTTTAACAAAGCAGGGCATGTAATTACAGCTGAGCTATTTGAATTCTCTTGCTAACAGCCAAGGGCACACCTGGTTTCAAGTCAGTTCTATTTTATCAATACAGGATTCATATTGTTTCACCATGAAGCAGTGTTTGGAGCTATCTTTATGACAGCCAGTATTCTGTCTTAATTAGTAATATTATTTCCAGTTCACCTAAATAGCTGAAGGGTTCTCCTGGGATCTATTCTTTGGTACAATTTTGTTTAATCTTATTATTAATGATGATAAATTTTTACTTGCTTGGATTATCATCTGTATGCCAATGATTTTATTATTTAAACAAATAATTATTACACATTACAATTCCATTTACTGCGTGACAATAACAAATCATAGTTATGGCTTATTCAAAGTAAATTAGTTCTAAAACACTAATAAAATTAATTGCAAGATGTTTGATTGGAAACCAGAGCCAGTTAAAACAGGAGCTCTTTATCATGGTCTTTGATAATGCATTACTTACTGAAATAAAGCTACCAGCATTAAATATCTTGGTGCTTGTTAGCAAACAAGAGTAATTGAAACTTGGTTGCTAAGAGACATTATTTCTCATTGTTGACAATCATGATTTTCTTTGATTGCTACTGCTATTGTAGTTCATTACACAAACCAAATGTTGTTATTCAGTTTATACACTGTGAAAACATGCTTTGGGTTCCAATCCTTATATGTGGTACCACCATGGTTTATATAAGGAGTATTCTTTATAGTAGTGTAGTTTTAAATTATCATTACCATAGGATTTTCTGTCAAAACTGGCTTTTTTAAGCATCTGATAAAATGTAAACTGAAGCTGTAGTTGCACTTCAAGGTCACAGATCCTGATATTTTTCCATCTTCTGCAAGAGGGAAAAAAAATATATCAACTCTTTGTTTGACTCTGTATTTTCCTGGCATCACTAGCCATATTTTTACAAGGGAATAGTCTTTTTTATGTGCCTACTTTTTAGATGTGTTAAGGAGCCTGTCTTTTATAGTGTGAGTGCTCAGCACTTTTTAAATCAGCCCCCATTAGACCCAATTTCATCACAATCATTAGCTAAAATTAGTTAAACTCTTACCTCCCATGTGCAAAGAGTTACCACCAAAGGTATTCACTGCCAACTAGAGGGCCAAAATGTTTACGCATTAATAGAAAAAAGTCAACATATTTTTATAAAGGAATTCCGTTTGAGGAATGAATGGAGTATGTCAGATAATGTGCAAAATTATTGGATGAACAATTTAAAGAATGAAAAATATAAAAGAAAAAAATATTATTGACCAGATCCCTTGACAACTTCTACATAAAGGCAATACAATCTTGGAAAATATTTTAAAAATTGGAAGGAGAAAAAGTGCTCTAAAAAATTCAGTCAAGCCAAGCGATATATTAATTTATTTTCGACTTTGGTAAAGGGGTTATAGCAAAAGAGTTGAAGAAATATGAAGTAATTTTTAACAATACAATTTAAAGGATCTGTGGGAATTTTTTTCTCTAATTTTTTTCTCCAAATTAAGAAATCCATGTGGTGTGCTCTAGCGATGCACTGAATAGCAGCAGTTCTACCCTTGACTTCTCCAGCTTAAATCGGTGTTGCTTGTTATTTTGAAAGAAACGAGCCACCAAGGTAGGATGTAAATGTAGCTGATTTAAAAAAAAATGAAATTTTCATATTTTCCCAAGCAGGAAGTGGCAGCTATGACCACCTGAAACCTGAGATCCTGCTCCTGCCTTTGTTTCAAGGTAATCTGCGTCATCACAGATCCTCACAGGAGGTGAGTGGCTCCATACCAGCTATGAGCTGGCTGCCCAGAGGAGCATTCCATCTATTGATACCTCTGTGAAATCCTATGAAATATGAACTTTCATTTCTACCTAGGAAAACGTTTACAATCTTTTTTCCAATGTCTGATGAAGGGTGTTTGTGTCCAAAAGCTTGCAATTAATTTTTTTTTTGCAAAAATCTTGTTGGTCTAGTAAAAGATTAGTTCTGATTGCCTGTAAACAGCCACAATTTATAATGCAGTTTACAATGTTAGTTGCATTAAAGCCTTGTTACACCTTACACTGTGAGCTGCACAAATATTGATCAGTGTTGGTGCTAGCCTGGGTTTGGAGCAGTCACACTTCAGGCCAGTGAGGACCTTGAAGACTGAAAGGTAAGAATCCCTCTCCCCCCCATTCCAGGCTTCCCTCCTTCCCCTCTGTCCCCCCTGGGCTCCCCCAGGCTCCCCGATTGCCACTCAGGGTTTCCCCCTTCCAACTCCCTCTGCTTATTTGTGGCTGCTTTAGCTGTCCCTTCCTAGGGAGTAGGCAGAAAAGGGCTAACCTGCTTGCCCAGCTGCTATTGCCACTGCAGAGCTACTGCCCTTCTCTGGGCTGAGCACAGCTCAGAGAGCAACAGCAGTATTGGCTGGGCAGGCAGGTTAACCCTTCCCTGCCTGCTGTCTTGTGACAGACAGCATAGGCAGCTGCAAGTAAATGGTGGGGGGCAGTGGGCCCAATCCAGACCAGTGAAGTAGAAGGGAGCAGATGGGCTGTTCACAGTAAGGTGTAGCATAAGTAGTTATATCTTTGTGTAACATTAACTGAGTAGCATGGATTGGAGACAAACTTGCCCTGGGGTGGTGTAACTTTGAGATGCATAAGGACTGCTTAAAACTAGATTCAGGTGTTAGCGTGCAAACAATCCAAGTGTTAAGAGCTCCAGGAGGTACTTAAAATTACTGTGTAACAAGGCTCTTATTTTTGGATAGGGGTATAATCTATAGAATTGCTGTAGAGAGATGCCCATAGGGACCCAGTGGGCAGGAGCATTTTACATAGTTTTGCTGAGACTGTAAGCTCTTTGGGGCAGAAACTCTCTTTTATGTACTGTACCTTGAACTGTGTTTTTGGTCTTGATTTGTGCTGCAGGGCACTACTGAAATGCAAACATCTGGTATTGCTATATATAAATCCTCAGTTATGCAATCAATTATGCAAACAATAATTATAATAGTTATTCCTTCATTTTACTCTATGCACCATAACAGATTCTAACTTTAATTTTGCTTTCTTCCTCCTAATAAGGAATTGAAGCTTGTTATACACGTGACTTGGATTTCACTTAGGCTAAGTAAAAATGGCAAGTATGCAAGTGAGTCTTAGTCTTCCAAACTTTACTGAGTTCCCAGTTTGTATAGTTTGGAGTTGGATTCCTTCATATACTTTCCCCTGGTTTTAGATCAACAAACTAAAATGCCTACCTGCTTCTTTTCATCCACTCAGGAAGAGAAAAAATAAATACTACTTTTTGAAGCAGTTTGGGAAGTTGTCTCCAGAAAATACATATGCTACTGTAAGAACAAAACCATAAAAGGGTTGTTGATCCTTTTGTCCCAGGAAAAGCAGCACATGCAGTGCCTTTATACTGTAGTGGCCAGAACAAAAACTTGTATGGCAATACAAACTGTTGCCACATCTTTCAATTTTTTCAGTCACAGCTTATGTCTGCAAATCATTTGTCCTCCACGTTTTCATCTCCTTCTGTACTAACCTCCAATAGATTTGTTTATTGTAGAAGTATTGCAATTAAAAATTGCAAATGCTTGGTCTCTTATCAACCATCATTTACTTATTTAATTCCTGCCCATGTGTTTCCTTTTGATGGAAATCTAAGCAGTTGTATAACCCAGCTGCAACTACTTTTGAATGCTATTGCAAAAATGCCTATTGAATAATAGCCAGATGCCTAGTGAAACTTTTTAAGAGACCAGTTACAAAATCAGGGAGACCTATGAGTACCCAGTGCAGAAATCAAACTTCATTCAACAAGCAGAGTAAAATTTTAATGGGTTTGGGTGCTATTTGTGTGATCTTAATCAGTTTGCTCATATTTAAAAGATCTTTCTCTGATGGAATCAAGGCATGCTGTTAGTCTCATGAGAAATTTTGTTCTCCCAAGGATTTCAGCCCAATTCTATATGCACTGTGACTGTTCATTATGCAAAAATGGTGTTACAAATGTTGTAATATGTTACCAGGAGGGAATTACTGAGGTTTGTAAAATCACAGGCTATCAGGTCTATGGTATATTATTCATACAAGAAAAAAAGGGAATGCATTAAATCTGCTGGTATAGGAACACTGAGAGAGGACCATCTATGTATGGAGAGTGAATTATGATCAAAGTGGGTGACTTTGTAACAATTATTTCAGGGTTTTCTTATTCAAATAAAACATGTCAGGAGTTTAGCACCTTGAAAAATCCTGCTACATAATGGGAGTATGAAAATATAATACAAGGATAACAGTAATAGAAAGGGCAAACTTCTGTTTCATTTCCATCTTGGAAGGTTCTTGTACCATGTTCACCGCACACATATCCTAGCACATTCCTGCAAAATAGCAATCAGCAATGTGGCAGAAGGCCACCTTTATTTCCCCCCAGAAACTCTGTGACAATTTGGTTAAGATGGGCCCTGCAGAGGGTACACACCTTACCCTATCTCTTTAGGTAACCTGAGCTGGATACATTCCTGAGGGAGGGGGGAAACCTGCTCCCTCTGCCTACGTGACTGGCATCACATACCTGGGTGAGGGGCTTGGGCTCCCTGGAGAGCTAGGAACTGCCAGTCTGCCCAGCAACTAGTGATGCATTTCAAATTGGTTAGCTGACAGGCAACAGGTTGCTGGTGCTGGCCTCCATTGGACCAGGAAAATGAGGTCATAAGGGCTATATAAGTTAAGGACTGCCCAGGAGAAGGGGGCAGCAGCCATGAGGAAGACTCAGAGAGAGAGAAGAGCTGGACTATCTGAAACTTGCTCTCTCTCTCAAAACTCATGATCAAGGAACTACCTGCCTCCAGAGGGAATCTCCACCTGCTTCTGGATGATACTTCCCAGTAAGCTACCTGAGATCTAACTAGATATATAGCTTGCAGTAACTCAGATGCATGATCAAAGGCTACCCAGCCATGCCAATTTGCTCTGTGGGATTTCTCTGATATTGCTCCATCTTGTAACCAATAAAGTTCTCCTCTGTACCTAGCGTGGGAGACTTGGGAATGGGTCTAGATTATGCCTTGGGGGTCCGCTTGGTTCGGCTGAGTAAGGAAGACCACTACTTGTGCTTCCAACCGAGGGAAGCATCCCAAGTTCTTGAAATGAATCAAGTACCCTCAAGGGCTACTAGGCCTGTGTTTCCCAGAGTGTGCAGAGCCAGAATCAAGCCCATCCCTGGGTGGTGGCAGTGTTACCCCCAGGCTAACGGGTGTGCTCTAGGAAGGGGGTTGGCCGGACGTGAGGTGTCCCCAGGCAGGCACTCAGAGCCTGGAAGGTGGCTGGGTGCAATGAGGTGGGTGGCTCAACACAGATGCGCCCTCTACTGGCCCACCACATGCAACATATGGCCCACTGGCTGGATCCAGCCTGAGGAGCTCCTGGATTGAGTCTATAGAAATGAAAGGATTTGCCTCAGCCAATACCTGTGCTGAGGAACCATGGTGTTCTCAGCACTGCCACCGCTTGTCCTCAATCACTGTTTCCTGGGTGCACTGTGGACATGGGTGACTGGCGCCTCTCAAGTCAGTGAGGGCACATAGGTGGGAGGTTCCCTGGCGGCTGATCGCACTGACCAGAGGGCAGGGATGTCCCCTGTGGCTGATTGCATTTGCCAAAAAGCAGCCTCACTCCCCGGCTGGTGCTCATGGGGGGGGAGAGGGGCACTGGTACTCCTGCCTGCTCCCCTGCCCGCTGGCTTAATAGGGAGCACAGCCTGACAGAGGGTGCACCGGCACTCTCGGGGCTACACATACACCCCCATGCACCCCCTACATGTCACCACTGACTGTGGATGTGGCTTCCAGCCAGTGGGGAACTGAGCCAGGTCTGGGTAGCTTCCAGCTGTTCCCACACTACAGCTGGGATGAGGGGGATGCAGGGAGAAGTGGCAGCAGTGCAGAACCAGTTTCCGGCTTCCAGGCCCCAGCACAGCTCCATACTAGCTGGAAGCTATGCCTATGCTGCATCTGGAGAGTGGAGGACTAGGGAGAGGAGGCAGCAGCAATGTGAGCTTAGTTTCCAGCTGCCCAGTCCTGGCACAGTTCCCCTTCAGCTGAAAGCTGCACTTGCATCACAGGCAGGGAATGGGGGTTGGTTGAAACAGCACTGCTTCAAGATATCTGGCCCCAACACAGGTGACAACAAACCCCATTTGCTGTTGACCCACTGCTGAAGCCACCCAGCCTGTGATGGACTGGAGCCAGGTTGTTTTTGCTCACTGCTTGAAAAGGTTGCCAGGCCATTCTGTAGAACATTCAGTGATATGGCTAACTTGTACCAAATATCGTTCATGTCATCTTTTATCCCCTCTCCTAGGGGAAAAAATGGAATGCTGCATGGTGTAATCTTGTTGGTATTATTTTAAAATGTTATTAGTATTGTGTGTTGGCATAAGAAGGGAGAAGATCAAAGAAAACTACTTTGCACCTAGAGTAGAAAGAGTTTGAAAGTTTCTGTTAGAATTCACTTCACAGTCTTGGATAGCACCCCCGCCCCCGCAGTTGTCCCCTGCCTGAATAAACTGGTCTCTCACGGTAGATTGTGCCCTTGTACCAAAAGAACAGAGATGTTATCAACAGCCCTGTTTTCAGAATTTTGGGTGATCTTTCAGTGCTAGATTCAGACTCTGGAGAGCTTTGAAAATCATTAGAAACCTGAACTTAATTAAGCATTTGACTTAAGCAAATAAAAATAGCACAAGCTTTGTGCTAGAAGCACAAGAATTGGCAACTGTGATTGTCCTTTGCTTTCTACTCTTCACAATTATTTGCATCACTATATAATGGATGTAAACTCCATCTTTCTGATCAGATACCAAGATGCACCTACTTTTGCACTTACTATGCTGAGGTGTAAATGACTATAAAGGATACCGGATTTTTCTTTGCATTGTATTTTGATAGGTCCTAAAAAGCTTGTTGTGTTTTAAGGCCAAATGAGATATGAAGCATATGAAAGAGATATGATATATCTAAACATTGCTAGGTTTTCAACCTATTCTGTTCAAACCCATGCCAAACCTCAGCTTCATACCTGAACCAGAACCTAATTCAGATATGAACGCAACCTTCTTGTCTGTTCTTAGGTGCATATAGAAGCATCATGTAACCAAATGATTATTTAGGATTGGCAGTTTGTTGAATGGTCAAAATTATCCCGCACATTTTCTCTTGATAGTTTTTACATGACACAGTGTACAAACTTGTTCTGTAGTTTACTTGTATTGATTTTGTTTTTCTTTGAACTCTTCCTTTTTGGAGCAGAACCTTTGGTTATCAGCCTTCGTACTGAGATAACAGTAAGTCTCCAATCCTGCAACACACATGCAGGAGTTTAACTTTAAAGGAAAAGATATGCTAGATGTTCATCCTGTGGTGTTGTTAAGTGTAATCATTGTAGTGGAATCTGGTCCTTTTAATTACAAATTACACAGTATATTTTGGACTAAAGCCTTATTTAAGCAGGACAAATTATAACAATCAGAAGCTTCCAAACAAAGGTTTCTATGGAAATTGCATGGAATTCCAATTGGAATTGGAAACTATAGTTATTGGATATAAGACATGTCTTCTTTATGATGTATTATAGTTCAAACGGTCTTGTTTTTAGATAAATCCTTGTTTGGAGATTGCTTTTTCTTTTTCTTTGGCTGTCATTTTTCATTTGCACAACAGGATTTTCTAAAAGAATATTAATTGACCTTTTTCCTTTGAAACGTTCTCTAATTTACATTCACTGCAACCCTTTTTTTAAAATTTCTCTTTCATTCCAAGACTATTTTCTTGGGAATGCCTTGATTTATTGTTCTGGTTTTAAACAAATCTGTAAAAAGATAATTGGCACAGGCAATACAGCTTGCTGTTTGTGTTGTTTCTGTCTAACTAGGATGGCATTAATCTTATGAGAACATGTGCGACTTAAATCAGAATCCTAGAAGAAAAGAAGTCATTATGGTTTTCTTTTAAAAAATGATGTTAAAATGCCTGAAATCATATTCTGTCAATTGGTATTGTGAAATTTTTATTAGCTGGGGGCTCTTACCGGTACTGAATAAATGCCTCAAGACTAAGAGGTCAAGGACAAAGACCTCCCTCAGCTGTCAATATTCAGGCAATTGATCTTCGCATTTTATTTAATCTCACCAGCTACTTCCTTTCTCCCTGCCAGCCCCCAGCCTACTTAGAGAAACTAAATGTCCCTGCTGCCAGCAGTGCTTAGTGTAAGTGTAATATTACATGAATCAAAGACCCTTTAGGCCATGGTATAGACTGGTAATTTATTACTGAAGAACAGAGGCTTTTTTTGAAATTTCCTTTAGTTCAGGCAGATCACTGTGAATTAACTAGGCAAGAGGGCAGCAGGTGCTCTCATTAAATTTACAGTCACTGGCAGCAGATAGGAAAGTATTTAAAAAAAGAATATGCAGCTGTACTGACACATGTAATACCAACCAACCACTGACATACACGATGCAGTAGTGTAGCAGCACAGTCTTTCAATCACTGTACTTCAGCCATACTATACAAAAGAATTAAAATGTTAGCTGCATTATTATTATTCAGTCCCTGATATGATGATGTCTTGGCAGTTGGCATTCCTTTCCACAAACAGTGTGAGAAATATGCCTCCTCCCTCTAGAAGTCATCCTAATCAAGTCTCCAACTTCAGAGAAGTTTGGAGTCAGATCTAAACTTTGTGACTTAGGCACAACTCAGCTTACAGTTGACATAACTGCAGGGTCACAACTCCAACAAATCTTTCCTCGGGTTCTCTGATGGACCCAATTTATTTTTCAAACATGCGCCTAGCTTGCAACTGTCACATCAAATCGTTAAATGCCATCCTGTTTGTATGCACACATGTATTTTCTTTAGACGAAAGGAAATCCCAGGCAAGGCGGCCCCCTCAATAATCATATTGAATTTTCCTCAGTTTTCCTTTATTACATATTGTTCAGTCTGATATATTGTTACTAAAAACACTATGAAAAGGCTGATTTGTATGCTGAACTTGAAAAACCGAGGTTTGGTTATCTGAAATCTTTGTGAAAATCTGTCAGATACTTTGTTTATTAGACATTTTAGAGAAGTAACCTCTTATCACTTAGAAAATATTTTACTATAAATTAAAAAAAAAAGTTCTGACCAGACACTAGCATGCTGGAAAATAGCTAAATTTTAAATCCCTTCCCAATATCAGGAATTTAACCAATTACATTAGATTCACATTTTCATTTTTTTGAAATCCTGGATACTCAGGGAGCTTCTTTGAGATGTCCAACCTTTAAAGGAAAATAAAGAGAAAATGATTGCCATGATTCCACAATATTTTGTCTGAGTGTAAACTGCCTTTCAGGATTACAAATCACCAAAGACAGATATAGTCATCTATACACGGTTTGAAGAAGACATTTCCTCTCTTCTGTTTCCTATTTACAATTCCACTGGGTTCATAAAATGGTCAGATGCTACACAGCCATGAACAAACTACAATGCTTTTAATAGAGCCATTCATCTGCTCCTTGAGAAGGTTAGTGTTCAATCCCAAGAGACATTTCTCAGATAATAAGAGTAAAATGAGTGCTATTTGAGCACCTATAATCAAATTACTCTTTATTCCCTAAACTCTTGTCAGACTGTGAACTCTTCTTACCATTTCTTAGGTGGGCATTTTACAGACCCCCATGGTGTAGCGCTGCTAGTTTCTGTCACTCTTCTCTTTCCTTTTCCCCACCTACTATTCATCATTACTTGGTAGAAACTGTCAGGATGAAAATCCCAGTATCTCAAAGGGATTAAATGTCCTGCCAACCAGGCCTCTGCACCTGTCACAACCCCGTCATCTTCACTGTAGGTGGAACAGGGCCAAAACACTGTTTAGCCTGGCGAGATATGTGTGGCCAATGAGTCGGATTGCTGAGGAGCTGGTTAACAATATTAGTGAGGCTGAGTTGCTAAGGAAAACAAGAAGATCAATGTAAGGAAAATGGAAGAAGCAGCATCAACCTTTCAAATAATTTTAACTCTCTCACACGATATGCCACCACTATGTTTAAGTAAGTTTAAAACTATAGACCATTTCATCCTATGCAACTTAATTGATTTTGATTGAGTTACAGTTCAGATGCATTTTCACTAATGTTCTTCATGTAGAACGCCGCAAAAATCAACAATTTTGGTTCACAGGAGTGGGTGTGGATGTTTCCCCTGCATTTCTGGTGAGTTCCTTAGAAAGAGAGGCACATGCTGCAAAACGCTTTCTTTTGGAAATGTCTTTCTCTACTATGTCCAAGTGTCAGGTTTTTCTCCCACTGTACCAAAGGTCCTAACTATGATATTTGGATCAATATATGAGCTTGGCTTATGGATGATTAACTGGGGGGTCTCCCCTTTGAATGAAGAATAGGTTTTTCGTTGACCCTCTGAACCATGTTGAAATTTACCTGTAGAGATTATTATGTCCATCAATAGATTCATTCACTAGACTATTCCTAGAAAGCAAGCAGAACAGAGATGAACCTGAACACAGCTGAATCAATCTTTTTTTATATATTAGAAATTTGAATACATGTTGATTTTGTGTGTGTGTGTGTGTGAATCTCTAATGCAATCTTTAATGATCTAAACAAGCCCAGAAAGAGATGAAGCCATAGCAGAAAAAACGCGATGAAGATGTTGGATTCTAATCTGACTTTGTGAGAACTGCTGTCCTGGGGGTCTAAATACCCTGCTGATTCCACAGAAAATGATCCACACCTGTTTCCTTGGGTGAAATACATGAAACAGACTTAATAAATGACAACTTCATTTGGCTGGACCTGATGATCTCATGAGGTTCCTTCTAGCCCTAATGTCTATGAAACTTCCTGAGTCGTCTTCCTACTCTGTAGTAGTAGTCTGTTTAGGAAAGTATAGTTCCAATTAGCATTTTATGAATGAAGTTTAGATGGAGTTTTGGACTCAACTCTGCTTTTCTGCCTAAAAAGCAGGATGGATGATGAGCAGGATGAGTTACGTGATTTAAGACATTTTATTCAACATATGCAGAGTGGAATATTGTGTATTACATTTCAGTTAAATCACAGCATCATCAGATGCTCCTTGGAAATCACCAAATACAAGATAACACTCATAAGATAACCCCCCCCAATTTAATAGATAATTTTTGTGTTGCAAAAATCGGCTTATTTGATTTCCTCATTATAGGAAATACGCTATTCTTATTACAGAAAATTACACCTGAAATATTGAAGAATACATCCCATTCTATGATCTGATTCTTTTTTTTTTTTTCATTTTAGAAATAAAGCCATTTTTTAAAAATCCAATTCATACAACATAAATCAGTGAGGAGCTAAAAAAATTACCAGCAATGAGTTCATTTTCATAAGAAATGGCCCATTATCTCATAGGCTGCTGAATACTAATGTGGGGCTAGCCTTCTGGCAAAAACAGAGTCCTGTAAGGAGGGTTCTTCTGCTCAAAAGTCACAGGAAATCTTTGATAGATTTTAAGGGAAAATACAACATTTTAAATTTCTTCTTGCTATTTTAGGCTGTTTTTTGTTTGGTTCACTTTTTCATGTGTTGGCTATTATAAATTAACTACAAATAGAGAAATCATTCCAAAGGCCCTATTAATAGCATTGAATAGGTAATCCACTGGATTGAAATACCAAGAACCACTGAATCTTAGATTATTATGTATCATCATTGTATGGTGATTTATGAAAAAGAAAATATTGCTTCATTATATCAGCTGAACTCAGATGTTTATTTATACAAATTAATTCTGATAAGTACTGGATCTCTTAGGTGTCGTTAGTTACAGAAGTAACTAATACCAGATTCTGACACAACATTTGGCTACTGGGTAGCCGTTGTGGATATTGTAATCTTGTCTAGAAATTTCAACCGTTGATCTGGAGACTTATCTCTTTAATAGCAAGAAAAACCATTGCCACTAAATCTTATCTGATTACCATGAAAAAATCTGCTCTTAACATGTTGTTACATGCTTGCTTAAACAGAGCATTTATCTTTCCAAGCCATATTTAAAATACATGACATTTAATGCACCTTCACTGTGGAGAAAGCTCATAATCTCAGTGTTTATATATCCAAATAAATATCTAGTTTATAATCAGTTTAGTTACTTTGCTACCAGATATCCCAACATGCTCTTTTCTTCCCCCAGTGGTAAGCTCTTCAAATGCACACAAATGTTAAAAATAGCCATAAGTTTCATTTATGGTAAACAGAAACAATTTCTTTCCACTTGGGTCCTCATCCTTTCCATGCTCTTCAAACTAAACCTAGATTAATTAAACTTTAATTTAAAAGAGTCCTTTTGTAGTCATGTGAGTTATCTGTTTCTTTTTCTCTGAGTCAAATGTGTTTTAGAAAGGCATGCTTTCATCTCCAGTTTTTAATGTGTTGCTGAAGAAGAAAGGGAATAGATACACCATTAATGAGGTGTGATGTGACTCAACCAAGAGTATAAAGTGCCAGTTGTTCTCATATCAGTCCATATCTAGAATAAATATGTGCTGGTGCAACACCTTTAAGCTTCTTTGACTGACAGCTCCTTAACACTTTGCCACCTGACTGACCTCTAATAAGGTTCTGCTCCACCAATCAGAAATCATGGTGTAGCACTTTCATTTGAACCACTGAATGCATTATCTTACACATACCACATTTGTCCCTCTATCCCACTTGTTTCTGCTAACATAATATAATTATTTTTTCTTACATTAATCATTCAGAACATGTATTCAATTTAATTCTCCTACTTGGATTTTCACTACCTAAACCATGACATTACTGTTTATGGAGGGATCTCATTATTTTACTTGGATCCTTGTTTTTTCTTTTCTGTTTCCACACATGCACTTTAGGATTAGTGAAGAAAGAGAGGCTAATGATGTCATAGCTTCATAAAGTAGCTTCATAAAGCTGCCACCAGCAACTGCTGAATGGAAACCTTATATCATTTCCGTTCCAACATGAAGAAAAATATTTAGTTTTAATAAATACTTCAAGGAAAAAAAATGAATGGCTAAAGGTGTAATTCCTCCAAATATCTCAATTTTAATAATTTCTTATCCTGTCTTTATGGAACATCTGACAAATTCTTTGAACATATAAATGAATAAGTTATCTACCACTGCATCTGAAATGCAATGCTACAGCCATTTTGTTTCATCGGCAGATTTTTAGGGAAGGAAGTGAAGAATTAAGAAAGGGAAAATGTGTGTCACAGTCTTGGAAGCTTTACTTATGGAAGAAGTAATTTTTCTTTAATTAACTACTTTTGTCTGAGCCAAAAACTCCTACTAATTTACCAATGGCTGTGCCAGGGTCAAACTTGTAGCTGTACAGCTGAAGCAAGAGATCAGTAAGTGCCACCAATGGGACTTTGCCTCTCCTGCCTGCAGCCTGGAAGGGGGCAGAGCCCTCAGCAGCCTCCACATGCCTGCACTCCAGAAATTAGCTTCTTTACAATGCCATAGTAGCAAAGTTTGGCACCCGGGGCAAAGCCCGTACTGGCAGTCCTCCCTCGCCCCATACATAGATCTGGGGGCACATTCCTCCCCAGGCCTGGCCAGGAGCTCACGCAGCAGCTGGAGCTGCCCTTTCCTCATCCCCACGAGTCCCCAGTTGAGCCGATCACGGCTGCATCGTGCCCTGGCCGGGCAGCGCCTGTTGGCGCCCCTTTTGCTTCAGCATGAAGGGCAGTCACCTTGCTCAGCCCCCCTTGCTATGGCACTGTTTTCACTTTAAACACATACCCCAATTCTAGGGGCCAGTTTTTGCAGGGAAAGGCAGGTGCAGTAGGCAAGAAATACAGCAGTTTCCCTAAATTGCTGAAATGCAAAAAATATGTTTTGATAATTAGAAGTGAAACCTTGGGAGACACAATTATCCCAGGGAGGTGTGGATTCTGGGAGCTCAGATGCACCAGATTCTGCTGTGTTAGTATTTTTTTTTTGAAAATAATAATATGGCTTGTATGCCTGCCAGATGATATGCATTAACTCAGTGTACTTTTGGCCCTAATTCAGTATAGCGCTCTATATTTAACTTCCTTAGGATGTCCAAGAAGCCTCCCCCTAAAACAAAAGAAATTAGCAGAGCCTCTCACTGTTTCAGTATATTGCTTGCCACCCCTGACAACACATTCATTTGCCCAATATATTTCTTTATGGCAATTTCTGCAGCAATAAATAAAAATCTCATTACAATACTTTCTCTCAAGGGATTATAATGTAAAAGGAAATGCAGCCATTTTCCTAGTGAGGCTTTTGTTAAAAAACTTTCTAACAAAAGAAAAAACCCAAAATATTCTAATAATAGGTGTTTTTGCTTATCTAATGCTAGATTTTTTTTGATGGAAGGAAATTTCTGCATTCAAGAATTTAAAGCTCCAGAAAATTCAAAGTGATTTGTTCAGTAGAAAGAAGCATCCGCTGTATTTTACAATCCACAGATATTTAGGGCATAGATTCACAGGGCACAAACTCGAGGTAGAGATTGAAGGCGTTCTGTTTACAGAGAATAAATTAAAATGTCACCTGGGTTTTGAGTGCATACAGAAGCCACCACCCCAATATCCTAGGAGAGAGTGGTAGGGTGTCTAAACAGTAAAGGCTGTTTACAGAGTATCTGCAGAGATACTTTAGGTAGCTTTGAGTAAATTAGCTCCATTAGTACAGCAAGCTTAACATGCCTTTCTGCCTGGCTGGTATATATTGTGCTTCTTCTCAGGATTAATTAGTTCACAACATAAATACAGCTATACTGCTTCCATCCGTGAGCTTCTCAGGTGTCTGTACAGAGCACTGATTTGTGTCCTTACTCTTCTAACAGTTGCAGCTTCAGTCTGAAAACTACTGATGAAGGAAGGTGAGGTCAGAGCTCCACTCATTCCAGCCCCTTTTTAATTATTTAGTGGCCCAGTTATGGCAACTGTTCACACCTGCTCACGCCATACAAACTACCAACATCACTTTGGCTCACTAAAAAATACTATGTGCTATCTCACATGACTGACTTACTTGTTGCTGGTGTTAGCAAAGCCAAGCTAGCTTTTAACTAGCTGGTACTGCTAGCAGTGGATACTCCTAGCAGTATAGCCATGGCAGCAGAGAGCTCAGGTTAGCTACCTATTTACTCAGCTGCTCAGATAGAAAGAACTCAATGCTGGCCAAAAGCCTATTATAGAAGTGATTGTAGTATACATATATGTATATATATCCTATGTTCGTTGGATCACCGTTCTAGGCAAATAAGTAGAATGACATTAGTATGTATTCTTCTAAGCCATTTGCCAGTGTCTCAGTGGACTATAAGGCCTCAGTAAGAAAAGGAGAGTAAAATGTCTATTTGAAGTTGGTGAAAACTCTACCTAATCACCTTTGCTACATTGCAGCCAGCAAGAACAGTCTATATAAAGAAGTGGCACAATCCAGACTTCAGAACAAATGACTTAAAAAGTATTCTCATCTATTCTTGTAGAAAATATCAGTAGAAATAAGAATGCACTGTGGCAGGAAACCTAAATCCAGACTGGCTTGCAATAATCGCCCCTCAATTTCTCACAAAGTTTGGCTTTTGTCAGATGAGTCCTATTTGTAGATGCTGTTAAGTATTCAGTGCAAAATTTATTTCTTCCTCCTTGTAATCTGCCCTGGAAGCAGGGTTTATCAAGTTCCTAATCATTAGTCTATATGTATTAGTGTGATATCATTCTCTCACAACTCATGGTGGAAAGCGATCATCATTTATAACTTCTTGACACATTTTTGAGACAGCAAAATAAAACATTAATATTTCATAACCTACCTACCTATTTGCCATTCTGCTACTCTGTCTTAAAGTCTGTGTTATAATATGTATAACTTATCAATGTTTGTTGCTGTTGTTAAATAACTTCTGCTTGGGCATGCAGTTTCCTCTGAGTTGCTCTTTCATGCTTTAATCTTGTACAAAGTCTTGTATATTCTTTGTAGTTGATTTGGTTTTGGCAAGTGAAACTGTTTCTGGTGATGTCTGGTGACTGCCTTCAACTCAGTTCTTCTGATTATGTGGCATGCTGAAGACTATTTCTGATATCTAACAGTTGCTTGACATTCTGGCTCGCTCTTGTGTGCTTCTGATCAAGTCTGGGCTGTATTTTATGTCACCTGTTTGTTTCTTGGGCTCACAGAGGGCGAATGTAATTTTGAGTTTGTTCCACTATGTACACATTTACCGTTATAGCGTGACCGAAGATTTATCTGTTCAACACCTGTAGTTTGAACAGATCATATGCATTTGTCCAGGAGGAAATGCATTGCTCCCAGCAAGGTCACTCTGGCTATAGTTCTAAGAGGTCTTGGGTTTGCTTGTTGAAAACAAGCTTAAGCCTGGGAGAATCTCTCCACCTTTTTGTTTGTTCTATTTTCTACTACACTTGTAGCAATATTAAGGCTATTGGTCTGAGGGTAGGTATGCATTTTGTCATCAAGTACCGTACTGGGTTGTTACAAAGTGCCTCTGGAGGGTGTTTCTCAATCCAAGAATGGTTTATCTCCTATTTTTAGCAGTTTTAACTACCAAGTCCACTGTATCATTTGACTTGTGTGGCATGGGCATAATATGAAGTGGAGTATTATGACAAATTGCAAAAATGTACTGCAGGTAAACTGAAACTACAGTTTTAGATGCCAAATCTGCTTAAGAGCTTCAGCATGGTAGTGGTGTTGGTGATGGTCAGTGGCTATTTCTCAGAAGCCTCCATAATGGCTTCTGATAATGAAAGAGCTGGGGTGATTTGCTGTGTAGGGTTTGCAAGGGTTGCTGAGGTATGCTATATATTTTCATTCTCTTTTGGTGCCTGGTTCCCATATGAATTGTATCTGCTCACCAGGTCTCTTATATCTTTAGTCATGTTTGACCAGAATACAGTGTCCATAGCCTTTCACATTCACATTCCAGAATAATTTTGATGTATTTTTGAGAGAATATTCTATTTTTAGTGAATTCCTTCATATATTTTGCCATCTTGTATGTTGATCTGATCCCATCTCAGTAGTTCCTATATTCTTGAAAGTGAATGGGGCTTCTCTTCTGGGATTTAGTCCTCTGATAGGCTGAAAATATGACCACTTGTGAATCTTTGTCTTGCACTTTCAGATGTTTTTCTGCTTCTACCTTGAAAATGACACACAACCAGATTACTTGATGCTTTCTATCAGGTGGAGGATTTCATAGTCGTCTTCAGTTATTTTTTCACGCTGCAGGACTCGTTAGTATGGTATAATATGATACAGGTAGATACACCCCACTTCCTTCATTGTACAATTTCTGCAGTTATCATTGGGTTCAATAAACACAGGCATACACGAATGAGAAAACCTACAGAACAAACTAATTGTGGTGCACTAGGCAAATGTCTGCAGACTCTCTGTCTCTCTCTACTTGGCTGTTCCCTAACTGAAGGATCATCATTTAAATCCCAACTCCACCAAATCCGGGGAGTGCCTCTAGGTTATAACCCTTATTATTATGTCTTCCCTCTAACAATAATTAACACAACAATCCATGACTACCAGTTTACAGAGGAGAGGTCGCTAGCATATCACACTGAAGTCAGTCTTTACCACTCAATTTCCTATTCTCCCTTTTCTTCAGCTCATTTAGCAATTCTCCATTAATCTTTCAGGATGTTTCACTTTCCTCCCAGACCAGTGAAGTATCAGATTTCATTTCCTATTCACTTCTGGTGTGAAGCTTTTCCTTTAAATCTTGATAGACCTGAGTCCTTATTCTTGGATCCAACTGCCTCATTCAATCAGTATGTTTGAGATCAGAAATACCATTGTTCTTAATACTACACAGAACACTATTGCTTTTTTTCTTTTTAACCAGTCCCCCTTTACTGATAGTTAGGCAGCTGTGCTTCTGGACATGGTACAAAGTTCAGTTATAGACCACTGAGGTTTTGGGGATCTGCGGCTCCCAGCGAAATGGCCCTTCTTCTCATAGTTATAAAAGAGCTTTTAAAACACAGCATAATGCTTGGGGCCAAGTTGCCTTCTACACTTGCTGCATGCCTATTTGTAAGCTCTCGCTGTCTTAGCGGTGTCTGCCAGTGGAAAATTTCACCCAGTGAAGAGGCTTCTTCTGAACACTTCTTTCATGCCTAATGCATAATGATTCCTTTCGATGTCCTTTGGGCCTTCACAGTTTCTGGTGTCCTGAAAATCTAGATAATCATTTCTAGGGACATGTCTCCCTCATGCTATAGCCTTTCTTGTGATTCAGTATCTGCAGCACCACAAATAATCCCATATCTAATCAGAGACTGTCAAGTTTCCCAAAGTACAGTTCTTATATGGTCTCTTTAGTTCAATAACATACTTACCTAGACTTGTTCTCTGTGTTTTTACACACACAAAATCTGTCTTTCAAGTGTCTCAATCTTTTTTGGCATGCAATACTCCTCAAGATTGAAAATTATTATACTTAACTGCATATTTTAGCCTTCTGCAAACATAAAGGTATTATATGGAGTCAGGGCTTCCTTTCCCAAAACATGGAAGAAGGTACCATTCAAACCTTTGTTTAAACACCTTTCAATTCCCTGTTATATTGCCTAATAACAGAAGGCAGGTGGAGATTGCAATACTTCCCTGACTAATTGTCCTTTTACTTAGACTTGTGATTCTCAGCCAGGTTCCTGTTGCACTCTGGGCTGCTGTGGAGTGCCACACAACATTAGCACTAAGTTTGCAAATGTGATGCATAAGATAAATCCATAGATCTCAAAGAGCAATTCACTGAGCTAAAAATATTCTGAACTACTGTTATCTTTCTGAGTTCTTCACAACAGAAGAATTGCAATAAATCTTTATTTTTCTGTAGTAAAAAAGAAGTAGAAACTAAGAACTGGTATTTTCCAAGGGAGGCCTTGAATCTAATGAGGAGTGCCTTGACTCTAAAAAGGTTGAGAACCACTACTTAGACTATTGCTGTACAGGAAGATCACTTACAAAGCCCTTTATTTTTCCATGTGGCTGTGTTCTGCCCTTGGTCTCAGTTTCCAACTTACATTTCTGTTTGAATCTCAGATTCTTTCAAGTTCTTTCTTAGTGATCATTGGGCTCCATAAATAAGGTATACATATCTGTGAACTACACAATAAGCCTTAGTTGTAGAGCACTGGGCAACCATCTGCAGACCCTTTGTCTCTCTCAATTACCATATAGACTCAATTTCAAGATGAGGGTTTTTTCCCATTCAACACAGGGTAATATGCCTCATTTTAGAATTGATTATCAAGTCAAAATGCAGCAGGAATCTACTTGGCAAACATGGGGCAACAAGGGACCCAGTATAGAGGCATGGGGAAGCAAGGAACCTGGAGTAGAGGCACCCAGTAGCATGGGACCCAGTGTGGAGGCATGGGGTGGGGTGGGACCCAGGGCAATGAAGGACCTGATACAGAGGCACCCAGCAGCATGGTATGCAGCAGTAGGGGAGTAGGTGACAGGGGCCATGCACTGGGAGTGAAAGAAATAGGAGCCAAGTCACCTGCTCCCCCCTGCTGCTGCTTTCCTCAATGCAGCAGTATGGGTGATGAATTTAAGATGACCTTCCAAAATTCAATTTCTATACATGGAAAATTATAATAAGTTCATAATGTTCCACAAATAGAATTTAATTATTGGCGGGGGGGGGCGGGTCTTAAATTCTAACTCATCATCACACAGAAGCTACTGTTTGGCCCTTTGGTAGAGTGATGCCTCCAACCCAGTCTCACTAGCACCATGTTATACAATTGCCAGTTTGCAGGTCATGAATGGACATGATAGATGTCTACAAATACCTGAAGGGCTGCCATACCTTTTCTCTCTTGTTGCAAAGAGTAGGAAGCAAACCAGTGGATTGAAGTTGCAGCAAGGTAGTTTCGGATTGGATATCAGGCAAAACTTCTTCATTGTTAGAACAGTGAGGCAGTGGAACAAACTGTCTAGGGAAGCTGTGGACTCTCCATCATTGTAGGTGTTCAAGAAGAGGTTGGACAAGTATTCGTCAAGTATGATCTAGGTATAGCTATGCCTATATTTTACTCTTGGCATTTCCCCAAGCTTCTGGGCTTTACTGGTTGCCACATGGGGCCAGGAAGGATATTTCTTTTCCCCTCCTACTGCTATATCAGATTTGTTTTTGTTTGGTTGTTTTGCTTTCCTGAGGAACATTGTCTGTTGGCTATAGCCAAACCTGGGGATTTTGGCTGGGGATTTTCACTGACGTATGTCAGCACCTCTGCTATGACTTAAACCTAGAGGTTTCTGGCTCCAGGGTCTTGCCCCTATCCTCAGACTGAGACTGATCGCCATATCTGGGGTCAGGAAAGAATTTTACCCCATGGTTAGATTGTATGGACTGTGGGGGATTTAGCCTTCCTCTAGCAGGGGCATCACATGTTTTCTTGGATTTCTTGAGTGTATTTTAACAACCTGTGCAGCAGTGGAACATTGACCGCTGTGGTCCCCCTGCTTTGCTTGTGGCGCATTAGGGGGTTATGTCTTATGTAAGAGTTGACTGTGTAGTTTTGCTAATAAGTTAGACAATAGGTTTGGATAGGAATGATAGGGTTATTTATTTATTTATTCAATTTATATGCTACCCTTCCCAACAAAGGCTCAAGGAAAGTTAAAGTATGAGATGAGAACCAAGTAACTTATAAAATAGGAGAATGAATCAGAGAAAAAAATAACTTAGAAAGCAGGTTGAATATCAAAATAAAACACACACCACTAAACAGTATCCTAGCCTAGCCTTGGTTGCTAAATGTCTGACCAAACAGGAAGGTCTTACAGTGCTTTTGGTTTGATTCAGAAGTATTGGGTTTTATCATTTTGCTTAAAACCTGAAAAATTCAGTTTCTATTCAATCAAATAGATTTTTTCAGGTTGGACACCACATTGAAAATCTATTATTTGCCTGCAGCTGAGAATATATTGTTTCTGCCAAATAAGATGCTATTTCTTCAATTGTAAGCACTTGGTAACAAGGTCTTTTTAGTATTTTTAACAGCATGGTTCTTAAAATACACAACTTGCCTTCTCAATGGCTACAGTGCTGCAGTGCTTATTCAATTCTGGGCCTTTAAAAGTGATTCTTTTCCCAGTTGCTTTATTGTTCCCGTTATTTATTTTTTAGTGCAAGTGTTACTCTTCAAGGCAGGTACAATATTGGCTGAAACATTTTATCTATTTCTAGGAATAACATGCCTGGAAGATATCCCAGCCCTTCAAATATGTCTTCCTAATCTTTTAGCAATTTCACTCTAGGGATGACACAATGTATTGTCTGATCTTGCTTTGGTTTTGCTTCTGCATCTATTGTATGAATATTTTGTCTTGGGTTTAGTGCCATAAGGTTTATGAAGTCACTTTATTGTCGCTGAAAGCAGTGACGTCTTTTCTCTCTATACTACCTGAAATTTCAGTCTGTGTATTTTAACCTTGTAGTTTGTTTGAAATGTACTTTGTCCTCATGGTACTATGATTATATCTTTATAGAATTTTAATTTGGCTTTGCTCAATTCCCATTTCAATGTCTTTCCTGCATATTGCAGAGGAAGTCATTGTAGCCTCCTGCTGTCCTTTTGGCATCCAGTTCTCTTTTTCTCACTGCCTTGTCTTGGCATCTGGAGCTAGTATAAGCTTTGCAAACTGTTTGTTCTCACTAGTTTTACCACAGCTATGTCAGAAGTTGGGAATGGCAAGTAGGAGGTTTATAGCATATAGTTTCAGATCCCATGTTTGCAGATGAGCATTTTAGTGAATGACGTGTTTAGTTAGCTTGTGTTTTATTTCTTTGTGAGGTTGCATTATTGGGGTATGGTCCCAGAACAGGCAAGCTGAGACAGGTCTATTTAGGAATTAGAGGCTGTCCCCATGAGCAGTGGCATGCAGTTGCTGTGGGGGAAAAAGCAGTAGCACAAGTTTGTGCTACTGCTTTTTGCCCCAGTGCAGCCCCTGCACATGAATTGGCCCTAGCAGCCTTACCTGGGGTCATGGGAGCCTCCCAGGGCTCCTGCAGTGGCGATCCAGATATGCAGCGCCTAGCCAGCAGCTGAAGCATGGCTTTGGCCAGCTAGGCTCTGGTTTCAGGTTACGCAAACTGCTGCCACGTGAGCTACCCTGCTTTTTTTCTGGCATTATTTTTTTTTTGACACTGGGATTTCCTGGTACCAAAACAACCCACTGCACTGAAAATTAGCTGTGCCACAAACCGCATGTGCATGCTTATCTGGATGCATCTATAGAGGGCTGACAAGCCAAGGTGCTTGATGTTTCTAAGTGGGTGATATCCTATTAACAAGGTGTTGGAGCTTAGTAGCACTGCTTGGTATATAAGTGAGTTTCCTAGTGGATGGAAGTGACTCACGGTTGAGTTTTCAAAGGACTTGATAGAAGTATAAGAAGATACGCCCCCCACCTAGTCTCACCCACCAAGTACAAGTCTACCCTCAGTAACAATGATGGAAGTATACCCAGCTGTTATCAAACTTTTAGAAATGAGAGAAAATACAGTACCTATAATGTTTCAGCTGGTTGAATGGAATGGAAGGTCATACTAACCACAAGGTGAGCATGCCCCTGCAGAGCTGTCCAACTGTCCAAGAAATACAGATGATCCTTAGCGGGGATACCATGTTAAAAGAATGGAAAGAACAGTCTGAAAGGGATTGTAAGATAACAGGAGGGTAAACTGTTTTCCTGAGGCCAAGTCATGTTAGATATGACTCCAAGACTAGATAGACTTCCTAATTCAGCAGACAAGAATCCACTGTTGATGGTACAGATTGGTAGTCAATGCCCTGCTTCACAGGAAATCACACAGATTATGGCTTTGTGGAACTCAAAAGGCTGCTGCAGAGAAGAAAGTCTAAGTTACACTCTTAGAAATCCTTCCTGTCCTATGAGCCAAGGAAGAGAGAAGGCAGAAGATTCTGCATGTAGACTACTGGTAGGTAGGTGGTATAAGGCGGAGGTTGCAAGGTGGTTATGGTTTTGTAGACCAGTTTTTTGCCTTCCATGAGAACAGGGGGCTGTTAAGTTTGGGTTATTGCCATTTTTGTAGAAGGAGGTGCAAGATTTTAGGAGACTGGTTTGCTAGGCTAATCAAGAGGGCAATAAGCAAACAACAAATGGGAGATTCAAAGAGGAAAACAGATGAGCACTCATTCGGAACAAAATCAAGATGTTGAGAACAAAATTAATCAAACCATAAGGGAATGTGAAGAGTAGAAATCCTTTAACTGTCTCCCAATGCCAGAAGCTTGGCAATAAACAAGAGGACTAGAATAACTCATTTCTTATTTATAAATTCAGTCTCATTCATGTGAAATCTGGTGAGAAGATTTGTGTGTGATTGGAATGTTAAAATCAATTGTAATAATCTATTTAGGAAGAACCAAGTGGGCCAAGGGGGAAAAGAAATAGCTCGCCATCCAAAATGATTTGCCTTTTTCAAATTATCCTGAATGTATCTGGATCAATGTCCTAACAGATAAGGCACAGTACTGCTAGCTGTTGTCAGCCAATAACCAACGTGAACTGAGAACAAGATGACTGACTCCCTAAACATCTGTGTATTAAGTGGAGAGAGAAAAACACTGTATTAATATGGAAGACTTCAATCTGAGAGACACATGCTAAAGGTCTCAGGCTGCTAAAACTAAAATGTTCTAGGAATTTCTTAAAATTATAAATGACATTTTCCTAATACAAAAAAGGTTGCATCCAATTTGGGAGAATTCTGTGGGAGACTTCAGTGTGACATATAAAGAAAAATTGATCATCGGAAAAAAGAGGGAGCTTAGATGATTGTGGTTTGCTTATATTTCTTACATGAAAAATAATACATTCTAACCCATTAATATAATTACTGGTTTGGACTCTATTTGTTTTGCACATTATATGCAATATATATTTGATGTTTTAAAAAAGCCAGTTGTTCCAAAATGAGACCAGTTGTGAACTATATCAGGTGAAAGAGAATTGGAAATTGCTCAGGGCCATTTTACTAGATGCCCCCAAAGCCACAAATGCATGAAAAGGCCATACTGGTAAACTACCCAATTGCATTTCATATTGTGGGTGAGCAAGGCACTCAGTGCCCCAGGCACTGCCTGCCAAGATACGGGGAGAGGGAACTCACCCCAGGACTACTTTCTACAGCCTATCTCACTGTTGGCTGATCTGCCCTTTACCAGCACTTTCCAGCTCTAGGGAGCAGCAGCTCTGTTCAAGGCATTCTGGGAACTATAGTTTTGTAGAGCAGCAATGGAAATAGCTGCTGCTGGGGGAGAACTGGCCCATTTTTTTGCTGTCAAATTCAGCTTTTTTTTCTGTCCTCTTAACATGGGGATGATCAGCAAAAAATTGGGTGAAATTTTATCTTGAGCAGTAGCAAACTCCACTCCCAGTCCTTAGGACTAAGATTCTCAGAACACCCAGCCAGGCTCTCTGCTCTGTTCCTGACACTGGACAAGATAGGAAGCTGCCCAGGGTGTATTTTTTCCATGCTTTGCCTCTGAAACTACCAATTGACTACCAGCTAGATTAGAAATAAAGGCAAAATAATCATAAAAATAACCCAAAAATATACAAGGCATATTGAGAAAAGGGGAAGGGATAGAAACCTAGCAGCTGGCCTTGTAGAAAAATGATGAGAGAAAAGAAAGCACAGAAGAAGCTATGAGCAGCAGAGCTGAGGACAATAAGAAGCGGTTTATGTGTAGTTGGGATATATATGGATATCACTGAATGGTAAAGGTAGACTTGTCAGTAATAACGCAGAAAAAAGAAGTGTTCAATAAACATATCTCTTACCCATTTTGATGAAAGATAGAGATGTTTTCTTATCAAATGATAAATAATGATGATAAAACTTTTACTTTTCTTTCTAGCAGGACCTCAAGAGGAGGTTGAGTAGTTAAAACTATAGGTCTGGATAACTTGCATCTAAGAATTTTATAAAGGAACTGGCCAACGAATTCTCTGGACCATTAATGTTGATTTTATAAAAGTCATGGAATAGTAGGGATTTTATAGAGGAAAGCTAATGTTATGCCCATGTTTTTAAAAGAGTAAAAGGGAAGCCATAGATAATTATAGGCCTGTCAGATTATATCAATCATGGTCAAAATAAAGATATACTTAATAAAGAATTAATGGATAATTTATTTTTAAAAATAAGAAAAGAAAGACATTATCAAATGTGCTTGTTTCTAGTGGAGTACCACAACTCTACATTATTAAACATTTTTTATCTGAGAACAGCTTATAAAATCATTGCCAATTCAATTCTGTAGATGAGTCAAAAGTTTGGGAAGGTTGTAATGATGAAGATAGGTCACTGATACAGAGTGATCTGGCTCATGAGGCTAGATATAAGCAGACAATATGCATTTCAACAGGGTTCAGTACAAAGAACAAAGAATAGGAGCCATCCTTGCAGAATGAGAGCACTCTTTTGGGTAACACTGATTCAGCAGAAGGCTTGGGCGTCATAGCTGATCTGGATGAACATGAATTCATTATAGCCAACAGGGCTAGTGATATCTTTGAATACTCAAACAAGCGAATCTTGAATTAGAGTAGAGAGATTACTACCTTAATATTTGGCAGATGTGACTTCTGCTGGACAATTGTGCTGAGCTCCAATATCTGCAATTGAAGTAAGAAGTTGAAAAATTGTACAAGTGTTAGAGGAAAGTAATGAGAACAATTAAAGGATTGGAAAATATGCTTTATTAGGCTAAATAGTTTGAAAGGTCTGAGTTTTTCACAACAAATAAAAAGTTTAATTGCAGTCTATAAATATCTTGATTGAGAGAGGAAATCTGATGATGGAGAGCTCTTCAATCAAGAAAACAAAGCTGTAAAAAACCCAAATAAAAAACTAAATGTGAAAAAATCCAACCACTGGAAGATGAAGCTAGATACATTTAGACTAGCTTGGCATTAGGTACAAATTTTAATAGTGCAGGTAATTAACCAATGGAATGACTTATCAATGTGTCTGATGGATCCTCTGTCAGTGGAAATTTTCAAATCGAGTGGATTTTTGTCCTTTGTAAAGATATACTTAATTTCAAACAGGAATTAACAGGGAAAATGCTACGGCCTGTGTTATGAAGAAGGTCAGAGTGGATGATTACAGTGGTCCCTTCTGGCCTATAACTTATGAATTCTTTGTGCCTATTATTAAGTGCAGATTAGCTTATATTTAAGAAGTGGTAATTTAATGAGTCCATCATTCCATGCAATTGGGAAATATACCTATCTATTCTTTCTCTTGATTTTTGATCATGTGTGACAGTTGTCTTTCACACGTGAAATTTTTGTGGCATGAAAATACTCTTGAGAGCTCCTAGAGTCTTCCCAGTCTGCTAATGATATAGCAGGCTGTGGGGCAGTCTTTGACTTTGCATTTTGCTTTCCTTTAACCTTGCCCTGTTGTGGATTTCATAGTTAGCTCTATGTGATCTAAAGAATGTCCAGCTGTTAAACATATCCCTTTCATACCCATCCCAGAGACAGAAATCTGGTATAATGCCATCATTATTATTTTTCCCTTCTAATATACTTAGTTTTTGCTTTTATGTATGTGCGGGAGTCAGCTCATTCCTGACATTACCTTGGGTGTTTTGAAGCCTCAGACAAAGAACCAAAACAATGGAATATTCAAGGCTTAATTCTTCCTCCATATATTCAGCTCTCTTATAAAGTAATTCCAAAAAGTGAGAATCTCCAAGTTCCTAGACATCATCTAAGCCTGCTGTCACAAGCATAAGTATGCTATAATTCTCCGATTGGGAAACTGTCCAATTATAGATGTGACTAGTATGTTATACAAGTTGGTTGTCTCTTTAAAAAAAAATGTTTAGGTGCTTTGTACATAGATTGATTTTGCTTGTTAGAATAGCAAAAGAATCTTAGGTTAAATCTTACGTGTTTCAGTACAGAAGGATCTCAGTTCCCTTTACTAATATTTGCTGTATTTTGTCCCCAGAAAAAAGAGAAACCCTAAGTAGAGAATAGGGCCTTTAGAACTGTCCAGTTGCAAATGTTACTCTCCTTTTTTAATTTATTTTTTATTTAAAAGGATGATCATGTGATTTGCAACAAGCTTTCCTGTGGCAGGACAAGATTCTAGTGGAGCATCTCCCCACACTTGATCCTCCCATGCATTTGGAAGCTGTTTTTAAAAGTGGCTTAACTTTTCAGACTTGCTGTTTTGTTTCCTTTGGAGGAGTTTGAGAAGATACTGTCAGCAGATTTTTAGGGAACAAAGCAGCATGAAGAAGTGAAGGGATAGGTTTGAGCATTGCCAAGAACTAGTACAGCGTCCTGGAACCCTATGCAAAATAATTCAGCAGGTTTTGGAATGCAACATTTAAATTAAAATCACAAATCTCCCCCCTTTTTATTCCTGCTGTTCTTTGTCAAGTCATTTGCCAGAGTAATTCAGCTTGCAAGAAAAGAATTGACAAAGTTGTGCCAGGAGCCACTAAAGTTCTTTAAGAATTCAAGTCTCAGTTTAGAGTATTAGAAATTATGCATTTAACTAGTTAGGGTTGGGGAAAAGACTGTTGCAAACTGATCTATTATAAATCCCTAGCCTTCCCAACTATTAGTGTTTCAAGAAATATGCCATTTGAAGAAATTTTAGAGAATATATAATCAGATAACTTTATTACTATTTAACTAAAACGTCTCACATATTTCCATCTACAATGTAGAACGAAGGGCGTAGAGCTCACGCATGTGAATGATGGCACTGTTTAATGACCACTGAGCCACATATAAAATGAGGAATGAAGAACCTTTTGGGTACATGCCGCTGTTATATTAAGATCGACTTAACTAGAGTTATGTCCATTTAAGTGCTGATCTGTTCAGATGTTCAGGGAGGTTAAATTGGGCAAAACATGGTGGGCCAGATCTAAATCAGTTCACCTGAGGAAGTGAACTAAGTTAAATTGGGAATAGGTTAGCCCAATCTAGTGAATGCCTGCACATGTTCAGAGCTCAGCCCTGGGGCTGGGAAAACCCAGCAGCTCACTCTAGTCTCAAGGCTGTACTTTTTCTACCCCCAACACTGACCCAACTGAGCTATTTAGCACCCCCAACCCCTCCATTCCCAGATGGACTACTTTCCCAATCCTTCCATCCCCCTCTCCCTCCTGCCTCTCTCTTCACCCTGAGTTACTTACACTGGGGTCCTGGCACAGCTCCCAACACATGCAAATGTGTGCACAAGCCACTCCTGATCTACAAACACATGGCTTAAACCAGATGAAGTGGATGTCTGAACGTACCCTGTGTAATTAAGCACAACAGAGGAAGGAATCCCTGGGAACGTCTGGCTTGAAAAGAGCAAACATAGGTGTGGAAGAAAGGGAAAAAACCCAGTTCTTTTGCAGATAAACTACTTTGTGAATTTTACCTGGTCTACACTGGCAAGTTGAGTGGGGAACAAGGTCTTTATGTGCATTAGTTTAGTTTTTATTCTTGTGTATTTATTATTATTTTATATAACTGCACACATACATTCTATTAACTGGGCTTTTTGTTCTGCAGTGTTTACCCTTTTATAAATATGATTTTTATTTTCCATGTGTTTCCTCTGATTAGATTGTGACTACATAAGAAAGCGCTTCCTCCTTAACCCACACATCTTTGCATTAGAGACTAATTACACTTCTCAAGTCCAAGACAGTTTGAAACTAGTGCTGACAGTGGTGCTAAGCTCCCAAAAAGAGGAAGGGGGAGGGAAGAAGGAAAGGGCAGTACCACTGCCATTGGGTTACCATGTAACAGGGCCTGGGCTGCGCTGTTGCATAGTAGCCCATGGTAATCTTTCAGAGGGAGGAGCAGGAGCCAGACCAGTGGCATTCCTGGTGGCAATGGTGCAGAATCTGGTACGAAGAGTGAAATTCTGACCCTATGAAAGTTAATGAAAAAGTTGCCATTTCTTTGTGGAAGAACAATATTTCACCCAAGGTCTTGGTAATTCCTGCTAGGTTACTGCACCTCTGTACCCAGAGTATACCCATTGCTGAGCTGTGGCTAGCTATCAACCACAGCATGTTACGAGCCTACATGGAATCATTGCCAGAGCTATACCATAATAATACATGTTAGCATGCCCAATAAAGTTTGCCTACACAGTCAGACTCATATTGTATGGTGTCATTACATAAACAATTCCTGAAAGAGTGTTTTCAGTTACAGATTTGTAGCAGAAGGCTAAATATGAGAGGCCCAGTAGGGTGCGATTTCAGTCTGATTTTTTTTTCTGTCTACATTACAGCAGACTAAATATTGAGGATAATTTGGGGACTACAACATTTCATCCAAAAACATTCTTTGCAATAAATTATTTCCGTTTTTTCACTTTAGAGACTTGGAGGCTTTTTTTCCCCTTTTTTTATTATTCCTGTGTGTCTGTTCCAGCATCAGTTTCCCATATGTTAGAGGCATCTCAGGGCTTATTAGTCAGCCTAGGTCAATTGAGATTTGCTGTATTTGCTTTCATAATAGCTGTGTGTACTATATACTTCTTGAACTGGAAATCACACAATGCTCCTTATTTGCCTTCAATCACTAGCAGATGCAGAACGGTCAGATCATTTCCCTTTAAATTGACCTAAGGGATTAAAGGAATTCAAAGGAATTTCCAACTAACCAGTGCTTCTACTTTCCCTGACTTCACTTCATGAGCCTTAAGGGTCAGAATCCCTGGTAACTTAACCTGACTCTCCCTCCCTCTGATTTGTTCACTTCCTCCCCTTTGTTTGTCTTCAGAACAGAAACTGAGTCACTGGGCTCAACACTTGTGTTTATTGCCATTGAAAACTGATAAAGAAATATTAGTGTCAACATAATGCTGGATTGAATACTTGGACACGTGAAATCCTCTACCAGACTAAGAGGTACAATACAGAAAGTGGCAATGAACATTTGTCGGTGGTCCTGAATCTTGAACTGGAACTGCCAATTTTGACAGGACGTTCAGTGTAATAAGAAGCTGCTCCGTACAATTTACAGGATCAGGCCCTGCAATAGTCTGCTGCCAAACACAAAGGTAAAATAACAATCCTATACCAACTGCTATTTCAAAAACACAATGAAGAACTGAGATAAACAGGATTCCAGACTGTCTCGATAGAAGCAGAGATGTTTCCTAATGAAAATGCTGTAACAGAGGTAACAAATTATTTAAATGGAATCTGTCTCTGCTGGCTTCACTTTGGAATTTCTAGGATTGTTTCAATCAGCTGCTTTTCAGCCACATGCTCATCCTTGCTGTGTGCCTGAGGAGTTAATGAAGGTTCCTTTATTTTTGATCTGCCAGCTTGGTCTCCAGAATCTCAGCTCCTATTCAAAAACGCGCTTCTAGCAACTTTGATTCGTGGTCAAAAAATGCAGAAAAGTTTCTCAGGATTTTATTTTTCTACAAATGTTCCTCTTGCTTGCAAATTTCAAATCGCAGAGTGCCCTATAAGCTGCCTGAAAATAATGGAAATGGAGAAGCGGGTGGGGAGGGGGGTTGTAAATCAAAACAAGAATTTGACATGAACAGGAAAGTTCACACTCAGGAGAGTTATTCTTTTAGACTTGGTGCACTGCTGAGGTACATTTGGTTCATGTTTTGAAGAGTCTTCAACTAGAATTGGTTGGAAAATTTTGGATTTTGAACATTTAAATTGCACATTAACACAGATGCCTGATGATGGTAATTTAAAATGCCAACATTAATTATTTTATTATTGTTAGGAAACAGGAAAGGATCACACACAGTCTATCCTGAACATTTTTTATTTTGACCACACAAGTGTGATTTTCCCCATTCAAACCTATGAAGCCATAGATTGATGTGCATCGTAAGGGACTGCTGAGCTTTGCTACAGGAACTATTTTGTCAGAGCTCTACAACAAATCTATAGCTAATGAAGAGGGAACCAAATTCAAAGCGTAACAGAAACTATGGCAGAGGGCCAAGTCTTGAGGTTCACGGGTGCCTCTAAATTGACAAGAAGGAATCAAACTCAAAGACCCTAACAGAGCAGCATCCAAATTGCACTAATAATGAACAAAGCTGCAGAACCAATTAAAATTCTATCAGTTGTGGTGTCATTTGTTAATGAAGATCATTCTTGTCTCTGCCTATTTCCTTGCTGGTAGAAAAAAAGAGAGAAAATGAGACTGCAAAACTATTGCAGCAGTCTTTCATACTTTCCATGTTCTACTTCTATAGAAAATATACATTGGTACTGTTTGTTGCACCCTGTCCTTTATTTGCTGCTAGAAGAAAAGGTGGAGATAAATTACTTAAATAATTATCAAAGTTCAATTAAGCCTTAGCTAAGAAAATAGTGAAGCAAACACCTCTTGTCTTAGTATGCAGCCAGTGAATCCAGCAATGAAACAGCACATCTAGGTCACCAAATCAAACTCAAATACCTGAATTTGTCTGAGAGCACATGCCTGCTTCTAGTGGCATGTGGAAGTCTATTTTTCCAGTTTTACTATTTCATAGATGTCACATGTTCCTAAACCTTTTCAGCTCCCAAATAGTTCTTTCTTGAACTATTTAGGGAGCATTTGGGAGGATGGGAATACTTTTCACTGAAACTCTCAACTGGCTAGACTGCTACAAGTTGTATACGGCCAGGGAAGAGAGAAAGGGACACTGTAACTCTACTACTCATTTCTGTTCAGGTTTTTTGTTTAGAACAAAGAGAGAGGATGGAGAAGTAGTGCATGAGCTGGTCACCTAAAGCTGCCTTTTACGAACAATTGCAGAGGCATGGGAGGAGCTTTGGCTTCATAGAAGATGAACGTGCTGTATCATGCAACAGGAGGTGGAACTAATATGCTCCTTTCCTCTGAGGCAGGGGGAGAAGGGGAAATTGTGACCAAGGATTTCTCTCATAGGTACAATGCACTGCTGTTCAAACAGACCTAAACTTTTTTTGAATGAGCTAGCTTTCATACTGGAAGTAGTTTAATTATATTTGTGGGACACTGCTTTGGACTATTCTTCTCTCTCCAGCAGGGCTAATTAGCATGTGAGGAGTGCTGCAGTAGCTCAGTTATACTCCATCTGGTATCCTTGCTAGCCTGGGTGGCTCTACCCTACCCTTTGTTGTGCCATGTAGACATACCCCAAATCCCAGTGCATTCTTTGGCTTTAGTTGGGGCAGACTGGGAGTCTACATTTGAATCTAAAGAATATTCTTTTTTCTGTCTGTTTAAATAAATCTCTATAAACAAATCATTTCAGTAATAACAAAGAAACACCCAGCTTACAAAGTACAGTACAACACATAATCATAGATTCACTGGTGGGAGATGACATTCTGTCCATCCTCCTCTCAATAAAACATGTCATATATACCATATTCTGTTCTGTTGTTTCAAGTATTTCAACAGATGGTGGTACTTTCCTTCAGTTCCTCTGGGATACTATTCAATAGGCTTAGACCTCAGCATTAGAATATTTTTTTTGATATTCAATCTGCATTTATCTTGGCTTATTTCCATCCTATTACTCATACTTCTACCCTCTTGGACCAAGCAGTGTTCCAAACTTTCATTCCACAGACCACCATGTAAAGAAAAATCTTTTCATAAACCAGCATCTCCTACAACCTTCCCTTGCTTATTTCTTTCTATGGACAAAAAGAGTATACTACGAACAGTTACTGATAAACAATCCCTGATCAAAATCATCCTGGTGGTTGCATCCTGCAGCTAATCATATCATCCATTATATGTTATTTATCTAATTTGCACATACTTTTGTCCAGGCTTGGTCCCATTTGAGCTTATGGGACTACTAAGGATTTCAGTAGAGACCAAATCAGGTGTGTTGTTTATAAACTGTCTTCCACAACTCTTAGTTGCTCTTCTAAGAATTCCTCTGAATAGTTCAACTAACTTCTGTTATTTATGAGGTGCCCAGAAAAGAATGCCGAAGTCTAAGTCTGATTATACTAGTGCATTAGAGAGATGGACTATCCCATGGCCGTTATGAGAAACTCTCTAGTTATTTGCATGGCTCTGAAAAATGCATTGGATTCTTTTGTCCCCAGTTTCCTACTGCACGTTCATAACCTGGTAGTAATTTATTATTGTTCTGACTGTCTTTTTCAGCATTACTACTTTGAAAAAGACCCCGCCCCCCACTGAAAATCCAGTTGGGTATCTGCGCTTCAGTTTATTTTTCCCCAGACACATTAGCTTGCATTTTTTCTAGGTTGAATCTCATTTTGTTACTTCCTGCCTAGATTTCTGACCCCTCTAGGATTCTTTGTTTTATTATTAAACAAACCTGTTCATGGGCGCTATGAAAGGAGAGTCCATGCATGTGTAGGCTTATTTTTATTAAATCACAGTGAAAATTACACCTTGAGGGAGGACTTTATTGCATTTAACTACTTAGCCAGGATTTATTAAAATAAACAGTGTAGGAGTCAAGATGGATAAGACTTTCCAGGTAGGATCATTCACTAAAATGCAGTTCAAAATATTTATGAGTTCCTTGGTTATCAACCTGTGAGTAATATGATTAATGAATTTTGTTTTTCCTCCACTTCAATTAATTCTTTTAATGTTTCCGTTCACCTGTAAAACTATTCCTTTAAAGCTTACTTGGGTTGTGAATATTGGGAATCTGTTACTCTCATTCAGAGTTTCACCATGTAACCCCAAGTTTAACACAAAAGTGCATCACACAAAAGTGCATCCTTTTCTTGCCAGAAAGTTATAAGAAGTCTCTAAATATTCACCCTTGATTGCCAGGTCCAATCAAGGGCACAATCTATGCATGATCTTTTGTCATGATCTGTGTAAAATCTAAGCTCAAGCGACCAGGCTAGGTCTAGAATGCTGCCACTTGGCATAATTAGGATAAACAGCAAGGTCAGATCTAATCGCCTGACGTGTCTCTTCTACACATTTTTTGGAGACTGGACTGCAGAATCCTGATTTCTGTCCTTAACATATTTCCCCATCATTCAGATGTGAAACATCTTTCTGATCATATGTACGCTCAACATGCCATTCCGGCTTTCACCAGCTGTTCTTTAACTTGCACATAAAATGGCTCTGTAACTGAAACCCAAACATGGTGCAAACTGATGGAGTGCTTTCAGTTTCTTCAGTTTGATAAAACTGAGGCTGGTAACAGAGGGAGGTTTCCCTTTGCCAGGATGTTCCTGTCTGGGGATAGAAAGTATCTGACCATGACTAAACAGTGTATAAACAGTATAAAGCGAACTGTTCCATTTACAAAAGCTCCTACACTCTCTCTATGTATCTTACTGAGTTAGTCTATAAAGGTATACATCTACCTTGCTTTCTGATTGACTTCAGACTAACAAAGCTAAGTATCTCCCTTTGCTCATGAATAAACACCGACTCAGGCTGCAAAATTCCCACAGTTCCAATGGGGTTTGGAGCACAGGACTTGGAGAGGCTTCCTGGACCATAAAGGCCAGTATCCTGCATTTGTAGGCAAGCAAGGATTAATCCACAAGGCCATCCATTCTGACTCCATTCACATACCACAGCCTTAAAGAACCCTGTGAATTAAAAAAAATATAAAGGAAAGGAAAAATACTATTCTATAGTGTGCCGTAGGTAAAGAGTGGAGGAGACAAGGGAACTGCCAATGCTGTGACATTGTAATAACAGGGAATTAGTTAGGTTAATATCTGTTCAGATGATCCTAGGAAGATGACTATGCCCCCATTAGAAAACCCCAGTGGGGTTTAGCAATCTAACCTGGGGAAAAACTTACTTTCCGATTCCAGATCTGACAAATGTGATCAAATGCTATCAGCAATAACAAGACACAGATATTCATAGATAAAATAGCCATAGGTTTTCTCTATCAAATGGTTACTTAACCTATGTGAGGCAGTGCTATTTTGGATTTTATTTTAGCAAGCACCAAGGATCTTACAGAACAGCTGGTTGTAGAAAATTATTTTAGATTGAGTGAGATGCAAACTATACTGCAGACAATAATAGCTATATGACTAGGGTTTTAGACTTCAGAAGGACAAATTCTGAGAAACTAAGGAAATTAATAGGGAAGGTAAACAGGATTTGGGAGCCCAAGTAAGTAATTGCAGCAGAGGCATTGTATAATAATTATAATTAAGATAATTTTAAGCCAAAACTGCAAATAGTAGCTGGTGCCTGCCTCCCAAGCAATTTGGTAAGAAAGGACTACAGATCTTGGAGGAATAAGCACCTTAAACAGGATGTTATGTGTAAGCAGAGGATCTATCTGAGTAGAAAGAAAAGATATAATACATCAGAGAATTTTCAAAGGCTTAGTTGAACTGAACTGAAAAGATTAAAACAAATTGAGGAAGAAAAAAAACTAAAGGAAACAGCAAATGGTTTTTTCAGTCATGCAAGCGAAACAAGAAGTAAAAGGGGAGAAGTGAGCCTGATATACACAAATGTAGGATAGAAATGAAGGATAATCCAGGTGTGACACAAGTTAATGAATATGTTGCCTTGGTCTTCAATTAAGATGGCGATGTAAATGGGAATAAGGATGGAGCAATGGACATAATCACATTTGAAATGGAAGCAAAACTTAGACTGCTTGTTGTGACAAAATAATGGGGGCTCAGATCATCTCTATCTCATAATATTGAAAAAAACTAGCACATTAAATAGCAATGATTGCAGTATAGATCTTAAATAAGAATTTGGAAAATGGAAAATACAGACCTAGGAATTTTCAGTCCTATTAGTTTGATATTATGAAAAGACTTAGAACAGGTATTTTAGGAAAGAACAGTCAAGGATATGGAGGTGAACATAAAATGGGAAAAAACACAATTTATCCAAGTATAATCATGTCAGACCAATCTAATATCCTTCTAGGGTAGGATAACTGACTTCTTAGAGAAGGATAATGAGTGAAACTAATCTATTGAGAATTAAGTAAAGCTTTTGACATTGTGCCTCATAGGAAATTATTAGTTAGACTGGAGAAGATAGAGATTAATAAAATAATTATAAGGTGGATAATGAGTTGGCTAAAGGAGAGACTACAATGGGCTATGCATGAAGTGAAGTTTTCAGAATGAAGAGAAGGGTTACTGGCAGTTTTCCTTAGTGAGCAATTTTAGGAATCATCCTGTTTAACATTTCCATTCACTCTTCATGCAAAAACTGGATTTGTGCTTATAAAGTTTAAAAATGACACAGACATGGAGGATATTGCCAATACAGGAGAGAATCAGATTGTCATGCAGGAATAGCAAGATAATCTTGTGGAGTGGAGCAGCAGAGAAGTATAAATTTTAATTCTAAGTGTAAAATCATGCACATTTTGTTATGAGAGGTCATAGACTAGAGGCAATGGAGGAAGAGATGGACTAGAGTTTGCTGGTTGATTATAGAATGATCATAGAACATCCTTTAATCATCAGTGTGATGCAACGAGGAAAAAGGTTAATGAAAATTTAAGGTGTTTAAAGTGACTTATTTTTAGTAGAAACAAGGTGTTAATGCACTTACTAATATAATTCAGTAGTGTTCTCCACAAAGGTTAACATAGTCTGATGATCATTTCTGTTAATAGTTATTTTTTTCTGGAATTCTGCCTTATTCAATAATTTTTCATTTGTGCCTTGCTGAATTCCATAGAAAAATCTTAGATTTAAGCAAAGTAGAAGTTATGCAGTGCTGAGGGGAGTATTGTATTCTGCAATGAAAATGTATTTCTATCAGATCGTAATTTTTTAAATAGTTAAGAAAATCACAAGAAACTGGTTCCATATTTTTGCTAGTACTTTGTTGAGTCCAAAAAGCTAATTCAATATAAAATAGAACCACAAGACTGGATAGTTAAGAGTTTAATGCAAGGCATATAGGAAAAGTGTCTTGCCATAGATATTTATATCTACGAAAATAAATATGAATATACATATTCATATATCTATTAATACATATGCATAAATATATTAGTTACACTGTGTTAACAACACACTTTCATCTTGAGTGTGGAAGTGTAGGGCTGAAGGCTTGAGGCTTCGCCTGCCCCCACTTTCCCCCCCCGCCATTCACACCGGTGTAACGGAAAACAGTCTGGCTCAGTATTTTTAATAAACCCAGGGAAAAGTATTGAGGATATTTCAGGGCTTTCTGTAAAATAGATAAGGCTTTTAAGGCCTTTCTGTGTTTTTTGTATGTTCTCCCCCCACTTGTGTATCAATAAGAAAATATGCTAGAAATAATAACAGCAAAAGAAGAAATCTTGACTGCAGGGAGCTGTAGACAAAACATTTTTTTAACATCCCTGTGCCAGTGGAATGAAGTTTAAATAAACCTACTGCATAGGTATGAAAAAATCAAACTCACAACTGTATTACATCAAAAACTGGAGCTCAAGCAAGCTAAAATCAAAGCCTGTGTCAAGTATATCAAGATCACCATCAGGCTTTGTCTGCTGGCTCAAAGAGCTTACTCTTGATAAAGGAAAAAAGAGGGAGGGGGGCAAGGTTTTGCACTCATAACTCACATTCCACATCGTATAACAGCTGCTCTAGGCTTTGTCTCATCTTTTAAATCTATTCTTCTTTATTGAGAAATAAAAGAAAGAAATGAGAAAACCATTGGAGGAGGTGTAAGGTATATGTGCAGAGAAGGTTATAGTGCTGACAGTCAGCTTGTTGTAATGCCATTTAAATGTAACCACTGCTAGCTAAGGAAACGGGAATATGGCATTCTGCTATGTGTGGCTTCCCCTTCCCCCTACACACTCCTGCTCATTACAGCTCTTTCTTTAAACTGCTGGCTAGACAGCTGGCAGCGCCTCAGAGGAGCATCGAGTAAGGGAGCATATAAATTACTGTTGCATTTTACAGCCAAGATAAACTGAAACTGCAGGGATATAGCCTGAACTGACACACATGTGGAAAAAAAAGAACCTAGCAGGCCTCTGAAAAGAAAGGGGAAAAGGAGGAAAGAAAGTGAATGTCAATGGAGCCAGCAGTCACATGGAGGCTTGGGAGGAGGGAGCAAAACACACCCTGAATGAGCTCCTTCTTTAGGTTTATTTCTAAAGAGTTTAATACTTTGTGGTTGTGCAATATAACCCTGTCCCCCTCCCCCCCAAAGTAGCTCTGAGCTTACTCAGACCATTTAATTGTTGGATTTGCCAAAGAGGGCAATAGATATTGAATGATTATTTTATCATTTTAAACTTCACTAGGTATTTGGTTGATGTTTAATATAAGTCACTTTAAAGCATGTCAGGACACAGGTAGAGCTCTCCAGCAGGGCTCTCAACAACCAACTGTAGACCAACAGGCTCTAGACTTCTTGCATCTGAGCCAGCTTCAGCAGTGTTTTATTTCCTTTTATTTCGCACAGTTCCTGCGCACAGATCTCGGCCTGTTGCCCCTTTGCAGAAGTGGTGTTGCAACTCTTGGCCTCAAAACCTAGTGCTGATAGGCCCTAACAGACATCTCTGTTGCCTGAGCCCACCTGTTCAGAGAGCTCTAACCTGGTCATTAACACGTGTAACACAGAGACTGCAAAAAGTTCCAATACCCAATCAGTCTCTTCCTTCTTCAGTGAATTCCTGATACAAAAGGAATCTCTTCTATGAAAGCATGTCCCTCTTTTGCTGTCTCCAAACCAAGCCTCCTTTCAATTCATCCTAAGTGTCTCAGGCTCTATGGTTTGTAAGACTTAGTGCTAATGCCTGACCTTTTTTTTAAGGGGGGAATTGTGTTCCTTTGAGCCCCAGGTCCCTAGGCAAAGAGGTTGGAGAAAACTGATCTTACCTATGATTGTTTTTGTTTTTCTCAGGTGAGATCTTTTCAGATGCTGATAATTAGGAATTCATATAAAAAGGCTTGTGGGCTTGTGGGCAGATAGGTCAGTGCCAGATATGCCCCTGGTATATTAGCACAAGAAGCATGTGGCAAGATGCAGTAAAAGATTGTCATCATTCATAAAATCAAGCTGGAATTCCTAAATTGTGCATAGACAGATTATTCAAATCAACTTAACATGCACTGTGGATAATTTACTGCTTAATATTATAAAATTTACCCAATGACTATGTGGGGAAAAAAACAGTTTTATTTGTGGCTACATCTTCATTTTTTATCCATGCTACACCCTGGTCTATATTAAAGTCTAAATGAAATCAGTCAACCCATGATGTGTCAGGATAAAGGGATTTAAACATAAACAAATTTGGCACCTGTAGGGATTTTGGGATTTATCAATGAGTACTTGTGAAACTGCATGTTCCTATTTCAGTTCCTTCATCCTTTTTTTCCTCATCTCATTTTGGTCCTGCTCCACAGCTTACTGAAACCAAGGGAGCAGGACCTTAGTTTACTCCTCTCATTTGCAGCATCTTGGTTACAAGTTGATTGTTAATTGAAATTGAATTGAATATTTCTGCCAGGTATTTGTACAGCCCCTAGCACAATGGAGTCTTGATTATGACTTCTAGGTCTTAACACAAATTGTGCATATCTGTAATGAGAAGCATGAAGAAAAAAATTCTGCAAATATCTCTGGTGTCAAGTAATATATTCATAATATGCTAAACTGTGTGATAGTTCTCTGAGCCTATAAATTTCTTTGCAGCTAACTTTTTATGGGGGGAAAACCAATTTACGGATGCTCATTTGGATTGATGCATTTAATTCCAGCATTCAGCTGATTAATGTTGTATGGATTCTGCTTTGTTTATGGTACAGAATACACACATTTTTAATCTGAATAAAACGTGGTGTTTTTATTGCATTTATTTTACTGTTACAAGCAATGCCAGATGAACTGCACTTGGTTTGTATAGCTATTTTAGTCCCCTGTTTCAGCTTCCTTACAACACCACAATTTTCCCTAAGAGTTGTAAAACAATGAGATGCTGAGAAAATATGCAACTTAGCTCATTCCCCCAGGAAACTGCTTGAGTGTCAAAAGACCCACAAATAGGTACTAGACTTACTTTCAAAATCCCAAGGATTGAAGCACAGTGTGTGGTATGTATTACTACTCAGCTGCGGGGAAACATAAAGAGCAAAACTTTATCTTTCAGCCAGAAATCCTAGAACCTCTGGGAGTGAACATTTTAAATCAAGAATCAAAACATTTCCCCAGTACAACTACAAATTGAAAATAAGGACTTGTATCATATAGGCAAAGATCCACAAGAAAAATTACTCTGAAATGCCTAAAATATACCCAGATGTAGCTTGTGCCTTATTTTAAGGGAGAACAGTATTAAATTTGGGGACCTATTTTTTCCAAAGTGATTTTGTTAAGGGTGGAAAGGAGACCTTGTTTTTCTTTAAGCAAGGCAATTATCTGTTTAATGTAACAATGACACAATGGTATACATTTTAAAACTGTTACAGTGATCACATAAACTAGGAATAGAAATTCCATATGTAAGTATAACTGATCAGAAACTGGTTCAAATCTAACACAACAGAAGTTCAGTGCACATAAACTGCTTTCAAAATGGTTGACACTGGTTTAAGATAAACCAGACTTAACTGATTTACGTTAAATCAGTTTATTGGACTTCTATCCCACATCCCCTCCAGATTCAAATTAAATCACAGTCTCCCAGCATCCCAGGATGCTTTGCACCTCCCCTCACAAGGTGGGTAGGCTTGGCTTGGCCCAAACTGTCTGCTCCAGTTGAACAGGGAGGTGTGCTTTAGTACCCCATCAGCTTCTGGCCTGGGCCGCTGCAGGCATGTGACTGCATTTCCAGAATCAAAAGTGAATGTTTGTTTGCTTGCTTATCAGTTTAATTTACACATCTTAGACTAACCTGCAAAGATTGAATTGATTCAGCCTCGGGCTTTTTGACTATCTGTACTTAGCCATGGAGTTGCTTGACTAACGGGAATAAAACAAAGCCCTCTACACAGTCTCTCATCATTGCAACATGCTTTTCATAATGTATTGCACTGTGGATTGTAATATACATACCAAATGGATGATGCTGTAGGTGCTTTTTGGTTGCTTCAGACCAAAGTCTCAATGTGTCCAAATCCCAAAATTTGAGGGGTGGTATTAGGAAATGTTTGTGTTGGCCATTCAGCTTTAAAAAGACAAAAATCCCAGCATCTAAGAATGAGCATCAAGGTTTCAGCAGAAGGGTGGGGGGTGAGGTGAGAATGGTTCCGACAAAAAATAAAAAGGGGCTTATTCCTGAAAACTGTGTCCACAGTAGAAATTAAAGGACTCTGCAGTTTGCAAGATCGGGCCTCTTTCCTCCCTCCCCCTCTCCCCGAAATAAGAACTGCCAACCTGCAATATAATGCAAGATTGTTCAATCATAACTAAATTACTAAAATTGGTTCAAATACCAAATTGAGTTTGAAACCAGATCCAAATATTAACAGGGAAAAAGCCCTGCAGTTCTATCCTCAGCATTAAAGCTCAACACTGAGGGCTCTTGTTTCAGAGTCTGGTTGTTGGCTTTCCCCTTGAACTCTTCAACAGTAGTCACTTAGCAGAGGTGAGAGCAGGGAGCTGTAGGCTAGGGTGGTTTCACTTTGAAAAAGTCCTGTCTTTGCAACTTAGCTTTTACTTTTGACATCTCCTTAGCACAAAATACTTCTGTATTTCTGCCCTGCAGCCAAAGTGAGGTGTTAAGTTTTCACAGTCAAAGATGTATATTTAAATTGGTTATTTAGGTTAGACTTGTAAGATTCCCAGAGAGCATGGCTTGTCTTGCAGAGTGGAATGCCTCTTCTGTCTTTCTTAGAAATGTCTAGGGTGGGCACCCTGTGCTATTTAGAAATTTAATATACAGCAAGATCAAGGAGAATACATCAGTAACAGTACTGGGATGTAATGCTATACTCAGAAACAACGTTCAAAGAGCAATTCAAATTGAAAGTCAAGCTCACTTCCATGGCAACTATACTTGAATAGGGCATGGCTTGAGGTCCACTGATGTCAGTGAATTTCCAACAGGTTTTGGCTCACATGCAGATTTTACATCATTCCTAAATGTTACTAACTGTAGTATAAAAAGCAGGGTAGAGATGCACCTTATAGAGAGATTCAGTCAGTCAATAAGGTGCATCTCTATCCTGCCTTCTGCTTGTCTTTAGACTGACATGGCTAACTACCTCCAGCTGTAGTTTAGCTCCACCACTGTAGTGACTTCAGGAGTTTTAGTGTAGGTGGGCCACTAACATTTTAAGAACTACATCAATTAGACCTGCTCTTATAAATGAAATTCTTAAAATTCTAGCAGCCCATCTGCCATAGGACCTCCAGTATTGCTAACCCTAGTATAAACAGGAGTGAAAATGTTCTGCAATGCTTTTTAAAAATCTAAGATAGCTGCAAAACTAGGCTGCCCCAATGTTTTGTATTTTAAAAGTATGGAAAATAGCATTTAAATCTTTTGACCACATGCACAATGGAAATGCACTTTCCTTTTAATGCATTCCTATGTTAGTGAAAAGGTCAGTATCCCCTACATACTTAAAAGGAAGTGGATTGAGGAAAGAATGAAGTTTTTAGAATTGCCTAAGCTGAATGAAGTTTCATTTGTCACATTCACATTTGTTTCTACTATAGAAATAAAGTTTTGTCTCTGGAGTGTTCTCTCTGAGTCCAGTAGAACACCTCCAGGATGTTCTAAGCTGTCATTGATATATGGTATCACCACTATGTGATTGGACATAAAAGCTATCTAAATGCTGTAATCTATTCTCAGCCCACAATAACACAGCACATGTGCTTTCTTTCTGCTGTCTGTCATGAATCATAATGCTGACAAGTGCAGGTAAGTCAGATCCATAATGCGGAACACAAGCAGATAGAAACAATTTTCTCTCTCCCTCTAGGAAATTGTGTATTTCTTCTTCTATGGATGTGGACTCACATCCTTCCATTCATATGGATTGTAAATTGTGAACAGCCCAATTTTCTTTTGTTTAAAACCATAATGGCAATAACTCTCAGTTTGTCTTTTTCACGTTCTTTTTTTTGGATAGAATTGCTGTTCTTGCCTGGACTTTAGTTTTAATGTGAAGAAAAGTCCATAAACCCATTGTTTGGTAACCTACAAGGGATTTAAAGCATATTTCTTTTGAAGTACTAACTTCTACCTTATTTAATAGGTTTTCATATGAAAAAATGACATTTCTGGTCAAAAAACCCATACTTAAATGATTAACTTTCAGCAGCGAAAGATCATGTTTACTGTTACTCTGTGCTGTTTTATTAGCAGGCAAAATTAGGATATCTTCTCAAAGAGTTTTGAGAGATACAAAAGAATGGATTTTCTCAAAATGTGATACAACAAAGCAGCATTCAAAATTTCTCCAAGTTATCTCAGAGTTTAAACCATTCCTATGACTATTATAAGAAAACATGAATTTAAACCAAATGGAATAAAATACTAATTTGACTTGGAGCTAAAGCCACCAACCAAATGCTTTCAAAATTTAAAAAACCTCCCCAATGAAATATCCTTTATTCGTTTCAGTTACCTTATCAGTGGAGATACGACCCATTAAATTTTGTAAAGGTGAGTCTTCTCTAGAAAACATGCCACTGTCGAGATGCCTACAAAGCACAGAGTGGATAGGTAAGTGATATGTTTTTGCTTATTAGCCAAGCTGTAAGACTAGTACTTTTTGCCCTCCCTGTGCTTTACATAATTTTTTCCTTACTTGTTACTTAGACTATAGACCTTTTAGGGCAGAGAATGTCGTTTCCAGAAAAGCAAATATGGTTCCTAGTACAGTGGAGATCTGCTGATTGACTGGAGCCATTATGCACTATAACAACAACAGTAAGCATAATAATAATCGTCATCATCTTTTGGTCTAAGTTCAAACTGCATTAGCTATTATGTTCCCATGAGATGGAACATGAGGTGATGATAAAGGATAACAATAATAATGAATAATGCCTTGGTCTAAGTTAAACCTAGATTAATGGTTGTGTTTTCTTGAGATCCTAGTTGGTAAGGTGTGATGATAATCATAATATTTCCAAGGCTCTTTAGTATTTTGATGAAATGCAAAGGTTTTTTGTTTTTGTTTTGTTTTATGTACTGTGATAAAGGTTAGAGCTTGGGTTTGGTATTGGCCTTCAAGCAGATGTATTTTACAGTGTAAAATGGCCCCACTTTCAGGGGATTATTGGCACAATAAACCAGGCACAAAGTTGTTATTCTAAATATATGTATACATTTGTGGCTGATTTTGATCCCGCCTTAATCTAAATGTATGGTAGGGTAGACCACGCTAGGGTTTCTAACTGGCCCTAGTGAGGTTGACATCAGCTGCCAATCAGCAGATTGCCAGTACCACTAGGACTGCATTGGGCATGGTCATGACGCTAGTAACTATCAGCTCAAATTCTGGTGTAGTCCCTGCCAACTGATGGCAGATCTGAACTGCCCTAAGGCTGAAGCGCCAGCGCAGTCCTGATTCTGCTGCTGCTGAGCTGCTGAGCTGATCAGGACTGCTCTGGGACTGGAGACCTGGAGCGGTCCTGATCAGTTGATCATTGACAGACTGGGACTGCTCCAGGGCTCCAGCCCTAGGGTGTTCCTGATCTGATGGTCCTCACCAGATTGGCTGTTTGGGACTGGTCCAGGGCTGGATCCGCAGGTCAGTCTTGATCAGCTGATCGTCAGCCAGCTCCAGGGACCACAATGGGTTTCAAACTGGGCTCATGGGACCCTGGAGACAACTGACAATCTGCTGATTGTCAGGAACCTGGCTTTCAACTGCCAGTGCAGGAGGAGTCTGGGATTATGACCCTGGGCTCCCCCCACACTAGCAAGGATGATACAGTTGGGTTCTGATCTGTAATCCCAAAAGCATGCTTTCTGCCATGCATGTGTGGCATGGCAGGAGACAAAATTGTTGTGATTGTGGATTACATTCCATTACACGATTCAAATGAACATCTGTCAATTACCTTGAAAAACGCTGTCTCTCTCTTTTTTTTTTTTGCAAAACAAAACCAACACAAATTCCTATTTTTTCTACATCACCTATACTTGCAATACTACTTAGTAAATTAGACATCATCTTAAGGTATACATCTGGTCTTTACCACTGACCTTTAGTTAGTGTACAGTATATTAGATTTACTTGAGTTATTTAAGTGAATTTTGACTGAGACCTTCCTACATTTGCAGTACTAATCTGTAATCACAGTTGCAATTTATCCTTGTGATGAAGGGAATTCAAAGTTAAGATTAACTAGCATTAATATAATCATAAAATCCTGTCTAAATAGTCATTGTCTGACATTTGTGTGAAGTGCACAAGATAGATATGGGTACATAATTACACAGCAGTTGCCACTACAGCATTTACCAGTGATCACTAGACTATATGAGGTATCACAGTTACTTCTTACTGTAAATATGAAGATAAATGTTTGCTTTGAGTGTCTTCGTGTGGCAACTATTAAGAAAAGGTATTGTATCTATATAAATAAAAGATTTTTAATTTTAAGAAAATGACAGATACACAGCAATACACATTATATTTCTGATGGGAGGTGATGGCCTTTTGAAACAAATGTGAGACTGATCTAAAATAAAACTGCAAGGGGTTAGAGCCAAAGTATGTCGATCAATACATTTCTGGTTTTTCTCTGGAAAGGAAGTAGGATAGCAAGTATAGAGAATGTGGAAAAAATTACTAGAAGCAGGTTGATAAATCAATTATTCACCACTTATTAGAAAATAAAATAACTAAAAAATTCATATGTTTAAGGTAAGTTAAATGCCTTAACCATGAATACTTCAGATGGTTCATTTTTGTTAGTCTCAGTTTTTGTTGTGAATAGAGCTGTCTGCAAAGAGGGATTATTTTTATGGGGGAAAAAAGCCTCCATTCCATTTTGGGTGATTTCATGCTCTTGAGATCTCACTCTTCCACAAAATTTTAGCAGGATAATGGAAATTTTTTATGTTGAAGCATGTGAATGTTTGAAAAGCCACTTTTGTGTGAAATGTCAAGCTTTGCAAGTGTGATCAGACACTGAAGAGGGACTCTGGCCACATTTTAAATTTGTCCTTTGTTGGCAGACATTAGTCAAAACTGGAGAAAGGGTCTTTATCTATACCAGCAGCTGGAGTTTGAAAAGCTTCTGTATATTTCTAAATTGCTACAAGACTAAAAACATCATTTTCCGTTTAAGAAAAAGATGTAAAAACTGTTTTTGATACTCCAAATAAACCTAAAATGTGTGACATATTTGAGAAAAGTGTGGGGTCATTTCACAGAATCTTGTCTATGGGTGGATCATTTGCCACTGTGCTAGTTACTGATAAATTCCATTCTTTAGAGAAAAAGAGGGACACGTAATTTTGAGAATGCTGTACTCCTTCTTAGCTAATGGATGCTGTGTAATGTTAGACTAGAGGACAGATAGACAGAACTCCTAGCTGAGATCCCTGTTCTAATTCCAGATACAAGTGGTCTGGAACAACATAAAAGCCCCCGCAAATACCTGGTTTTGACCACAAAAGGATTGTTCTGGGACAAGCACTGCTGAGAATGGAAATAAACCAGGCTTCTGAGGTCTTTTTTCTTTCTTTCTTTTCTTTTTTTTTGGGGGGTGGGTTGGGGAGGGGACATGTAAGAGGCTAACTGGTGGCAGGACAAGCCTGCTAGGAGTCAAACGGCTATGTGAGGTGCTGTGCTCTGGAGAGTCCAGGCAGTGCTGTGGTTCATAGTAAAGTTTTAAGGATCTGATGTAAGGTGCACAGACCCTTATGGCTATTTATATTATGACTGAGCCTCCAGCCCCTAGAGCAGTCCAAGATGAAAAGGGTACAAAGCTGCTATTACACTCTACTTGCCCTTGGCTGAAGGTCTATGTTGTGCTTCTAAAGGTATGATTATCCCACTGCCTTGGGGTATTCCTAGCCATCCCCTTGAACCAAAACCACCAAATGTCTACATCATAGACCCCTTAGCTCAAGGGCTCCCAGGTCATCGTCCAGTACTGGTCTGCGAAGGGTTGGCTGCCAGTCCGCAGGAGGGTTTGCTGCCAGCAGGGGCAATATGTCGGGAGTGCGCGCTGGTGCACGTGCACCCCTTGAGAGGGGTTGTGGTGGTGCCTGCAGGTGGTTGCCTGCTGCTGACAGCACCAGCGGCATCTGTGGGCAGTCCATGATCACCACCGGCTGCTGCCAATGCTGCTGTCAGTGCCTGTGGGTGATCACTGACCCCGGTTGGCGCTCGGCACCCCCCCCCGCCTCCCGCTCTGACAGTGCTGGTGGTGTCTGCAGGAGCTCCACACTTACCACCATTACGCTCCCACCACCAACAACACAACCATGCCCCACCAGTCACTAGGGACACATGTCGTTTGTGGTTGCCAGACCAGAAGTGACTGCAGACCACCAGACCACAGACCGGCAAACTGCAGACTGGAAGTGACCAGCATACCCTTTTTTATCCTTATGTAGCTTGGATGTACATGGGGTTTGTACTCCCATCTTCAACTGAGGGAATTATTGGCAGGGCAGTGTGCTCTGGAGGGACACGGGCTCAGCGGCCACCTCCGTCTCCTATAGAGTCAGGCCCAGTCAATCAATTACTTAACTATATACAAATTTATTATTACAACAAAACCATTAAAGGGTAAGGACATAGATTACACATATGTACAAATTTACATAACAATAAACCCTACACACACACACACAATTATTATTCTAAAATACAATCACCCAGAACAAAGGATATTGATTGAGCAACCTTATAACTCTATAAATATATAAAGTATTACTTCAGCTTATTCACATAAACTACAAGGCACAGTTTACAAATATAACAAGCAATACTTAGATTATCTGGGTGCCCTCCAATGTAGGTCTGCCACTCCTAAGGTACCACTACAGGAAAGGAGGTGGGGGGAAGAAAAGAAGAGGGAGACCCCAAAGACTCCTAAGCCCCCACTATAACCCTGGAGCAGCCCACGTGGTGTCCCTTCACAACCCTGGGGGTCCCTCCCTTGTGGGGACCCTCTCTCCAGGGTAGCTTACTATTTCACTGTCCCAGGGGGTTGCCTCCCATTCTCCAGGTTGAGCAAACATCAAAACATATAGATATTTAGAATTTTTTTTTTTATTATGAAGATAGTAACACTCATAGGCTTCTAAATTGCTTTAAAATTGTAAATCTATCAATACAACTTTGCCCAAATGATCTCTCTCTTTATATATATAATGTATATACATGTATATGTATATGTCTATATGTATAATGGTCATTTGTTGACTTTTGTTTTAATTGTGGAAGAACATGGATTTGGGCTATTTTAAAGAGTGAATTTGGGATTTTTTTTATCAGAGATGTTGCAGTTTTTAAATAGGGAACACCAGAATTCCTGCTAGTGAGGTAAGTGGCAGGACCCACGCAGAGGTGCCTGCTCAGGTCTGCCAGCCAAGAACCAGATGGAGGTGGCTGATCTCCTGGCTACTTGGGACCAGGGGGATATGCTTTGACAATTCAAAGCAGGCCATCACACTGAGAACATCTTCCGGGTGATAGCTGCCCAGATGGCAGGGCAGTGGCACACATGGCAGTAGTGTTGCACAAAGGCCAATTGTGCAGCCACAGCCCACTGGCAGCTGGCTCAGAGGTGCAGATGTTTCTACCGGCTGTGTAGTCCCCATCTGAGTCTGGCAGGTGTGCAGCCTTGGGGCCACATGCTGTCACAGGTCACAGCAGTTCACAGCCAGGCAGCAGCCCCCACTGCCAGACTGCTGCAGTGGGTAAAGGGTGCAGGGAATGCTCAGGGCTGCTTCAGCAGTCCAGCTGGCACAAGGGGCTAATGTCCCCAGATACCAACTGGCCAAGTCCCAGAAGCTCCTGAGAGCAAGTAGCCCTGAGCTGCTCACCAGGGCAGCTTTTTATACTGTTGGGACCAGCACAGGGCAGGGTTTTATACTGCTGGGGATGGCACAGGTGTTGGCCCCAGGCTGTAACTCTCCATGTCTGCAGATGCTGGAGGAGCTGGGCAGTGGCACAATTTGCCCCACACCAAAGTGCTTGTCTGGGCACGTGCTCTGAGGCAAAAATCCCCGGCTCAAATTTGTGCTGCTCCTATTTGAGCTGCTGCAAGTGCATGTGCCTGCATGTGTGAATGTGTCCTGTAGGTTTTTCTTAGGTCTTATGGAAACAGCTTTTGTCTGAAAAACAGATGGGTTTAAAAAGAACTGTGGAATTATTTTCTTTCCTTATTATGAGGAATCATTCAGTGTGTAGTCTGTTTACTGGGAATGTGCAGAAGTATTAGTTCGGATGACGTCAGAATTAATTTCTCAGTGTTGCTCTGAAATCCATGCTAGAACCCAAGTGCACACTGGGCAATGACATGGAAGTGGGCAGCTTTGCAACTCTTATGCTTCAGGTTTCATTATCTTTTGGAATTTTGAACAGACAGTAAACATGGGGGTGATGCCTGAATATGTAAAAAGGAAACAATACTGGGACATGAAAGCAAGAAATAAATTGTAAAGGGATCTTAAGAGACTTAATTAATTTTTTTTCCTCAAAGGATTCCTGTGATTTATGATCAATAAGAAATTGTCAAACAATGGCACAGTCAAAGGGACAGGTGATTGTCAACGGCAGAAATTATATTTGCATCTGCATTGTGCTCTCCCAGTAAGTCATTAGAGCTCTGATGAGCCGTTTTGCCAGAAAGAGCTTCATGTGGAAATAAGACTTTGTTAAAAGTATATGTGTTAAGCACTTCCTCTTTACATCCAATGCATGCTTCAGTGGATGTCATAATATTTAAATGGGTTGCTTACTGTTCAGTGTGTGTAAAATGCACAGCTTGGGAATGTACTTAGTCAGTTGTGCGGAACTGTGAAGACAAGAGCAAAAGGCAAGAGTGAATTTCCAGGCTGAAGACTAAACTACTGGATGGAAAACAATGAGGATGGTATTACATACAGGCTCTCAGCACTGCTCATACATCTTAAACAGATCTTTGTCAGGCACAAGATCACACGGTCCCCACAGTAATAACAAAGCAGCATGCCCCTTCTCCCTTCCCCCCAACCCCTTTTAAATACACTTCTCTCCCTTTGAAGGCTTGTGTTTAGAAGCCAAGATTTTTGACAGACTTGACAAATTTTTATTAGTGTTTGTCCAGGACAATGGTCATTCTCCATATACTTAGAGCACTGTGAAAAATCTGTTTAAAAACATAGAGGTGCATTCAGCCCCATTCAAATGAGTTTAGTCAGTTTAGCCCTGCTGCATGGCTGCAGTCATTAATTGAGAGTCAGGGGATATCTATTCTATACAGTACAAAGTATTTTGCAGCATATTGCGTATAAAACATCTTTTGGATTATATTAATTCCCAATCCTTGTTAAATAGAATAATTTAAAGAGAAATGTCACATAATTTTGCCTTTGAATAATTGATAGCAGTTGACCATGAGAAATTCTCCTCTCATTTATGATAGTGTGAGTCAGGAGAAACCTCGCCAAAAATCATTGGAAGCTGTGGTGGTTTGTCTCAGTCAGGTGTAGATCCATCTTGGGTGACACAATAGTCCCCCTCCCCATCACCCCCACAACACACACACTTTTTGGACCACACTGCAGGAGCAGCAGCCTTAGACTTTTTTTTAAATCTCCAAAACAGGTAAGAGTGGGGCACTCTCATGCCCACACGTTCCCACCATGCTTAGTGGCATGGCCCTTCCCCTCCTTGTGTCCACCCCTGCTGCCCATCATTGCTGCTGTCCCCGTTGTACCTGGCTGCTTTGGGGCAAGGGGAACTCCAGAGCCGCTCCTATTCCTATCCAGCTGACCTGCATGGGCAGCCTGGGACAGTGGTGGCAGTAGGTAGGTCCTTCTGCCTGGCCAGTCAACTTCAGTATTCCCTGCCAGCCCAGAAGCAGGCTCAGGGAAGTAAAACCCATCAGCTATCTCCACTGCCGCTGAGCTGATTCTGGCTCCTGACACAGTCTGGGTGTAACAGGGCAGGGAGTGGCTCTGGAGCGCCCCATGCACTGGGGTAGCCAGGGATAGAGGTAGGTGGGGAAGGGAAGAGTAGGCAATGTGCCACTGAGCATGGAGAGGAAGGGAGGAGTGTCACAGGGGATGGGGGGAATCTTACCAGCTTTAGGACTTAAAAAAAAAAGGCACCAGCTGCCAGTCCCATGGTGTAGTCTACCCACCTAGGCTGTAGGAGAAGCTGGGAGTGGGGGCGCAGTCACCCCTGCAGTACTAGTCACTGCTCTGACACCTACATCTGTCCATGGTCTCAGCATTGCTATCTTTTTATGCCTTCTTTAGCTGGTCAGAAATTTTCATACTTTTGTTTTCTTTTAACACACATACATCTTTCTTCATATGTATGTATATATATGTATGTATATGTGTATATAGATATGTGTATATATGTATGTATATATATATATGTGTGTGTGTGTGTGTGTGTGTGTGTGTATAAGACCCTTGCAGAAATGTTAATCCTGGATTTTTCTTGGTCTCAGGCTGCTTTAAGCACAACAGACATGTAGGGAGTGTTCAGTGTTGGCCATGATTTTATTTTATTTGCATCTTCCAATACAAAAATTGCTCCCCTATATATATATATATAGTGTGTGTGTGTGTGTCTGTCTGTATGTATGTGTGTGTATCTGTACACACACACAGATAAACACACATACATACGTACATACATTCATACCTACCTACCTATATATACACATATGTATGCATGAATGTATACATATATGTAAGTATGTATGTAGTTAGGTATGAATATAGGTATGAATATGTGTGTGTGTGTGTGTGTGTGTGTGTATACAGACAGAGAGGAGCAATACACACACACAGAGGAGCAATTTTTTGCATTGAAAGATGCAAACAAAATAAAACCATGGCCAACGGTTGAAAACACTCCATGCAAGTCTGTTGTGCTTAATGCAGTTTGAGACCATGAGAAATCCAGGATTAACTTTTCTGTGAGGGTCATTTCACAGTGGAAAAAAATCACAAAATCAGGTTACATGGGGCCAAAGAAATGTAAAAGAAAAGGAAATACATTTTTCCTTGTATGAAATGGCAGATGGACTTCAGAAATAGAGATTATAAATAGCCAGTTCTTTTCTCACACAAGATTTTTGAAAGCAATTCATTTACAGACTTGAGAATCATTTCCTCTGATGCAAGGGTGACCTTTCTAACTTTTTGTGTTCACAAAAGACCTTATTCACAGCGTGCAATTCATACAGAGCTCTGAAATTTTGCATAATGCAAGTGACACTTCTTGATCCATTTTCCTCGTCTTTTCCTTTCTTATGATTTGCAGCTGTTACATCTGTAGCAGTTTCCATAGAAACAGTCAATTTTGGACTTTAGCAAAGGGTGGGGGTGAGTAGCTTGAGAATGATTGACCAGGAAATAGGTTTAAAATGAGTAATTATTCAAAATTTTAAAGCTGCTAAAAAAAAAGAACACACAAACCATTAAAGCTCTGACCTGAGATTTGCCAACATGATTGTATGAACTTTTCCACCATGAAGATTCTAATAAAGGAGTTGGCGATGCAATTTTAACATGAAATGATCCTATCATTTCTATTGCTGTTTTTCTTTTCTCTGAGAAGTAAAATTCCCACAGCAAAGACAGATGATTGAATCACCTGAGTACGTGAAGCATAACTGAAGTGAAATGAGCATTGATAATTAATAATACTCAAGTATTGCTGGCTTTGTTTGGAAGAAAAAGTTTTAAAATTTAAGATGACCTTGTTTAACAAAGCAGGATTGTATAGACTCAACCAATGTGTCGACCATCAAACAGTCATGCTTTAAAAGGGAAAGTATGTGTATTCTATTAGAGCTAAAGGGAAGAATGGCAACATTGTGAACTCTTTGCAGAATGCTAAAGACGGTGGAAGACTGTTTCACAGTGTCTGCTAGGACCGTTTGCATAAGCTCTCCCAATAGAGTGAATATTCACTAAAAATAACTATGGCAAATAACTTCAAAAGGAAAGACAATAGGGGAAAAGGCAGGGACTTGATGGCTTAGCAGCTAAAACTCTGAACCTTTCACCTCTAGAGCCATGCTGAATGTCCAACTTGAAGTTCTCAGGAAAAGTATATTCTACTTGAAAATGGGGAGAACTTACCATACATAATTGGAAGTGATTTAGGATAAGGAACAAGAATAGGAGTTTTATGGGAGCATGACCTTTTAACCTGTGCATTTTGTCATGGGGCTTTTTACTGCTGGTGACATTTAGTCCGGGGAACAATTTGTCTCTGCATTTGTTTTGTTGCAGTGGCATTTTATCGAACACATATATATCACATGGTGAATATTTAAATGCTGTATAATTACATTATTACATATTTACTCTAGGGTGAACCTTATAATCTGTGAAGGTTACCATCTAATCATTAAAAATATTTGCATCATTACTATAATGCATGTTAAAATGCATAGCTGAGAGCAGCCAAGGTGCTGTCAGCATGATGACACTGATGTGGAACAAACTTCTCAAGCAAACTAAGCAAATTGTGTGGTGTAATGAAAGCCATTGAAATCAGTGAAGATTGATCCCTATCATATGACCATAGTATTCACCTTTTACAAACCTGATTCAGGTCACATGAGTAAAGTAATGAAGGAAATATTCAGTGTCTTGCTGGCATTTCTCTCTATCAGACCATAATTATATGCAAAAAGAAATGACAGTGTCTCAAACTGCATTGTGGGTTTATACTGTCACAGTTGGGTTTATGCTGCCATACGTAAGAGCAGTAAATACTTTGAAGCTCACACATCTCCCATTTGCACTTTGTCTGCACTGTGGATACAGTTCAGTTAACTAACAAAACCAGGGCTTTAATCTGCTCTAGAATAAACACTGCCTTGTACACAAGATTAAAAATACTATAAATAAAAGCTACCGTTTGCAGCTTAAATATGGATTTCGGCTTTAACCTGATGTGACCTAGTTAAAATTCTCTAGAAGAACTACAATGAGGAGAAAAATAGCATTGTATGAGACTTTGTATTTTGAGCAGACCTAAAGGCTTTAATTGCTAGGGAAAAAAGCAGGGCAAGAAAATACCAACAATGCAAATGAAAACCCCAATAAGTTTGCTGGCAAAAAAGAGTTAAGTGCTTCAGTACATGCTGCTTGGCAAATAGAAAAGCACAAATCATTGCAAGGGGAAAAAACATGCTTAGAAATCCCTAGAGACTGACTTCACATTGCTAATTTACAACCACATGCTGCATCTGTCACTTTTACAAATCAATGAGAGTTCCTACCCTTTAATAGCATAGGGTCACTAGTAAAGGTTGCTAGTGTCGGCCATACAGACGAGACATTTCAGGATGTCAGAAAAGAACCTTGGTGACGCACATTAACACCCCCACGCTCCTTTATGTCACTTCCAATTTACTTTATCTTAAATTGTCAGCTAGCAGAACTCACTCCCATATTAATAACTAGAGGTTTGCATCCAAGCCAGGAAAAATAAACCCTGCTGATAGCTCCATGAGGCAGCTGGCTTGCTCTAAGGAACAGCCAAAAGGGAAAGATACAGCTCTCAGTCTTAAGTGGAGATTCTGTGAAATATTAGAAGAAGCAAAGAGATTATATAAATTACAGCTGGCATATGTGTAGCATATAGAGAAGCACTGTATTTTGTGATGTTCAGTAGATGCTGTTCAACAAGAAAGTGATCCAGTTCATTTACTGTTTTAGACATTAAGGGCCAGACATTAATGCAAAGTGCTCCCATGAGCTAAAACAGCTTTTCCCAGTCCTCAACCTATCTGTCTCCATTATTTGGCTAGGTATCTAATTCACTTTCTTACTCCTTTTTTCCAGTCCTTCATGAGACTTTTGAAGGGTTTGATTCACTCCCGGATTTCACCAGCAGATAAAATCCCAGCCAGCCCAACCATATTGCTGGAAAGATCACTAAGGAAGTTGCGGGTAAATTGCTTACAATACCAGCAGGCAATTTTAAAAAACACTCAACCCTCTCTGTGAGGAGCCCTTATACAGAGAGCGAAGGATATATGCTATTTATGCCAGTCCCCCAGGTTTTCTTTGCTAAGATTTCTCCCATAAGTTACACTTTCAATTGTATCTTAAATTTGCCATTCTTCAGTGCAACGTGTGAGGTCCTGTATTAGAGTGACCTACCTGAAGGTGGAAGTTACTCTCTACCCTATGACAAAGAGAGTAAATCAAGCCCAGTATTTTCTTTCTGGACTCTTTGTTTTCCTAACTACTGTAGGAATCTTATGAAGGGTGTTAAAAAAATACAACTTACCATTATTATTTAGCATAACTAGGATAAATACAAGATTCAGTAACTTCAATATCAGATAGGTAATAAGCAGACTGAGAGCTTCTTTCAATGGCAACAATGCGTCTCAGCAAGGATGGAGCCACGCATGCCCTACCCACCGAAGTTTGCAGGTATATATCAGGAATTTACCTTTGAGACTGCTCTGGGTTCATCTCCAGCACCTGGTTTTGAGCTTTCCTTTGGACTGAAATTTGAAAGCACCCCCCAGAGATGAGAGCCAGAGGATTCTCACAGTTGAAATCCTGGATCTAGGGAATGTCAGAGGATTTGAGTGAGCAGAACCTGGGCTGGGTCCAGTCATATTTTCCTGGTACCAACTGTTGTCACAGACAAACAAGCCTTGTAACCCATGGGAGAAAGATAATTTTCCCTCCCAGGAAGCTTATTCAAAATAAAAATATGTAAAATCTTTTGTACGGCTTGCTGAAAATAGAGAACACGATTATGGATGAGTTAAAAAGTTCACATCTTCTGTTTGTATAACTCTGTTGAAGTCAGTGGAGCAGTGCTAGCAAGGAGCTTAATAGAAAGATTTTTTCCCCCTTTTCCAGTCCAGAATCACAACCTGCATAAAAAAACCCAGCTTTTGCAGTATGCTAGGAAATCACCTACTCCAATCAATTATTTAAAATGAGAGAAAACTGTTACACTGGGGAAATTCCAAGCTTCCCATTAGTCTTCAAATCATATTTGAATCATATTGTACCTCCAGCTACACTACCAGCACTACCTTTTGAATAATAATAGAAAGTATATAAATCCATACCAGATGTAGAGAAAACCCTTTCATGGTATTTCATGGAAAACCCTTTCATTTGTCTAAGGGTTTGTCTACTAGAAACTTCAAAAGTGAAATTGCAGCTGATGTAGCCATACACAATATAGCGTTAACCTTACTAGGTCAGATGCTGGGAACAGTCTAGTATTGCATTGGAGCCTTCACTTTCCCCCTCAAGGGGTGCATCTTCATGAGATGCATAATGCCCATTGGACTAATTTTATTGCGCGTTAGCGTAGGCTGGCAAAAACCATGCTAATGCACAGTAGATTAGTCCAATGGACATTAAGTGTTCACAAAAAGTGTTCATTTGCTTTAATGTGCAGTAGCACTGATTCCATGGCATTAAGTTCAGTATCTGCTGTTCCAGGTACTGAACTTAATGCGCCATAATTATGGTGCATTAACGAACATGTAGATGTGCCCAAGATGTACTTAACAATTCTGGCTAAATACTTTGCAGCAGAAGACTGTGCTAGTCGGGCTACACTGATTTTTATACCCAAGCTGGCTAGTGTAAATCTGCCTTGGATATAGCTATGTGAGTTGTGCTCATAGACTGGAGTGTAGACATAAGCTAGAATGCACACAGTTTTGTATGCAAATATGTGCTGGCATAGGGAAAAAATTAAAATAGATGCCTTTCCATGAAACATTGAGGAATTACTCAATACGTATCCATAGTGATAATGATGCATCGTATTTATTCAGTCTCCATTGAATACAAATTTTGTGTTAAGCCCTGGTTGCAATCTTGCATGCTATTGAGTTCATTGGGAGTCTTGCCTGTGAAATGATAGTAGCATTGGGTTTCACATAATCTGAGTTATACAAATTTAATAGCAGCATATCTCAACTCTGATAGAGGGAATGTGGAAAAGAAGTGGATTGTAACCACATCTGGCAGAGATGCCTGAAAATTATGCTGTTATGGAAATGATTTATAAAATTACTATGGAAGTTCTCCCTGTGGATATGTCTCAGAGTTTATTAGGCTGGTGTAGTTTGTCTTCCTGAGCTGATAGCAGAGTAGTAAAACTTGCAGAGTGTCTTTTGCTGACAGCAAAAAACACTTTAGCTACTCTCTGGAGAAAATGTTGTGCCTCATCACTCTAGGAGTGGTTTGCAAAAGTATGGGAGATTGTAATAATGAAGAAATGTATGACTGTAAAGGACAATTAGACTACTGCTGTAATCTCCAAGATTTTCTTTTATCTTTTTTTTTTTTGAGAGTTTTTTTAAACGAGTTAATCACTAAAGATTATACCTCTTATCCCAGTTTTTTTTAAATACTTTTCACTTCAATGATCCAAAGTCCTCAGTTTCTTTTGTGCAGATCAGCAGGCCTATTCAAGGCTGCAGTAGTTTAAACAGAACATGCATCTTTGGTCAAGTGAGAGTTTTGTAATATGGGCCAAGTACAGACATTGCACTTTTACCGCTATAAGTGATCAGAAACTGGTTTATACCCATAATGGAACAGAAGTTCAGCACACACAGACTGGTTTAAAAATGGCAACCCCCTCAAAAAAAGACCTCCCCCCCGTAACTAAAGGGCAAATATCTGTTCTGTTTACTACCGATCTTAACTCTGCTGCTTACAGAAAACCATGCAACTTAAATTGATTCCACCTTGAGTTTTTTAAATATCTGTAATATAGTTATAGCGTATACACTGAGGGGGTCAACATAAGAAGGCCATATTAGGCTCAGAAATCTCTGAGCACAGAAGCAGCTCAGAAGAAATGAAAATAGCTCTATATTATCTCTTTTACATGTCATGATGTACAGGGTACGCCAGGGGTGGGACTGTGGAAAGGATGGCATGTGTTCATAATTCTCAGTACTGAAAAGGTTCTTGGTTGCAATTCTGTAAATTAACCTAGGAACATGTCTGGGTTACTTTGGCAGCTCAGAATCTGGTTGATTGCATATTATATCTAAACCAATCCTTGCTTCCATCCCCCATGCTGCATCTTCTAGGCTTCTGTTCTGAAAAAGCGCAGCACAGAATCTGTCTCTGAATATGGTATACAACAGAGGTGATCAACCCCCAATTTACAGACCATACCAGCCTGCAGAGCTATAGTATCTGGCCCTGGGGTTCCCTATGGGTCTGAAAATTTGGCAGCTAGGGAACGGTGGCAGCTAACTGCCATTCTCCTGCTGGCAAATTTCTGGTGCCAAAGGAGCCATGCAGGATTGATATCATGGCTCTGCATGCTAGATTGAGCATGTGGGGCCAATTGGGGAAGCATGGAATAATGCAGGGCTGAGTGAGGCCAATTGGGACAGTGCAGGGCCAAATGGGGCCAACCAGGGTTGTGCATTGCCAAGTGGGTCCAATCAGGTCAGGGTGAGGCAGTGTATGGCCAAGCAGGGCCCAGTGTGGTAATACAAAGTCACAGGGGACCAAGCAGGGCTGGGTTTGATCCTGGAACACAGGGCTTAATCCAACTTCCAGACTGTCCCCACCCCACTTAGCTGGCCCATGGAGCTAAAAGATTGAGCACCACTGGTACAGAACCTTTCATTTCATAGGATTGGTTTATTTCATATTACTTTATTGTTTAATTGTTTATTTTATAATTGTTTGGCATGTGCTACTCTCTTGCTTATAATCCTGCACCAAGGAGCTTCTAATTTAAGAGGAGGGGAGGGTGGAACTGAGGTAGAGAAGAAGTTGAAGAAAGAAATGCCAATACCCCTTTCTTTGTCTAACTGTGACTAGTTTATTATTTTCATTCAGGGCAAATTTTGCACTGTATGCATTTGTCCTGCTGGTTTCATTTGGATTTACTACTCAGAATGGGTAAGGCTGGCTGAAACACAGTCTTCATATACCAAGTACACAGTTCTGCCCTTTGTAAAATAATAACATGTTAAATAATAAAAGCTGTTCATGATAAAAATAACTGTGCACATAATTTCTGTTGCAGGAAATGTTTGCCTTTACTCAAGACGCACTGAACTACCCTCCAAATACCTTTAGAAACAAATGCTAATGTTAAGAAATGAAATCACAGGAGTAGGTGCACAAAGCTCTTAATATAAGCTCTTTATCTGGAGGATGTTGTAGGCAGGGCCAGCCCTTCTGCATTAGGGTAGAACACGTTTAAGGATTTGCAAACTTTTCCTACATGTGATGGAAGAAGACTGATTAGGGACTAGAGCAGGTCCCAGAACAGAGAATAAACCCTCTATACATATCCTAGGAGCAAGGCAAACGCTTGGGAAAGCACAGAGCAGTAAGTGGTGTTTCTGGAGCGAGAGCTCCCTTGTGATTGGCCAGAGGTGAGACTGAGCAAGTACTTCTGGCCCCAGAGAGGGGCAGCTGAGGAGTGCCTCCTGAGCACAGGATGCCAGGGAAGTTCTCCAGCCAGCACTTGGCTGCTGACACTGATGGAGTAGAGGTGCTCAGCAGACAGGTGGTAGGTCAAAGGATCTCCATGAAAGGAGGTACAGCCAATGAGAGTGTGGCTGCAGTTGGGAAGCTGGAAAGAGTGGCCGGAGAAGCACTGGTAGGAAAGTATTTTGGAGGTTTCCACTTCCTCAGAGGGACTGCCTGGGGTGAATTAGGGTCTGTAGCCCTACATGGACAGTGTTTTCTTGGGTGTTTTTTTTCCTGTGGTAAGATTTTTATCTTTTGTGCCTATCACCTGGTTATACCAATGAGGCTGATTGCCTTGTTAAGGCTCAGGATGGCATAGGTTGATTTTGGCCCTGGTGAGACCAGGACTGCATAGACTGGCTGACCTGTTGAGGGCCAGGACTTGTTAAAGCTACTCACCCCGTTGGGAGCAAGAACTGCCTAGGACCCTGAGGTCTAAAGGCCATAGGCAGGTGGACTCACAGAAGCCTTATTTTTTCATCATAGCTTGGAAAATCTGGGAGCTGGGATGAGAGACCAGACAGGCTGTTCTTGACACCTTTTTTTTTCCCTTTGTGTTTTTTCTTGTTGGACATTTAACTCAGGATTAAGGGCCCATAAGAGTGCACCCTAGCAGTGTGAAGAGGCCTGACTCATTATTTTCCTCTGTTGAAGAGTAGGGAAACACCTAGGTGGAACAACTGCTAGTGGTGGTAAGAGTGGGGTGTAGGAGAGGTGGAGACCCACAAACTGACCTTCCACCCTGTCTCATAAGACTGGCATAACTCCCCATGCATGACCAATCCCTGAGTATCAGGATTTCAACTTGTGGCAGGTAAGAATCACTGAGGGAAGAAATTCCAGCATCCTCAAAGTAAGATCCAACCCAAGATAAAAACATCAACCACATGGGGACCAAGACCCTACAATATGTATGCTTGACACCACACAACAAAGGGACATCCCGGTTATGTCACTTCCACTTCCACTGCTCCCCTTTTTCTCTGTCATACCACTGAAGGCACTAGAGAATAGAAATTGTATCCCACTTCTATTTCTTCCACGTACTGGGATGTTTCTCCCAGTGCTGTTTATGCCACATAAGGGAAACAGTTTCAGACCAGTAAGTAAAGTACTGTTTGCAAATTTGCTGTCTTCAGCACTGATTACTTTTGAATTAGGGATCTTAGGATCAGACATTCAAGATAATTATGTTTGGAATTTTTTTGATGGGGGAGATTAGGTTTTGGGGTTTTTCTTTCTTTCTTTGCTTTTTGGTCACAGGTATCATCTGTATTTCATAGAACTCATGCCTAGAGAGAATTGTACTTTATTGTTTTAGAACAGCAAGAACTGTGTCCATTATTTTATTTTACTCAGGCTTCCAAGTTTTGTTATTATTATTATTGCCCTTTCCCTTCCCCTTCTCTTTTCAGTTTTTTATGTTCTTTGGAGAATATAGGCAGGTGAATAATACCAAGTTTTTATCTGTGTATCATCCTTGCTCATCAAGATCCCACAGAAAAAAATGGAAAGAATAATCCACACTGGTCAATGAGCTAAAAGATGAACTTGATCCATAATTAAACAATACTTTCACATGCCTGAGCAAGCAGCTATCACCAGTCTCTGATGTTCTTTTAGAAGACTCATCTCCATTTGAAAGCTTGCTTTAGAAGGATTTTTTTCCCACTAGCTTCTTTGTCAAATATTTTAAATTATGCCCCAGCTATCAAAATTAATTTTTTCCTTTATAGTTCTTGATACTTTTTCATTTATAGATATACAGTATTATAGCATAAATGCAGCAAAGAACAGTTAATTAAAGCTAGTCATAGGATCACACAATCATAGGAAAGCAGGACTGGAAGGGACCCACAAGTTCATCTAGTCCAGCCCCCTACTCAAGGCAGCATCATACCTGACTGAGGCTAAGGTCCTTCATTAATATTAATGCAGCAACTCCTGTGTCCCTGCAAGGAAGTATCAGTGAGGAATTCCTCACCAGACTGCCCCGGGTCAACTGGCTCCAATGGAGAAGGTGGCATGTCTCTCCCAGAAACTATGAAGTTCAATAGGGATCACTGAGACTTCAAGGCTTAGACTTAATACTTCCATTTTACTAAAGGCCCCTGGCTCTCACTTTCTACCCCATCCCTAGTCCCTGACAGGAAACCTCTAGTGCAGCATTTCTCAACCCATGAGTCAAAACCCAAAAGTGGGTCACAAGAATATATGAAAGGTCATGAACAAACTTTAAAAATGGATTATCCTTTAAAGGAGAGAAATGTGGGAAACTGTGGCTTTTCCCTTGCAGGTTGGCCTTATGTGGCATGTGTGTGTTTACCTGAGAGTTTTGCTGGTGTTTAATGTGGCCAAAAACTATGCTTTTCACTGACATTGCTGAATTGTAAAAGTTTTGAGGATGCACCTTGCCTTAGGCACTCTTATGACCCCCTTTACTGTAGTGTCTGTAATAACAAATATTTAATGTATGGATCTCTTCATGATCATTTAACTTACTGCCTGCATGCTCTCTAGCTGGATCCCTGTATTCACAAAACACCTCCAAGAGGGTTCTTTAGGAGGTAAGGGAAGGCGGCAGGAAAAAGGATAAATGAGGACAAGTTGAGAACTGCTGTACTAATGACAGAGGGGTGTGTGTGTGTGTTTTGACCATAGGCGCTACTACCCACAGACCTAGATGGGACAATTCACTTGTCATTTTGCAAGTCAATGAGAACTTTCGGCCAAGTAAAATTTCAGCAGTTTGGATTCTGTGCACATACACACTGCAAACACACAATGTATCCCTATCTCATTACATAATCTACCCCACAGTAATTAAATAATGTTTTGTTGACCATTTACTTTAATTATATACCTATATATTCTCTATAATATTATATGTAGAGGTGGAATTAAAAAGAGGTTATTAAAGGAAAGTTTATGCTAATTAGGATTTTTTACTATTTCTGTCTCAAATATATCTTCAGGGAGGTATATAAACCAGTGGAAAAATTAAGTAGAAAAAGCTCTGGGCATGAACAAATACTTCATTTCTTAATAATTTCCACAAGATTCAGTGCTACTGTTGTATTAGCATACTGTCATTTCTGTCTGTTTCTTTTTTACTTTTAAAAAATCTATTTGCATAATTATGTAGAGTGCAATCTCTCTTTCAGGTTGTTCTTGGATGCCAACCACTTAGCATTGCATATTACTAAAGGAGATAAGCTTCAGTGCATTTGTGATTTCTTGGACCTGGAAAAAAAAATTGGAACCAATGACATTTTCTATGCTTTTGCCACTATAGTTGTGAAGAAAATAGCTTTAGGTTAAATTGATTTAGGACATTATGGCAGTGCTATGCAAAATCTAGAATTGTCTTCTTTAAATTCTAAAACATATGCACACTGATACAGGCATATATATATACACATACATAAACCTACACTGGCCACAATTCTTTTTTACATCTGTGGAAAAGAAAATCTGAATAAAATTTTGATTTTTGTGATTAAGTTCACATTTTGAAAATAAATGAAGTATTACTAAAACCACCATTGAAAGTTCACTAGAATCTGAACATGAAAGAAAAGGAATAAAGTAAAATGGATAATATGATCTGAAAAATGGAGTCAAATGAAAATATATAATTCAGAATAAATTGAGGAATAACTGGTTAGCCTGAAATATTGCAGAGAAGGACCTCAAGTTGAATATGAGTCAACTGTGTGATTTTTGTTGCAAAAAACCATCAATAACATACTGGGTTGTGTTAATAGGAATGTAACCAGTAAGACAAAGGAAGTAATTCTTATAGTCTATTCAGCGCCTGAACTACTGTGTCCAGTTTCAGGCACCTCAGTTCAAGAGGTTCACTTTAAGCTGCATGGTTGTAGATCGGGCATAGCGTGTGTGCACATTTGCTGGTGCTCGAAGCCGTGCTGGGAACCTGATCTAAGTGAGTCAGGGTTGTGGGGGAGGGTGGGTAGGATTTGGCAGGCTAGCAGATATGCAGAGGGGAGAGGATTGTCTGTCCAGGGCTGGTGGTGGGGGACTAAAAATAGCCAGTCAAGTCTTGGGGGGGGAGGAGGGAAGGGGTAGAAGGGAGGGAAAAGCACAGCCCCAGGTCTGGAGCTAGCAGCTGGCTTTTCCCAGCCCTGGACTGTGCTCTGAATGTGTACGGATGTTCATTAGATTGGGTTAACCCGTTCCCAATCTAACTAAGTTTCACCCCTCAGGTAAGCTAGACACTTTTTCCTAGTTCTAACTCTTGTTAGGGCAATCTAAGTGTAACATCGGCACAAAATCCCAGTCCCAGACTTTACACCCTTGGCCTACTTTCCCTTGCATCCCCTTTCCTAGCTCTTCATCCTAGTCCCTTCCATTGACATATGTTGTCCAAGTCTCCTTCATTGTTATTCCTTCACTTCACCCCCTGGCATTTCAGTAAGGCAGTTTCCTCCCCCTTTTCAATAATGGGGTACTATAGGAAGCCTTGGAAGCACAAGTAAATTTTCTCCCGGCTTAGTCCTTATGATTGGTGCCACAAGAATCACTGGCAGCCAGGAACAGTCATATCAGGAAAAGCTTTGCTCAGCTACTATAACTTTGTGTGATATGCTCAATGCTGTTTGACTATTTTAAGACTTTACCTGCCAAACTGTAACAAATCCCTACTCAGCATATAAAAACTAAAATTTTTAGAGGTTCATGAGTTGGTTAAATTTAAGCAGATTTTCAGAGCTATAACAAAACCTGCATTTCAAGCATCAGTGCCCTTCCCCTCCCAAATTTCAAGTTTGTGCTTAATGGAATGGATGCACTAACATTTCTCAATGAAAGGGTTTTCTGAATCTTTTAACACAAGCGATACAGCATTTTTTTTTCCTTCACTTTATTTTGATCAGTGACTAAACATTTTTGGTTTGGTCTTTTTTTATTTTTTTTGAGGTTTTGCCATCATTTGACTTCAGAAGGGAAAGCTAGAGATAGGAATGAAATAACCAGTGGTACTCATGAGAGAATACAGTGCAGACTATAGAGATTTTTTGATTAATGTGATACAAAAAGGAAAGGTTGGAAAGAAGCAGCTAAGGTAATAGGAAATAGATTTAAATCAGAAGGCTTTTGTATTTGCTTAAAGGATAAACTGACCTTAATGTAATGATCTTTCTTGATTTACACTGAGTAATAATGATGCTTTCTTCTCCTGGCACAATGTGCATTTTACAGTTTCAGCAGTACTCTTTATTTAAATCCTATCATTGGCTACCAGAGTAAACAACAGCTTTAACATGATTATTTGGCATATCCAACTTATTTAAATCTGCACTTGTTAATAAAACTATTAATACATATAGGATATCTGCCTCTTTCTAATGTTTAGGATAAAACAGATTGATATTCTTCCAAGTTTTCAAAGTCTATTATTCTACTGACAGGGTACATCTACATGTGCACTTTACTGCAGAATTGACTAATTAGCTCCACAGTAAAGCATCACCATCTACATGTACACCTGTATTTGGGCACAGTAATTCAGTTTATTATTCAGTTTATTAAGGATTCTGGCTGAAAGCCATGCTCCTGGAAGCAACACGAAAAACATACAACCATAATATCAATAAATTTTGGCAAAAATAACAGAAATACAAATATAATAATAAAATAGAGCCAGCCATTATAAAAACATTATTAGTATAAATATAGTAATAAATCAGATCATGAATCTATAAAAATATTGTACACAGATCCCCATTTGACACAGTACAATCGGATATAGTGTTAAAATTGATCAATCATAACAAGAGGGTGTGATAAATTCACTTTTACTATAGGATAATACTATCTGGGATAAGTACTATCCTATGGCATGGTAATTTATGCCACCTCAATGCATGTGTAGATGGTATTAGTGGCTGGCTAGGGTATGAGGATGCTGCAGTGTGGGGTTAGCCAGCAGGCAGCCCCCATAGCAACCTCATGCTCCACCCAGCCCCTCTGCAGCCTGATGCTGCCACCCGGAGCCTGCGGTTGACCCCAGAACCTGCTTCTAGTTGCTGACTCGGGCACAAACTGCACTGGAATTTATTGCTCCATGCTAATTGCACATGTAGATGCACCCATGGATTTTTTCCTTAAGAGATGCTTGAATAAGTAGTTAGGGAAAAAAAATTCAAGAAGAAACAGCTAACTATTTGGACAAATGTATTGCTAGGAAACATCTGGAAGAAAGGGAAAATCTGCACCATACAAACTATACTTACACCATCTCTACTGTACCAGGGATTGATTAAGATGATACAATGAGTAAATTGCAGACTGTGTAACAGGGAGTGCATAGTTTCATAGTTTCATAGTTTCATAGTAGCTAGAGTCGGAAGGGACCTAGGTAGATCATCTAGTCCGACCCCCTGCCTTAGCAGGAAAGAGCACCGGGGTCAGATGACCCCGGCAAGGTGCTCATCTAACTTCCTTTTAAAAATCCCCAGGCTAGGAGCCTGCACCACTTCCCCTGGAAGCTGGTTCCAGGCCCTAGCCGCCCTGACTGTGAAGTAGCGCCTCCTAATATCTAATCTAAACTTACCCTCTGCCAGCTTGTGACCGTTATTCCTGGTCACTCCTGGCAGCGCACGGGGGAACAGGGACTCCCCCAATACCTGCTGATCCCCCCTGACCAGTTTGTAGCAGGCCACAAGGTCCCCCCTTAACCTTCTCTTGTGGAGGCTAAACAGGTTCAGGTCCCGTAGCCTCTCCTCATAAGGCCTGCCCTGCTGACCCCTGATCATACGAGTGGCCCTCCTCTGAACTCTTTCCATATCGTCCACGTCCCTCTTGAAGTGTGGCGCCCAGAACTGGACGCAGTACTCCAGCTGCGGCCTGACCAGTGCCGCATAGAGGGGGAGGATCACCTCCCTGGACCTGCTCGAGATGCATCTGTGGATGCATGACAGGGTACGGTTGGCCTTCTTGACTGCCTCCCCACACTGCCGGCCCATGTTCATCGTGGAGTCAATGACGACTCCAAGATCCTTTTCCGTCTCCGTGCTGGCAAGAGGGGAGTTCCCCAACCTGTAAGTGTGGTGCCGGTTCTTCCTCCCCATGTGCAACACCTTGCACTTATCAGTGTTAAACCCCATCCTATTCTCATCCGCCCACCGTTGCAACCTGTCAAGGTCAGCTTGTAGCCTATTGCACCCTTCTAGTGCACCCACATCCCCCCACATCTTAGTGTCATCAGCAAACTTGAACAGGGTGCTTTCTACCCCGTCATCCAAGTCACTGATGAAGATGTTGAACAGTGCGGGCCCGAGGACCGAGCCCTGCGGAACCCCACTGCCCACATCCTTCCAGGTCGAGAAGAACCCATCCACTACCACCCTCTGGGTGCGGCCCTCCAACCAGTTGGCGACCCATTTGACCGTGTGGGCATCGACACCACAGTCTCCCAGCTTTTTGATGAGGACAGGGTGAGAGACAGTGTCGAAAGCCTTCCGGAAGTCCAAAAAGACTACATCCACAGCAACCCCTGCGTATAATGATTTGGTGACCTGATCGTAAAAGGCCACCAGGTTGGTCTGACAAGACCTGCCACTGATGAACCCATGTTGGTTGCCCCTGAGCATGCATTCCCCTGCAAGGCCCTCCTGGATGTGTGCCAGGATAATTTTTTCAAAGAGCTTACCCGGGATTGAGGTAAGACTAACTGGCCTGTAATTTCCCGGGTCCTCTTTTTTTCCCTTTTTGAAGATAGGGACCACATTGGCCCTCTTCCAGTCCTCCGGCACCTCACCAGAGCACCACGAGTTCTCATAGAGCCGCGCCAGGGGTCCCGCAATGACCTTGGCCAGTTCCTGTAGAACCCTAGGGTGAAGATTGTCCGGACCAGCGGACTTGAACACGTCCAGCCTCTCCGGAAGTACCCTAACTAACTCCTCGCTAACCCCTGGCCCAGGCGTGTCTCTCTCGGGGCCCGAGGGGGGCCCAGCAGGGAGGTGGCTGAACTGGTCCCTACTTAGGAAGACAGAGGCAAAGAAATGGTTAAATATGTTAGCTTTGTCATCTGGCATGACGACTAAGTTGCCCATCGTGTCCTGCAGGGGCCCCACATTACCCGGGACCCTCTTTTTACCCCCTATGTATTTGAAGAAGGACTTCTTATTGTCCTTAATCCGGGAAGCTAGTCCTATCTCCAACTCTGCCTTGGCCCTCCTGACTGCCCCCCTACATCCTCGGGCGACTGTAACATAGTCCTTCTTGGTGATGACCCCATCTCTCCATTGGGTATATGCCTCCCTTTTAGCAAGCTTTTCTACCTAGATAGAAAACATAGTTAGCAAGGAGACATTCCCGGATGCTCTTAGTGAGCCATGGGGGTTTATGTGCCCTCCTGCTCCCTTTGACCCTATCTAGTTGCACTTATCTCAGTGTTTTGAGGTACGCAGGATTTATTGCCCTGTAACACTGACTTTTCACTAGCCTAGTTTTGACTTTAGTGGTATTACTCTCTTGTTAGAAGAATCAGGCCCGCTACATTAAATATCTACTTACCATTAATTTATTTGTGATTTTCTTTAAAAGCTTTGATTTATTTAAGACAACCTGTACTGAATTTGGGGCTTGGATTTAAAACACTACTGAATACCCTGGAGAGGCAGAAACTGATTTCTTACTTCAGAGGGCTTGATCAAAGGTAAAAGAAGTAGGAAGCTTTCCATCAAATGAAACTCTGAGGAATTGTGTGTGGTGAGTGTGAACATGGGGAGTAGAAGACTGTGGGGTGAAACTTATATACTGGGAGAATGAAAACCATGTTTCCACCCCCTGGCTCCCCAAATATTATTTCCATATTTATTTCACAGACAACTCTAGCAACTGTGCTATGAGATTAGAAGCTGGCATGTAAACGGGGCCCAATTCAAAGCCCACTGGAAAAACTCATCTTCACATGGGCATGGGATCTGGCCCTCAGAACTCACTTCAGAGTGGATCTACAATGCATTGTGTGCATTATGCATTGTGAGTAACTTCACTAGAGTTAATGTCAGTTATCAGAGTTTGATGCATAGTTTTAGCAGAATCAGGGCTGAGATATTTCATTTTCATATAGCAAAATTCCTTCAACCCCAAACTGACTTTTGAAAAGGCATGGCATAGATTTTCATTTGGGAGGAACTAATTAGCTTCCATCATATTTATTTTTAATAATTTTGCCATATACTGCACATACAAAATGGACCTGGTGTTAAACAGGCACAACATCATATTGTAACCATAGTAAAAATAAATAAACCAAAATGATGTCTTAGCGGACCCTCAACTCAGACCAAAATCCTACCCAAAAGGAAATAGCTGACCAAAGCTATTTAAATGTATTCTTATATCAACTTTCTGGGAAAGTAACACTTTGAAATCCATTTTAGTGTTGTAATTTGCATCAATTTTCTTCCTATGTATATATCTTTGGTGAACTTCTTCACCTAGCACTACCCATTAGCTATCACAGTGATTAAAGAGTGATTCACTCAAATTGAAAAGACTCTTATGAAATTTGCAATTCATAAAGTAGTAAATTTATACCTACAGCTTGAAGTATGCACCACTTTCATTATTTGTTAACTTATAGGTAAATGTTATGAATTAAAATTGATATTTGTAACTATACAAATTGTGAAAATCAGTTTGGTTTTAAATTAGGAAATCTGCTATATGATTTGATGAAGTAGAGAGTGAGGTTTTTTGTTTGTTTGTTTGTTTTTTTGCTGGAGGGCTAAAGCTGGCTACTCCTGGTACATTTCCTGGACTCTTTCAAGCTTGAAATCAAAAGCTGGCATATGGTAGAGTTTGCTGCTACTTTTTCTTCTCTTCTTAAGTAAGGGTGTGTAGAACCTGGGAATTGTGCCTTTTTCAGGTTTTGTTCCTATAAACTATGAAAAATGAGTAAAGGCTGAGAGAAATATATTTAAAGGCCATCCTTCATATCAGAAATGTTGCAATCTTAAAATTACAGCTGGAATTTATATTTGATTAATAATTGAGTTCAAGTATTATTTTAGTCATTTTCAATATCAGTTATTTATGAGTTTAAAGACAGACCCCAATCCAGCAATGCAGTCTGGATTTATCTCTCGCTCTCACACACACACACACACACACACACACACACACACACACACGCATGAGCACACTGCCCCCTCCTCTCCCCCCCCCCCCACAGAGCAGTGTATGTATGGGTAGTCCCTGTGCCCACACAATTATGTAGACGCTGGAATCTGCCCACAGATATCACAGAACAGAATGATAGTGGTTATATATTCTAAATTGCAGGGTAGAGACAAGTGTTTTCAGGCCCAAATCTGCCCTCACTGAATTCAACAGAAGCCATACCGGGCCGTTAGTCTGGTCCTCTGGCCTTTTTAGAAATTTAATCTCTTTCTACTTTTTCATCTTACTTCTATATTTCAAAAAATAACTTTGGGAAGAAGTAAAAAACCCTCCATTTTTACAACTTTTTTCCTGAAAGATGGAGTGAATTGGCTGCAGTGATTTATAGAGAATTTATTTTAACGGGTTCATGGCTCAAGTGGGTACTATGAATTGTGTCTCCTTAGTGCTTAATAGCTGTAATATTCAATATATCGCATAAATTCAGGCATCTGTTCTGTTAAACTTTTCATTGCTTGAAAATTGTCCTTGTACACCAAAAAGCCCTGTGACTAAAGTATTAGGATATCTTTAGTGCTACAGTTGTTAGTTCTAGTTTGAAATAATAGAGAATGACTATAACGTCATTCAGAGAAACTAAAATGAGGAAGTCAGTGCTGTCTTGTAAAATAGAAAATGTAAGTGTCTCTGCTATGATGTGCTAGTGGGTATAATTGAGTCTCGTCGGATAGTTCTGTATTCTATGCTATATCCCATTTTGCAAAACTGCATGTATAAAATATCTAAGGCTCTTATTCTTATTTCAGTATCTTGAAATTGTATATTGAATCATTCAGAGTCATCACTATAGTAAAAATGGTAAAAGGGTTAGATTTTGAAAAGCAAATGAAGACTTGGGTGGCCAATTTGAGATGTTATCAAAAGACTTGATTTTCACAAGATAAATGCTCAAGACTTTGTGAACAGCAGTCCCTTTTTTCACTTCTTTACTATGTTTTCAATGTCTGCAGTATACTTCTAAAAACAAAACTGCCAGCAGCATCTTTCTTTCCCAGATTATCACACTTACCTCAGAATTCCTTCTTTTCTCCATAGTATCATGTTCTAGTTTATCTGAGTTTGCTCATTCATACTATCAGCCCTACCCCATTCTGTCAATGATACCCACCTAGATAGTCATTTGCCTATTTCTGTAACCATTTCCACAATTATCCCATGCCATGCCTGACACATGAAATACCCGTTCTAATTTGGTTCACAAAGCCACATTCATCTATCCTGATAAAAGATTAATAGGAGCAAATCATACAGCATACAGTAGTCTACATAAAGATGGGCGACTTAAAACTTACCTCAGTAAGTAAAAAGCAATAAAGTAAAAGTAAAATGAAGCTAGGCAGTGAGGACTGCCTACTGTGAGTGAGCTCCTGTAGACATGTGGGGAGCCTGCTCTGATGCACTGGAAATCCAGTGCATCAGAGTAGACTTGATTAATCACATCTGCTGGAGCATGGAAATTGATACGCTCCAGCAGCCTCTTGTGTCATGTGTATCAGCATCCCCATCCATCTCTACACTGGAAAAATGGTGGTGGGATGCTTTGAAATAAAATACATTCCCTGAGATTTTGTTCAAGGCGGCATGCTACCACTTTTTCAGTTCGGGGATGCTGATAAATGTGTCATGTGGGTGTTTTTAATTAACACAGCTTGCTAATTAAAGTGCCCAGTGCTGCATCCCAGAGCATATGTAAAAATGCCCTGAGATTTCAGATAATGCCAGTGTTTCCTTCAGTTTGTTCATTTAATGTATAAGGCTTTGAAGATGTTCAAATTACATTTACAGACAATGAAATGTCTATTACATATTGGTAAGTGATTTTCTTGCTGACTACATCAATCAATTTGAATTGTACCTTCTCTTAAGAAGTTTGCAGCATAGTCCTTGCAAAACTGTTTAAATCTTGTAAGAAATGTATAGGTGAATAGAGAGATGTATCAGAAATAACAAATAGATACATTAGTCAGTATTTACATGTCAATTCTATTCATTTTCTCTTATTTTTAATAGAAATTCTAATGATGCTCATTTGCTCTTCATATTTTCCATGTAAGATCAGACATGTAGAGAAGTGGAGTTCAGTAGTAATGTGCGGATTCTATCAATAGCGCAAACATCATAATACATGGAAGATGCACTTTAAAGCTGTAAATGTGTAAACATTTTGGTTTAGATTATTTGGTTGTACTAAGATGGTATCATTGTAGTTTGCATTCCAAATATTTATCATTGGATTTTTTTATTAAGATTTTTAAAATTAGTATTCGGAAACAGGAATTTTATTTATTTATTAATAGTATTTAGACACAAGGCTAATGTAAATTACTTGAGTATTAAAGCAAAAAAAATCCTAAAATGTAAATGCTTAGGATTGGGAATCCAAAAAAAAGATGACAAAGCTGGTAGGGAAATACAGATTACCCAAGCGAGGGACTAATAATAGAGGGATGGGGGTGAGGAGGGGAATGCAACTAGGTTAGCCAACTAAGCCTGTGGGCAGGGGATGGGGAGAAGGGGGAAGGGGAGGGAGGGGGTTCACGATGCTGAGAGAAAGGAGTTAGATACACACAAACCCGTTACAATGGTCCGCAAGGATGGAGGAAGTGGTTCAAAGGAAGCGTCTCAGTCAGTATCGAATCTCATTGCGGGGGTCCTCTTCGGGTGGAGCGGGGTCATCTGTGGTTGAAGAATCCTCTCAAAGTGGAGGTCTGTCTGGTGCAGAGGGGGGCGGTTCAGGCGGTGGCTCGTCTGGTGGGGTTGGAGTACTGGCAGTGGCCCATGATGTGTTCCACGTAGATGTTGCGAGACCAACGGATGGTGTCGGACACCATGAGGCAGCGCATCAGCTTGGCGTAGCAGCAGGAGATGTGGCAGGCATGCAGGACGCTCTTGTTGCTGGGGTCCCAGGCTCCAAGCATTCCCATGATGATCGCATCGACCATCACGTCGTAGCCATAGCCCCTCAGGGTGTCGGCCAGCGGGGTGTACTTCTCCCACTTGCAAGCCCGGGCGTCAGTGAAGGCTTGGCACTGGTTCTCGAAGGGGATGGTGACGTCCATGATCACGACCTTCTTGGCCTCTTCGTTGGTGATGACTATATTGGGTCGCATCTGGCTCTTGCAGCCCGGGATGGTGTGGCTCACGGAGATCTCCCCCGTCGTGGCCAGGGATATATATTAATTGATAAATGTTAATATGAGCCAAATCCTGGAATCCTTACTTAGGGTAGCTCATGCAGAGATACCAGACACATTATATATATATATTAGCAAACTGCCAGTCAAGAGTGAAGGCAGGGGGAGGTGGACAGAACACCACTACCCACCATCCCGCACCAATGCCACCTCCCCGTGCCACCCCTCCCTGTGGAATGAGGAGGGGGGTGGCGTGGGGCTGGCATGGAACAGGGAGGGTCAGTTGTCCTGGGTAAGGGGACCCCTGGTAACCAAGGAATCTTGATGATCCTCAGTAACAACCACTGCCCAACAATTGCAAAACTTCCTTACAGCTTGACATGATACAAATGAAAGAAAACAAGCAGTACTGTTTCAACTGAGACTTTTGATAAACCATTTTTACATAGTTATATTTTTACATTTACATTTTTGCATTACATTTTTATAAGTCCAAGCATTGATAGTTATGTTTTTTACATAGATGGGGGAAGCAGCAGGGGGAAAAGGCTAGGAAGACCTGTCCAGGGAGGGGAGGGCATGTAGGCCAGCACCAACCAAGGGTGCTAAGAGACAGCCCCCCATCCATGGGGGAAGCAGCTGTTGGTATTCAAGTCATGAATCTGGCTGAAAAAAAAATTTTATTTGTGAAGAGAATAATATTATATCACAAAGCAGTTATATTATATATATATATATCACAAATATTTCCAAATATATCATGAAGCAGTTATATTATATCACAAAAAAAACCCAGAGGAGGTGTTTTGTCCCAGACAGAGCCCCAGCCAGAAGGCAAGAGGCAGGGAGAGAGCTTGCCATCTGCTCTCAGGAATGTTAATACGTTATGATCTGGAGAAGTTGAAACAGGACAAGCTGCTCAGCTTGAACTCCTACATCAATGGGGCTGGCTGTGTGTGTGTGGGTGCCTGGTTGTATTGGAAGGCCCACCATGGAATGGGGAAGCTGGGATGCCCTTGGTAGTGAAAAACTGGCTGAAAACCCTTTTTGTGTGTGTGAAAAGAATAACATTATATCATAAAGTTTACTTTCAACCAACACTGTTCAAAGCTGCATGTAATCTTGGTCTTAATTTTTAGGGAAATCCTTTTTTAAGATTTTACCCAAAAAAAAAAAAATAAAGCTGCTGAGAGAGTGTGTGTGTGTGTGTGCGCACACATGCAGGGCTGTGTATGGAAAGTTTTGAGGCCAAAAAAAGCACCTGGGTGCCCTGTGCAACTTGTATCCAAGGAAAGTGAGGGACACTGGGCTAGGTCAGGTGGTGATGCCCTTTGGGACCCTGGATCCAGGGGAGAGGCAATGCTTAAGCACACTGGGGGGGGTAGCCCTAGGGGTACCCTGCACCCAGCACTCTGTGGAAACAGCGTGCTGCCTGAAGGGTGCCCCACCTTCACCCAGTCTTGGGAGATACTTGTATACACTTGGGGAGCCCTGTGGGGCTTTGCACAGAAAGGTTTGGCTCCAAAAAAAAAGTGCCCAAGTGTCCTGTGCTTGGGGGTTAGCTTTGCACAGTAAGATTTCACACCTTAGACCCCCGAGCACCCCATGCAACTTGCACCCAGGAAAAGAGAGTGGCAGTAGTGCTGCAGCTGGGTGTTTCTTGTCCTAAGGCACCATCTGGCAGTAAGGTAGGGCTGAAATGTCTTAAGGGTAAAATTGTTCTGACATGCCCTCTAATGCTTTTTACTAGTCATAGAATAATAAGCCCTTACATGGCAAATCACATCCACTTTACTTATTTAGCCATCTTAAACTAAGAAAGAAAAATTAAACCAGGAACATTTTTAGCAACTAAATGCTGAGTATGTGTACAAGGGCCTTAAGAGTTTAGGGTTTTGTATTTCTATATGTGTTACATACACTAATCTCAACCAAAGGTGATCTCAGCTAATTAGACATTAATTTCCCTGTGTTGCAATTCAATATTTGCAATTTGCTTAATGTAGTTTCATATTTTTCAGTGTATTTTTTAAACCAAAGTTGTACTAGGAGCTACTTCACATAGCTTTGAGTATATTTTCATTTTTTAAATATCACATACATATGGCACAAAATAGTTATAATAATTTGTTATTACATTTTGTAGCTCCATAACAAGAGATTCTTTTATAAACCACAGGCTAAACCCTATTTCACCTCTATCTTCCTAAGTGACACCTAGGTGGTCATGTAAATACAATTCTAGGCACTCAGGTGCTGTTTGAATTCTGTTTCCACCTGTGGTGAAATAGGATCACCCAGGTACATGTGTATCTGCTTAACCTTAAACAGAGGAGGAGGTAGATCTTTTTTTGCCTAATGTTTAGGACCCTTGCTTAGAAAGCAAGAGATCCCCCTCATTGCTCAAGCAGGAATCTTCCTTCCCTCCCTCCCAGCTTCCATAGCACAGACCTCAGCCCTATGGACCCTAAGCATGTGGTATGCTAGATAATGCTGAGAGGAGTCTCTGTGTATGTGTGTCTCCACTTTCACTGAGACAAGCAGACAGAACAGTGAATGCTTAGGGCTTTTTGGAGCTAAACAACAGCTCAGCTGGTAAGCTGTTTAAGAAGAATTTGAACTACTAGAGAGAGGCTATTGTTTTGCTGATGGAGTGATAAAAACTGTTATCAGCTCCTTGCTTGCTTGTTCACCTGTCAGCTTGCTGCAGGCAGTATAAAGAAGCAGGGAGAGGGAGACTGAAAAGCTCTGTATCATCAAGAGATTCATGCACTGCACCCCCACACCTCCCCAGCCTTGCCTCAGAATACTAGCAGGGGGCTCAGGTCTGGCAACACTCCTGCCCCTTGAGCAGTGAGCAGGGAAAAGCGAGGGATGGTACAGGCAGACCTCCCTAATAAGAGGTTCTGCCCAGGCCTAGCCATGCCCCCCTCAGCTCAGGACTCTGGAAGGGAAGGGAGAGCTGCTTTAGTGTCCCCTGGCTCCTAACCTGAGCCACTGCAGGCATGCACGTGAATTTACTCAGTTCAGGGAGAATCTCTGTCCAGTTACAAACTGGTTCAGCCTAGCCAGGTTGGACTAACCTGCAAGGACTGAATTAATTCAGACTAAGGCTTTTTGAATGTCTGTCTCTAGCCCAGATGTTGCCTCTGTAGGCTATAATAGCATACTCTGAACTTGGCATCTGGAACTGCTGTGTATGTTAAACTGTCCTGATAAAGTATAGAGTTCTATATGGCAAGCCTTAATCAAGCAAAACTTCATTGTTATCCATGTCTTCAAGATTGTGCCTTTGATCTCTAGTGTTAGATACTACTTAATATATTCATACCCCCAAGTCTTTATTTATTTCTAGACAAAATTGGATCCTGGATACTTAAGGTTTATATATTGCCTACTGCATAGCTTTCTTTGCACTCTGTAAGCATTTTTATATTATCATTATTGTTGAAGCAAAATTTTGAATATGGGTGCTGCCAATGCCTGAACTTAGTTTGACTGAGAGTGGAAAACTCCATACAGGATCGGAACTGCCCTTTCAGAGTGAGATAGTCCAAAACCTTTGGGCTTGTCAATCAACCATGACCCAGTTTTCTGTGTTGCTCATGCACAGAAACAACCAAGCCCTGATCTGACGCATGCTCAGTCTTTCTGTAGCATGAGGTAATCTGGCTAGAACTTTCTGTTTGAAGAATGATTTGATTGGCTAATAAATTCATATTTAAGACTAATGAGCCTCTCCTTCAGGGGGGAAATCGTGATATCTGGAGGCAGAGGCTGGTGCTTCAGGGACTGTCCCTCAGTCAGGCTTTAGGGCCTATTGTTCTCCTCTCCCAATTGGCACTTTGTGCTACTAGATTTGATTGCGGTTTTGATTTCCTGGTCTCCGACTGATTTTCACCGATTACCGACTACGATTTGGACTACCTCACTCCGACCTCACCTCGTCATCTCGGCATCCTGACCTTGGCATTATTCTCCAACCACCCGATTGTCCATCATCTGGGACTGGTGTCACGTCATATTGTTCTACGCGTTACAGCTTTGTTTGTTTGTTTCCCAATTCATGAGCTGTTGACCAGCCCTGGGACTAACAGTGGGCAGCCGCACCTATCCCCTGCGGGTAGAAAGCAAGGGCTCACTGTGAACTTCATGGGCTAACAGACCCCTCTGTTATATTCGTTGTTACTGTAACTGAAGACATCGTTTCCTACGCACCTAAGCGTAAGTTACATAAATTTCACCGTGTTCAAGAAACTGCTGCGCTTCTGTGCCTCAGTTCTCCTCGCCAAAAAACCCGGTCTGTTTTCATGTTTAATTGCCACCCCGGCCCACCATGACACTGGGGCTTGGTTCATCCCCCCGGGACAATTATACAAAAGATGTGTCTGATATTGGGAGTTAATGAATATTCATTCAGTTTACCTTTCGGTTTACAAACTGTATAAGAATTTGCTAGAGCACGGAGAAGTATTTTACTGGTCTCTCAAGGTGCAAAATAGCTGTGAGAGGATAGGAAGACATTTTAATATTATAATCTGAACACTTTCTATTTAGCTGATCCAGATTTTAACAAAACTTATTTATTCAAACAAAACCTCTCTAGAGCATTTGGTAGAGGAAAAAAAATAGAATTCTTACATTTTCATATGTAAAAAAAAATTAAAAATGAACTAGGAAAAGAGCAAAATGTAGTCATATGTAGAAGTTATGTCAGATTCAGATGGGATTAAGATTGCTGATAAAACTGGGTTTTATAAATTAACATCCTTAGCTGAATGGTTCTTGTTTAACGATTTCTTAGCAATTAAAAATACCATAAAACCTTATGAATTCTCACTTCACTAATCCCCAAACCTGATAATTTTTACAAAGGAATTTGGCAGTCTCTACCCATTTCACAGCAAAGATTTAATAACACGGAGCAGAGGGGCCTACTATTACTAAGATTTCAATGCATTTACAATATATGTTGCATAAATATTGCAGATGAGCTGAAAGAAAAACTTTAGAGATGGATATTTCCAAATTCCTCTTGGGATGTGAACTTGATATAGATGTATAATATCACAATGTGTCAGATGAAAACCCTGAGCTGTGGGAAAGTAGGATCTTTCAAGAGTAGTTAGATCTTTGCAGTTTAGCACCTTCACTAATAAATATGTGACATAAATATCAACTGTGCAAATATTATCCCCATTTGTACCCTCTTCATTGGTCTTTTTATTGCTTCTGTGAGGGTGTCTACAGTTTTCTTAATTTCTTAAATATTCTAGAAAGCTTCACTGAGGAACAGGGGAAGCTTCTGGGCCAAGTATAAACATTACACTTTTAAGTTACCAGAAACTGGTTTATGCTCATAACAGAAGTTCAGCACACATAGGGTGTGTCTACACATGCAATTAATGTGCATGAATAAACTCTGGAGCTTATTGCTCTGGAGTTTTTTGCTACTGGGCACACTGTTTGAATGTGTGCCCATCAGCAAAAAAACTCTGTAGTGTATTGCTTCTGCATTTATACGTGAGCAGCACATTGAGCCTGGGTGGAGCAGCCCCAGCTGGCAGCAGCCCAGGGCTACTCCAACCAGGCTCAATGTGCTGTGGAAGGGCTGGCTGGGGCACGAGGGTGCTTCAGCATGGGGCTAGCCAGCAGGCAGCCTGCACACTGAAGCACCTGTGTGCTTCAGCCAGCCCTGTCAGTGTCTACACGTGCATTCTGGAGTTTATTAGTTTCATGCACCCAAATAGGGGTGCACGTGTAGATGTTGAGACATTTATGGCAGAACCATTTAGACAGCTCTGCAGTAAATGTCTTGTGCAGATTTGCCTACAGACTGATTTAAAAATAGTGGAACCCAGGCTAAGATTTGGAAACCTGCCTTGACCCCAAAAGACAAATGTGTGTTCTGTTCACTACTAATCTGAACTACACTGCTTACAGAAAACTGTATAACTTAGATGGCTTCCACCTTGGGTACCTAGCCCTGGAGAAAAGTTTTATCCTGATATATTATTCTAATAAGTTTTCATGGATCATATTAGAACAAAACAACTTTTACTGTGATTCTTTACCATTGCCACATGACATCCTCACTGTTTTAATTGTTGTAATCTCATCATTGCATGTGTAATAACTTCATTTAATTCACCCTAGCCAATAAAGTACATATTAATTGTGAAGATCAGTAACTCATAACCTAGACCTAACGATTTCAATCTCCTACCTTGACTCTAATTTCACTTACCTTATTTACAAGATAACTTTACATTCTCTGATTTTTTCCTACCTTTTTTTCATAACTTTGTTCAAATAAGAATTCTCCTGCTGAAACGTTAATTTATGTCTTCATTTCCTCTTATGCTTGTTCAGCTGGCTTTATAGATTTTGTTTGCAAGGTTCTCCACATCCTGCTTTAATCTGGTCCAGGAACTGTTGTTACCCAATAGCTCAAGGAAAGCTATTCTCACAATATTTCTGGCCTAGATGAAACCAGGAAACATTCCAATAAAACCTGATTTTGTGTTTTTTCAAGACCAAAAGGAACTGGATAAACATCCAGTTGGGTTAATATCTGAAACAAACCTTTCTATTGCTATTAAGCTGTACAAAATTCAGTGATTATGTTTCACAAAGATTCTTCCAGATATTTTCTTTGGCTCTGTTTCACGTGGATATGTAGTCCTATTGATATTTTTATCAGACTTATGTTGATCTCTAATTTCAAATGAGTTAACTTAGAAAACATTTTGTGTTTTTTTGTGTTTGTTTGTAAAAAATAACCTAATGGAAAAAGTTTATTTGTTGTTCAATTGTTAAAGAAAATGTTAATAAATACTCACTGAAGGCCAGTTTTGTTTTAATAAATGTGATCATGCCACAAGCATGATTTTAAAAATTATACTTATGCAATTCAGAAACAGAAATCTTCTTTACAGCCTCTGTGTCCAATAACAAATAATTAAGAGCACTGATTTTGAATGTCAAATAAACTGAATAGCTTGCGAGACATCTACCAGCTAATAATTATTTGCAGAACTTTTTCTATAGCAATTTAGAACACCAGTTCCATTAACTGTAATCTGTTTGTAAAAATTTATGAACAGAAAAAGAGGCAATATTTGTTAGACTTTTCACCAAAAATTATTTATCCAACTTCAAAGAATTCAAAGTGTCAGCATCAAGTATTATCTACTTTGAATTAAAGCCTTAATGAAAAGTTTTGTTGTAAACCCATAAATCATCCAAAACTTGCTTGAATGCAGACTTAGGTTTATGAACTCTAGAGAATGTTTTAATGAACTTATGTAGAATTTCAAATCTGTAACCAAACTCAAAACCAAGTGTCATGTTGTTTTAAGTTGCACAGTAATCACTTTAGTCCTTTCACAGATTTCAGAAGAGCTGCATTTTTGTTGTGCCATTGCGACTCCTCCATTTTTAGGCACCAGGACAAATTTAGTTTATCTGCTGCTATGGAAGGTCCCTCCACTTGCTTTCTAAAGCATAACATGGACGTGAATTTTTGTGCAGCCAAACTTTTGCAAAGGTAGTTACACCCATTCTGACAGGTAAATACATTTATGTATGTCAGGTTAACACAATTCAACCTTGTCATGCTTTGCCTTTGATTTCAACAATGCTCATTTGAAATAGTGCATTACATCGTTATCTACAAAATGATATCTCACTAATTAAATTACCTACATTACATTCAGCAAAAATTCATCAACAGCTATATACAAGAGCTCCTTGCCTGAAGATGACAAAAATGTTACACAGGCTTCAAATACATGTTCAAATGCTTACACACAAATAATTTCTTAAGCATTTCTCTGGTTTTGTGAGGCAGCATTTAGCCCTAATGACATTCATGTCAGGACTGCAGATGATAAACACGTTTGTTTTTATTCTGTACAGATATTGCTCCTGTGTGACTGGTAAGCATGAGGAATAGAATCAAATCTACAGAAAGCAGTGTAATTTTATTTAAAATGTCACACAATTGCCTTTATTATTCCAGCTGGCTTGAAGAAAGAAAGGTCCCTCTGTTAATGAGACCAACACGTCCAGTTCCATTATAATAGCTTTAAGCTAATAAATAAGATCTTTGCACAGTTCTCCTTTTATTTTTTTCCAGCAGTATTTTGTTCTCTTATTCTACAAAATACAGTGTGGAATAATTGTAATTGCTGGATACTTGGGGAAATGAAAATTACATGGAAAGGCTCCTCCCTCGTTTCACTCAGCACAGCATACTAATTGAAAATATCCCAGGGGGGTCTCTCCTCCCATTGAATCTTGCACATAACTCCCATTAATGTTACCATAGCATTAAGGCATGACAGAGTATGTTTTATTTGTCCAGTAATAGGCACCTTGAGGGCCTTACGATGAAGCCTATTCTGTAAATGAGATAGTTATAAGGCTGGTGTGGGCATACACACATTTTGTGTATTTAAACAGAAATGTGACATCCCTAAAAAGAGCTAAACATCAAATTAGTAAATACTGTATTTAGTTGAATAGAAGGTGACCCTGATTATAAAATGAGTCCCCAATAATTAGGTTCTATATATGGAAAAATGTATAAATTTGTTATCATTTTCCATAAATAGACCCTAATTAACATATGTTTACCTTGAATGTGTGCCTCCCCCCTCCCCCACTACAGCAGGGAAAATAAATCTGAGGCGTCAGGTAGCCCTTTGCTCTTTGCTTCCCCCCAACTTTTTCCCCTGGAAGCCCCCTCCCCTTTTCCTTATTGTCAGATCCTACTCTCCCTGAGAACATGGAAGTGAAAAGCAAATTCAAAAATAACTTTGAAATTAAATACAACTATAGCAATTTGCATATAATACCCATACACTTTGTTCATCTAGAATTGATGCATGTTGTCTTTATTTTTTGAACTGCTGCAAGTTTTAGCGCACATACGCCATAAACACACTTTTGTGTAGCACTTTGGAAGCTACTTATATGTATCACAAACCACACATGATGTTAGTCCAAAACCAAAAGGCTCATGATTTATGAACATAGCTCATTGGGCTGAGCCCCAGCAGAGTGTATAGCATTTCAAGCCATGGTAACCCCATAGTTCAGCACTGCTCATTATATGTGTGTACTCCAGATATTCCTCTCCCCTCCCCTCCAGATACTCCTACAAAGGATCCATGTACTAATTAGCCCATACTCACGACTGGAACCAGGTGTTCTTGCCATGAGTCCTGGGATGCTCCAAAAATGTATATGCAGATAAGACACAGGGCAACCTCATCTGGCTTCACTTCATGGAGATTGGAACCATACGAATTCTATGTGCCAATCTGAGAGAGGGACCAACAGAGGGATTCTAGGTCAACCATATGCAATGCTGTGGCTTACCATGACTTTAAAAAAAGTTGGCAGTGAGGGAGTCTGCACTTAATGGATACTACCATATGTCTTATTCAGATGGGCTGTACTAATCTATTCTTGTAGTAGGTTCCCATCAGCATGTTTGCCCAGTGTGAGCTATATGTTTTATAGTCATGGTCTGTGTTGGTTGCATTTAATCAGCTTCACAGTTGATTTCCATTGTTGGACACATACTTCTTTTGGCAGCAGTTTAGTGATAGACAATGTTTTCAGTGAGATTTCCTTTTAAGCAATTATAGGATGAGGGGCTTTTTTCCCCGTGGCAGTTGGGGGAAAAAATCTTGTCTTTTATTTGAGTAAATGCAGTAAATAAGAAGAGTTAACATCTATTTAGTTTTCCATTCTTGAAGGTATGTAAATGGCTGCCCTCAGTACATTCACTCAGGTGTGGGAATCTTAATGGGTCTGAGACTGATAGTACAGATTTGTCCCACTGAGCATGGGACAAATCAATAATTCTACTGATGTCAATAGAGATACAAGAGCATAGGACTGTTGTTAAACTGATCAAAATCAGAGCCATCAAATATATTTTTACCACAGGAAAAATGAAGACATGCACAGAGCTTTGGTGATTAGCCAAAAGATAGATTGTGAAGTTTTAGAACTGAAGCTCGTGAATTCCTGGCCTTCAGGGCAGTGCTCAATCCAATCCACTTCCTTGATTGCAGCAACTTTTGGAATGCACAAAGCTAGACTTTCAAAAGCAACCTGAAAAATTGCCAGGCTTTGCACACACTAAGTAGGTAGTTGTATGGTCACAGGCCAATTTTGTGGATGCAAGTAAAAATGATATACTTCACCACCAAAGCCATAATGTATTGTAACTATGCATCAGAAGAAAAATTACTAACCATTAATGTAGAACCTGTGCTGTTGGGCTTAGTAGGAGAGCAGATGGGGACTTAAAGTGGGAGAGGAGAGCAAGGTTCTGAGAGGAGTTAAAAAGGAGTGGTGGTTGAAAATTGAGCAGAAACAGACTGAACTCAAAGAGAGGATGTGGCTGCTGGGAAAGAAATATAGAACTTCAGGGGTGATATTCTGGTCCTACTGAAGTCTAAAGGAATTTTGTCACTAACTTCAATAGAGCCCAAGTGAGCTTTAGGAACTCGTATCAGGAAGGGATTAATCTGGACATGTTTTGGTATGGAGGACAGACTGCATCTAAGTAACTTAACCCTAGTCACACATACAGCACATTACCTTGCTCTGTCATTTGCCCTACAGTAAAATGCACAACTTCCCTTGGATGGTGGTTCTCAACTTTTTAAAACTTATGGCACCCCTCATTAAATTGGAGGCACCCCTTGGAAAATGCCAGCTCTTAGCATGGCAAAATAATGGAACATTTATTCTGTTGCAAGGAATTCAGACAGACCACAACATTAAGAATGTTTTTGACACTATGGATTCCCATTTGAAATCTGGATTTATCTTGTGAACTATGTTGGTGTTTGTGTACCTCATATTGGCCCACTTTGTGGCACCCCAGGATGCTGGGGCACTTTAGCTAAGAAGCACTGCCCTAGGAAATTTATCAGAAGAGGAGAGGACCATCCCCCTTGTTTCTTTCTGTCTTCATTTCTCCTAACTACACCTTTCATGGTCTTTTCTTGCTCCGCCATATGAAGTTAAATAAAAAGACAACGTGCTTGGCTTCAGGAAGACAGTGCATGGCAATGGAGAAGGTAAGTTCCAAACCACATCTTCTGAGCAGACTTATTAATGTTTGGCACTCTTCTGCTTAAGGGATACAGCCTGCAGCCTTTAGTCCTAAAGTGTTCAACAGCACAGCTAATTACTGAGAAAAGACATTAGTAAGACTTCCCTATTGGCTAAATTCTGCACTGACTTGTTACTTTGCATCAGCTCAGAATTTGGCCCTTTATATTAGGTATGTTTGTGCCTATTAGGGGCTTGGCCATGCACCCATTAAAATACCCAAGGATTTCCCTGTGGACTGAGATAGAAGCAGGACTAGACTCTTTAATATTTTACTTAGCCAGAAATAATTCCTTTTTGCCTTGTGTTTCAAGACATTATACTAATTGACCCAATTTAACAAAAATAAACAAAGGGACAAGATGTAGGAAGACTTTCTATATAGAGAGAAAGGTGGGTAAAAACAATGACATTAAATTAAGGCAATAATTAATAATAGCAATCCCCCTTTTGTTAAACTCCACAAAAAAGCTGTTATAAGGATAAATCACATGTCATAAGTTTGGGACTAATTATGCTAATGAGATAATGTCATCCTAGTATAGAACGGGAAGTCCTGCTTATATTAAATCTCTCAGTATGTCCATTATGAACAAAATCATTCCAGGAGACTAAGCTTTCTCTATAAGGCTTCTTTTTAAAGCATTATGGTATTTACACTCCATGAATAAGATTAATTAAGAAATATGTGCCATATTTTTGGGGACACATGAAGTCAGAGACATACACTTTTGACTGGACCATGAGTGGAGATGAAAGTACAATACTGGAGAATATTTGTTAAACACAGAGGAACTGTATTTTCTCTGTGGAGACTTCCTTGTTGAATCATGCAGAAATTATTGATTATATTTCAAAGGAATTTTTTTCCCCCTTTTTAATAGATGCCAATTACTTCATGTGTCTGAAGATGTCTAAGCTTCAAACGGATTTGGGAACTATAGTAGGAAAAGAATTAATGGGGAATGAACAGTGTCACCAAAACAGCCTTATTTCCAAAGAAAAAAGAACCCTTTCTTCAACATAAAGCATCAACTTTGCCTTTTTTTGTTTGTTTGCTTGTTTGATCATGAAGAAGCATAGGAATAGGACAGGTTTTTTTTAATAGAGTCCTAAACCTTGAAGATTATGATAATTTTAAAAGTGACACAGGGTTTTTTATATATATAAACTAGGGGTATGCGAAACAGGCCATATTCGATTCAGATTCGGCCCAAACTGAGGACTGCGATTCAATTAGTTGATTCAGATCGCTGTTCTTGATTCAAATCAGCCGAATCTGAATCTGAAGATTCAACGCTAATTTGGAGAATCAGCGATTCGGCCATAGACACAGCTTTAAATGTTTTTTCTACATACCTTGAGGTACCAGGTGCAGCTCCTGAACGCTGCGAGGCTGGGGTGGATGGAGCGTCCCACAGAATACACAAGGTGCTGAGGGCACTTTTTATTAGAGCAGCTCCCAAGAGCCACTGTTATTAAAGCGCCTCCCCTACCCCAGCCTGTGTAAAAGATGCCTCCAAATAAGGAAAAAGAAGTACTGCTGCTGCTGCTGCAGTTGCTGTTTGCTTGTAAAGCATTATCTCTTGGGGCTGTTTGCCAACCAAATGTTTCCTAAATTTCCTATGCTGCCCTTTAGTCATCCAAACAGAAGGAGAGACTTATAAAAAAAATAACAGTAACTTCCTATTGAGTGTGCCCTGCTATGAAGCCGTCTGTGCTGGTAGTTCCCCTGTTTATTCCACATAGTTGACTTATGATGTCTTGGCTGCGACGTGTTTGTCCAGTCTGGCTCTTCTTTCTGGCAGATTTGTTTTCAAGTTCTATCAGTCTTTGCGAATCTATTTTTATATCTTTTTTTAGTGAAGCAGGTGAGGGGGAACCAACAGGCAAAACCACACTGTTTTCAATAAACTAGGAGCAGGTAGTGTATGTTATATGAGAGACGGTACTTCAAATGCATGGTGGTTGACAGGTTTAAAATGCAATGTTCATCCTCAGCCTATGTCACTCTGTTTTCCTAGACTAGGGAAAAATGGTATCAATTTCATCATCAGGAATGTTTAACCTGCAATTGGGAAAAATACTGAACTTGATGTGTGGTGGAAGTGCATGGCTGGAGGGGCCTTCCACAACACAGACAGCAGTCCTGACTGCTGACTCCAAAGTGGCTAGATGGTGTGCCTCTCCCCATTTACATGCACCAGAAATACTAGAGTATTCCAAAATACCATCAAATACTCCACCTATGATGTTATTAAGAGTGTTTGGCACCAGGAATTTTACCTGGCAACCTGTGTAAGATTACGTTGTGCAATATGGGCACAGGCTCTTCAAGGGTAGCTCTGAAAAGTCCAAGGAACCATGCTCTGCTTCCTGTGGCAGGGCAACTCTGCTCGCTGATGATGGGGAAGGGATGGGTTTAGATGGGAGGGGGTTTAATCCAAGACATTTTCAGTGAAATCTCCCTGGTTTTAATTCACTTTCCCCACCTGACCTGTAAATCCCAAATTGGGTTCAGATCAAGATCCATGTGTATATATGTCTGACCCTTCAAATTTAACATTCTATTGGCAATCCTTTAAAAGACAACTGATTGCCAAGTTTCATTCTGTCTCAACAAACATTTTGAGCGGGTTTTTTTAAAATCTATTGTGTTCAAGGTAGTAGACATCTTGCTTTGTGAGTGAAAACGAGCCACTTAAAAATCTGTTTATTTATAAATCTGTCCTATGTGCAAGTAATGTGCTTTGTAAGATGTTGTGATTTATTGTTGCTTCCTTCATTTGCTTTACTGAATATTTAAGGACTGCTTCCTTTGTGTATTCTTTTCAGAGCTGGCAGGTTGTGGTGGTGAAAATGGAAAAGCTCTGTACTGAAAAGTAGTAGCAACTAAGCATATTAAGTGCATAACATTCAACGTATAAGTATTTTACATGAGGTGAGTGTCAATGCATTATATCACAAAACCAATGTAACTTACATGCTATAAGTAAGTTCCCCTCCTCCTCCTCAGGATAAAATAGAATGATCCTTTCTATATCTCTCAATAAATGCACCTCAGGTATTCTTCTTATTCAGTTTAACATCTCTCCCTTTCAAGCCTGACATGCCATTAAACTGACATGTAAAGATTTTTAAAAGGCCACAAACCATTTTAATTTATACACTCCTTAATGGTCTTATAAGGCAAAACTGCTTTTAAAAATGCAAGACACTCCAATCATGCGTATTAAAATCCATGTCCTTAAGTGGTAGAGAATGCAGCTGATTTCTATCCATTATAGTGACTGCTACTCTCATTAGCTGCTTTGCCTCTTGTTAGAAATGCGGTCCTTGTAACCAAGAACATCCAAAATTCAGCCTCCTGCTCAAAGACATATATAACTTGCAGCAGAAGAATTATAGTAAATGTTCATTTGTATAGTCACATACATGGAAATATGGAAAGATAATGTAAACTGCAGCGTCCATAATGGTGCCCACAATCACAGATGCAAACTATGCATTGCCTGAATTGTTGTATAAATTCCCATATTTGCACATTCATAGAACCACAGGAAAGTAGGACTGAAAGGGACCTCATGAGGTCATCCAGTTGTTTAGTAAATAAACTTACTTATTTTTAGCAATTTGCCATGAACTAAGCTAAAGGTGACAAGCTAATAACTCGCTCAGATATGTATCTATTCACCTATTCATGAGGAAAAATGAAAAAAACCCACAAACCCTAATCTTGCCGCCTACTCCTTTCTACCTTACCCTATTCGCACAATTGCCTCAAAAAAATAGATGGGCCTCAGACAATTTTCTGAGGGTTTGGACCTCAGACTCTGCCTGATCAGCTCAGGATGGGAATGTCAGATTCAACAAACCCCATTAGAGATTGCTGATCTTTCTGACCCTTGTATTTAAACATATGGAAAGCTGTTAGTAGCTTGAATACATAGCTTTTTCTCTTTGATTACAGCAATAAAATGCAGATCCTGTCAGGTATAACTGATATTAGAAATGCTGAATAACATTATGGTAATTGTCTCTCTGTTTCTTCTTTCCCAAACCTGTAAGAAAAATAGTTTGATCATTTTCTTAGTTAAACATTTCTCTGTTCGTATTCTTGAATGTAAGTGGGTGTGTTAAGAACCCACTGAGCTAAAGCTAATTTAGTGAAATTTATTGTGTATTCATTTATTAAATTGCCTGGTTCATCAGTATTTTCTTTTTCTCTTGAAGAAATAAGCTTCACTGTCTAGGCCCACTTCATGTGAAAAATCCCTTGTTGGTTTCTCCCATTGCTTCCACAACTGCTTTGGTAGAACATAATCGTTTGGGGAAGGTTAAGGCCATAGAGGAGAGCTTCTGCTGAGCATTTGTTCAGGAGCAAGGACAAATCCTAGAGGTGGCTCGGCAAGTCATGACAGGAATAGAACTGGATTTTGTTTATAATGGTACTGGGAGCTAACTTGTAGAGAGAGGGGCACTAGTAAGATCCACTATCACAAACCTGTCCACAGGTGACCCCAGGTTGCCTTGGGATAGCTGCCAGATGCCTTGGTTCCACTACCCTTATACTAGACCTTGTAGACAGTACTTCTGGGTTGAGAAGAAATTATACTTTCCCAAAGTCACTCCTTCCACAGGCAACCAGTAAGGGAACAACCAACTAAAGGATTTATTTTTAAAACACAAGCCTAATACATCAGTAACCATATGTTGAGATAGATAGAAAAGAAAATGAATAAAACACAAAACAAAAGAACACTCACAAGAAAATTAGCAGAACAATGACCCGTTCTTACCTTGCACTGTAAATCCAAAGATACAGTACCTAGCCAGCTTCAAAGGTCTAAATGCTGTTCTTGGCTCTGACTCTGCCTATCAGGGCCTCCTGCATCTCCTTGATAGTTTGCTTTTCCCAGCCTTCTTCACTAAGGGACCTCAGCTCTCCCTTGTTTCCAGAGAAGAGTGAAGAGAAAGTCATGGTCACTAGGCAGGCTTACGCACACTTGCTAATCTGGCCATTAACACACCTCACTCCATCAATCCTGGGGGCACTCACCCTATATCAGTAACTTTTTAGAGATGTATATTTAATAGTAATAGGCAACTATCAATCCTTTGGATCATGATGTATGCGTAAGACCATCTATGACCATCTCACCAAGACCTTCGATGGATACATCTCAGCAAGAGTATGGAGGAGTAGAGGCTGCCCAAGACCTACCATCTTCTCTTTAGACCAGTAAGATAGAATCTAAAGACCAGACTGAGTCTAGACATTCAGCACCTCGATGGCTGTAGCTGTGGCCAGAGAACAGCAGATAAGAACTGCTGCTGACTGCCTAATGCCTCAGTGAGAGTGTGTTTCTGTTAGGGTGATGTCCCTTAGCTTTTCTCCAACCAAACAGTACCTGCAAGACAGTTTGAGTGAGAGTGCCTTACTCTGGAAGTTGCAACACTGGTATTTTATAGGACTCACCCCACCATGAGTAGCTCCACCACATTGCTACCAGGCCTTCCAGTCAGATGCAGTTTACCATCTTACCCTGGACCAAGGTATATATCTACAAGACTATAAACTTGCATCCTTTTAGACATGTAGATTCATTAGGACTCTATCCCCCTAGAGTGGCTAGGTGTGATTCTTTCAGTTCTTCTTTTAAAATGTAAAAGTATCACTGTCTGCCCAAATCCTGGCTTCCCTTTGCCCCCACACCAGGGACCAGTAAACAAACCAAGTCAAATGCTAATTCTTGGCCATTGTCTTTTCCAAGTGTGAACAAATGAGGGTGCTCAAGTCAATCACTGTCTTACTGACACATCCTTGGCTGAAATATAAAGATATATCCAAATGACATTTATATCAAATACTCTAACATTTACAGATACGAAAACAATAAAAGCTGAACACTGGTTTACACTAGCTACAATTAGAGACTAGCCACCACAATAGCAAACCTAATTTGACAGAATATCCATGCATGCCACATGAACCCCGAGGAGTAACTTTGTTTTGGGGTGAATCTGTGACAATGGGACAGGGATCCAGTCTGTAGAAAAAGGAGCACTGTGGGGGATATATTCACAGTGGCATGTGTTGCTAAATAGACTGGATGCTACATTTTGAACCACTGGGAGTTCTGTAGGGCATGTAGCTTCATTCACAGATATAATGAGAAGAAACAACTATGAATATTATGATTGTCTGGATCAGTATGGTGAATTACCTGTGGCCACATCTGGGTCTTGTAAGGGAGAGTGCAATCTTTTTGCCAGTTCCGAGTGAAATGGAATATATTTTTCCATGCTTTTTGAGCACCCCTGAATCTCACAGAGCCAAAGGACTGAATTAACTGCCTAAAAACAGGGGCTTTGACAGCTGGGGATGTTATAGATATGCTGCCTTCTAACTTATTTCCAGTACATATATATATATATATGAACTGGTATGTGTGTGTATATGAGTGTGTGTGTATATGTATATGTGTGTATATATCTTGAGTGAGAAAGAGCCATTAACACACATTACCCCATATACACATGGAATGAAACCAGCTTAACTTGATATAGAAGTTACTTTTGATTAGGTGTTAAGAAAGGTAGGAGAGCAGCTGGTTAAACATTGACTCAGTGATGCTGATAGAAAAAGGAAAGTGGTCAAAAGAAGTCACCAGCTATAGAAAGGAGATGTGGAACCAGGTGTAATCTTCGGAGATCTACATTCATTGTTCATTTCCCAGCTACAACATCCTTACAAACGTTCTTTTGGTTTGGGCTTTTCTTGGCATGGTGTTGATGCTAGCTTCAACTAAGAGGGAATCAGTAAAAGAAAAAAAAAAAAGTGTATAATATTTTCTCATCCAGGGAAGGTTTTTTTTTTTCCTCTGGGAAAGCTTCAAGTTATCCTTTGTTATGTGTGTCCCTCTAGCCGATTAGAGGCATTTGTTCAGCTGCTTCTCTCTGAATTTGTCAGATTTCTAATGCAATATATAAATCTGTTCCTGCTTGACTCCCACAGCTGGTTTTGATCAGGCTCCTATAAAAAGGAAGTTTCAATTAGCACTGATCCAAACATATTTTGGAGTTATATTTTTATGGCTGCTCAACGAATAGTACTCTTTGTCCGTGGTGGTATGAGTGACTCTTAAACAAAACACAGCCAGGATTGTGAGTCATCACCACAAGAACTGTAGTTTGTTGCAGAGGTCAGGCTCTGCCAAAACCAGAAGAATTAGCTAGCTAAATTGAATTAGCGGTTGAAACACATTAATTTATGCTACATAAATGTTATTGTGGCCCTGTGGGCAAGTACTTAGGTCATAGGCTTTATGAACCATTTGCAGCAAGAGGGTTTACCAGCCATAAATCAGCTCAGAATATACCTTTGGAAAATATTTACAGCTCCTCACTATCTCCCCATCTCCAGCCATTGCAATGGTTCAACGTTTTGTGTGTTTTTGCAATATTTAATACACAAGTAGTGAATTAATGTGTTGTGCAGGCCTAGATCAGGGCTAGTTAGGACATGGCCATCCATACTACTTGTGGCCCTTTGCATGGGCAGCTGTGTGTTTATCATTCCAGACAGCTCTCTGCGGGTAGGGTACAGAACTCTGGCCTGCCGCCAGCTTTTCGAGTCAATGCAGCTGTGCAGTAAATGGAAACCTCAAACATACACACAACCAAGCCCTCACAAGACTGTTTCTCTTCTGGGGAGGAATTAGATCCACTTAGGACTGGATTATTTCTAGAGTAAAAAAAGTAGAAATAAGTGTTTTCTGGCTGAAAATTGTGGTAACTGAGGAAAGATGCCAAAAAAGAATTATGCATAAATGATAGTGTTTAAACGTGTTTTTATGTGTTTGGATGTGGCTCTGCCAAAAATCTGACAGGGCCTCATTGTTGGAGCTTTTTCATCATGAGGCCACTGACTGTACACACTGAACGTTTCATAAATAATGAAATAATTGAATGGCTTGCGTGTTTAAGCAGGTGTCAACAAGTGTACACACTATACTATACCTTGCAGCCAGCCAGGTATGAACATCAGTTGTGTAAATACTGAGGAAATGTCTGTCTCCAAGGAAGTACACTCTTTGAATCAAATGTCCTTAACTTGGTGTTTTAAATCAATTCATTTTGGTGGATTTTGGTTCTGCTTGGCCATGTACAAAGAGGCTTTTTTCCCCCTTTTAAGTCAATTTTTGTACAGCTTAGCTGGGGCATCTAGTCCTCTGAACCAGTGAAGCCGTGACACTGCATCGTGCTGCCCATGCATCTTCTTTGACATTGTGCCACAACAAATGCTTCCTCCTGTTTTTCAACAGCCAGCATTTTTATCAGGCATCTCTGAGACTGCAGTTCCCAAGGACACTGCAACCCCATTTCAGATTCTAGACTGTAACTTACATTTAGCCAAGTTAACAGGTATAGCTCTGGTGTTTAGAAAAGTCTGACATGCAGTCATCTGGAATAAATGACATTTTAAATGCTGAGTATTTCAGCTGGATCACAAGAGTGCTGTTATGACATAGGATACTAATGAAATTCAGGCTAAAATTGTTAACGCAATACAAAATATAGCTTTAAATAGCTTGAAGCTTTACATGCATAACCATTTTACCTTTTAATACCTTTTCATCTGTCATTTTTACTTGTTAGTTTCATTAGTCTGAGGAGTAGTATTATTTAAAATCTGTCCCATCCCATCCAGAATTGCTCAGAGCAGTTTACAATGAATGACAAACAATGCACAAATAAAAACCAACAGTAGATTCCCCAAATGATACCCCAAAGCTAGAAAGCTCCACTCAATCCCACCCATTTCAACTTCCTGGCCCTTAAGAGCAGACCATCCACCCAATACTAACTATGGTTACCCCACTTCCATTGTCCCAGTGTCCCTCCCAAGAACACTTGCCCCCTCCTATAGACAATCTATGGCTTTGAAAAAAATGCATAACTCCCTCCCCCTACGACCTCCAAAAACACAATATTAAATTCAAAAGAAATTAACATAACAGAAAGCTGCTCTGTCATTTTGCCTTGGTTTTATTTTTCTGGCAACAGAAAATATGGAAAACATTACTTGGTTTTCCACCAGTGCTTATTATAAGTGAAAACATTTTTCTGTGCTGGCTGTGTTTACCTTTGAACGATGACAAAGTTAAAGTTTGATCCTTCAACCCTTCCTCATATAACCTTTACTGGGGCCTACTTCTGGAAAGCTCCTGTGAACATTACTGCTGGATCTCAGTCGTACTCAAAAAGTTTGCAAGACTGACCTATTAAAACTGCCAGAATTGATTTTTTCAGTGTAAATAGATCTATGTAGAAAGCAAAAAAATGATTGTCTGCAGTGGGGTTAATTCTTAGCAATCATATGTTTCCCATTATACCCGTCTCTACAAAGCTCATGATAGAAAGCAAACCCATTATCAGTGGGGGAAAATTCTTCATGTGGTCTCAGACAAATGTCTTTATTTTTAATATGCCTCACATTAGTTTCTGAAATCAGGGACATGTACTATAATATAGAATGTGGGAGCAAATGAATTATGTGTTTCCTAAATGCATGGTTAATCAATAAAAGGGTTGTGCTAACTATTTACTACATCTTGTTAGTTAGGTTAAGGAAGTAGGGATATTTATGACAATTATTCAGGATGCTGGGTAAAAAAGACAGCCAGACAAACAAACCTCCATAATCCACTTATACCTCACAGATGCCAAAGGGTTGAACAAGCCTATTAACAAGCTCTATGCCTGTCTGTTTGGAGGAGCTGTTAAATCATGAATCTCAGCTCAACACCTGAGGCAGTGCGTTAATAAAGATCTTTTGTAGCAGATTTCTGTTCTATTAAGAATGGACATAAAACAGAATAATTTAAAGCATGTCAATAACTCAAGGCAAAAATGTCGAACACAAGATGCATCATCTTCATAAAATGAAGTCAAATATACACCGCAGCAACTGTTCCTCTTTGGTATCTAAAACCTTTTGTTTGTTTATTTATTTTGGTAAATAATATTAAGGAAAGTAACTTGCAGTAAGTTACTACAGTGATGTACTTTTATGACTTAGTAACTTGAGCATTTTTTAAAATAAATGTACTGGCTTTCCTTCTTATCCTAGAGGGGCCCTGAGAAGTTGGATGCACTGTCAGCTGCATGCATGTATAATAACGACATTTCTACATGATGGTACTCACAGGGCCCAACCCACACCTTGATTTAGGTGAGTTTTGTATTGATATTCTTCTCACCTTTGGTATACATCAGTCAGACTTAGTGGTGAAAAGTGTGTGTGTGTGTGTGGTGGGAGTGCTGCAAAAAGTTGCTGAGCTTCGATATAGGCCTAATTTCTTTACGGGTTAGCAGATCTACAGCATTAAGTGTGCTCTTTTTATAGATTGAAGCTTATATTTTGTTTGCTATGTTTGGATTGCCTCAGGATTCCACAGTGGTTTTAACTAAATTCACTATATTTAGTAATTTTTTGGCAGTTTTGATTGATTTATTGTGTGTTACATCTGGAATTGATTTACTACACTTCTTTTATACTACTGTTTTGTTTTTGCCACTAACATGCTGCATAATAGTCGTGAGTTTTTGTGGTTTGTAGTTTTCAAGTTATACTGTGCAAAACATTCACACTAAAACTTAAAACCAGGTGTTCCAATGTGAAAGCAAATCGTTTCAAGGCCTATAAAAAACCTTTGGGTTAGCAACACACCAGACTTTTCAAAATGTATCTGATTATATTAGAATTGATTCCTGAAAACAGAAGTGTCTGGAATTAATTTTTAAACAGGACTTTCTTAAATTTGGATGGCATTGGTATATTATTACTTATAAGATTAAATCACGGAATGTATTCATTTTTTAACATACCAGCCCAAGGTACTAGCCAAAATATTTGAAAAACCAAATAAAACATAAACCTATTACTCCATGCTTCTGACTCTTTTCACCCAATATACAACTTTGATGTTGTACATAAAATATATATATATGTACTTTATTTTAATGGCATCACCGTATTTTTCATTTCCAGGTTTGGGGAACAGGTTTTAAAACAGACACCAATAAATGGGAAAACAACTTCTCTGGGTGGGTTAGGCAGGATGTTGACAATGTAATACAGCATGGTTAAAATGTAAAATGCTTAGGATCTCAAGTGTCGGAGAACTGCGCAGCTGTTTGAGAAATCAATGCACTTGTTTAGCTCAGAATGCTAGTAAATTATTATAGAGACTACTTAATAGAAAAATCATTTCGACCACGGAAGCACTGAAGTGAGATATTCTGAACCTTAATAAATGTCAGTATATTCATTGTGTCAAGCATACCCGCAAGGTCACTAAGGGCAAGTAAAGCATTGCAAATATTTTTAATATGCTTATCGGTATTGCAGGATTGTGAACATTTCCAAGATTTGTCTGAAAGGGAATGGATGGTAATTTCAGATTTAAAAAAAAAAGCGCTAATTCTTTGATAACTCTGGAAGCAGTTGTTAATGGGAAGTGAAGTCTGTCTTTTTGTAGATGTGCAGGAATAACTAACTATTAATTGGAGAATGAATATCTGTGCGGCTCAAGGACAAATTACCTTTCTCAGTAAAATGCCCTTGCTTTCCTACACATACTACTAAGAAGTATGAATTGGGCTGTGTTCATGCTGGTTTTTCACTGGTGTGCCACCATTTATTACAGTGATGATGCCTCTTATTTGCACAAAGCCTGCCAGGCCTTCATTGGTAAAAGAGGATGTTTTCCTTTGCTTGTTGCATGTGCACAGCTCAACTATAGAAATTGAAATTTTTTTTCTATATAGTCAGCCTTATGAGTCTTTCATTTGCCAGTCCTTAACTTATAGCATGTTCATTTTAATTCAAATAGCTTAGCAGCCTCTTCCTTACTAAGTTTCACTTACATTACTAAGCAGATAATCAGTGAGCAGCTGCAAGTCCAAAATGGTGTGCAGTAATGCTATGTCTCTGTCATACACCTCAAAAAAGCTGTTCTGGGAAAGCTCAAACCAGATGAATTGTGCTCTTGATTCTGACTATAGTGGTACAGAAGGGGTGTGTCTATATGAGATGTTTACTGTGCAGTAGACTAATTGGCTGCACCGTAAATGATGTCACACATCTACATGTACAACCCTATTAAGCTGGAGTAAACTAATTTACTCCACAGCAGGATAGTACTTGTAAACTAGCCAGCTGGCTAGTGCACGAGATGCTTCAAGGCCCCTGTAGATGTGCAGGGCCTATAGAAATCCAGTGCGTTGAAGCAAACTCGATTAATCGAGTCTATTGAAGCATGAAAATTGATGTGCTCTGGCAGCCTTCTGCATCATGTGCATCAGCGTCCCAGCGGTGAAAAAATGGTGGCAGGGTGTTTTGAAATAAAACATGTTTAATGAACTGTAGTTCAAAGTGCCGCACTGCCATTTTTTTAGTGCAGGGATGCTGATACACATGATGTGCAGGCGCTGTTAATTGGCGCAACTCACTAATTAAGATGCCTGGCACCGTGTTAAGATCCCGGAGCATGTGTAAAAATGACCTCCCTGTGGGAGCTGCCTGCTAGCCAGCCCCACACTGAAGCACCCTCATGCCCTAGCCAGTCCCTCTGCAGCAAGTTGAGCCAGGGAGAGCAGCCTTGGGCTGGTAGGCTGACCCTCTGGCACATCTGCAGTTCCAGGCACACTTGCAAACAGTGCACCATGAGCAATAAACGTTATTTATTTACATTGCATTAATATGCACAAGTAGACGTACCCAACTATTATCACTGAGGTCCAGTCATAGCTTTTCTTATGGATTATTCTAACATATAGCACTTTTTTCTAACATAATTGGCACATTTTTGTACCTTGCTTTTGTACCTTCCATGATTCAGTTTTAAAAAGTTCAAAGTAATAGGCTGAACTATTAAATGAATGTGTATATTTGGTAGCACATAAATGCGATAAACTATTCTCTGAAGAGGAACGTGTTTTGGGAATTGTCACTAAAGTCCAAAATAATAAACTGATACTAAATTATTCGTTGGATAAGATATGCCAACACTGTGGTGGCAGAGCACTGATGGGAAGGGTTATGGATAAGTGTGTGGAAACAATTGAAATTAATAAATTAACCAAAATACCCTCCTTCATACAAAATCCTACAGGCAAGTTCTCACTAATTACAGACTTACTTCAATTGTATCTACTCCAGTTAAATTATGAGACCATTTCTTTTATAAATCACATGGTATATTATTTGTTGACATACCAGTTTATTACCTTTAGGGAAAATGGGTTTCTGCTTTCTTCATTCAACCATTACAGCATTAGTATTAAAACTGACAAATGACTTCTATAGTGCTGTGGATTCAAGGGTCAGAAGCTGTAGGGCATATGATTTATCCAGGGGTTTTGATCTTGTGAACCATGGTATTTTATTTGCAAAATACTCACTTGGCTTTTCTAATTCAGAGCTGTACTGGCTGCAGTTGTATTTCCTGGATAGTTAGAATATGGCTTATTATTTTGCAACATAACAATATGAATTCTTTCCAATGTCTGATATTCTCTGTTGGGTGGCCTTTGATATTGGTGTACTGGTTTCTGATTTTCCATATACTAGTATATGTGCATTATCTCTTGTCAACCTTTGTATGAAACAACTCTTCTAGGCAGTCCCGAAAACCCTAATTACCAAAGTGTGTTTTCCTTTTATAGACTATTCTTGAAAACAGCCTCACACTAAAACTTTCCTTGCTCCGTTTACACAAGCAAAACTCCCCTTGACTTCAGGAGATATGTTGGTTGGCTTCAGTGAGAGATTCACCTGCATAAGGGCTACAATGCCTGTCCCATTATTTTCTATTGTTAACTAGTCTAAAATAACTTTTCTGGTGTTTTCATATGAAAGTAGGCAACAGTGATGGCAGAAGTATTTGCATCATTACCAACTCATTCTTATCATGTCCCAGGATGATTCAGTGTTAATCAGTTTGTTTAAAATGAAAACAAAACAGACATTATGTTTCTTGGGAATAATGTTAAATTTGAAGTGGCTGAAAATGCAGGATTACAGTCCTGGATGATAATCACTGTATTTTCAGCTGACAGCTTCAGGTATGCAAGCCTGTATTTAGATTCTGAATTTGATATTGTAAACATACTGCAATTTTAAACAAGCAACCAAATATGAAACTTGGCCAATGAAGACTTGAAAGAACTGGAGAAAGGTAGGATTTTTTTTTCCAGTTAGTTGCACATGTCTCGAGTGACTGATTTTTTTCAACTATTTGTGTTAGTTTAATAAAAGATATCATATTTACCCGAAGAATCTTACCTGATTTATCAGATACATTCTAATTTTAAAAGTATAGTGGAGTATTTAGCGTTATCCACGTGACAAGCCATCTATGTTTAATTGTATTTATATTTAAGGCTAAGTAGGAACATACTAGATTAAAAGCATGTATATTCCATTAACATAAATGTGTGTCACAAACACTCCAAGCCTCGTCCAAAGTCCTTTTAGGACCCAGTGCTAATAGGAAGAAATAATAGGCCTACCATTGTAGTCCTTATGCATATGAATCTCTCATTGAAGCCAACATATCTCCTGAAATCAAGGGGTTTTGCTTGTATAAACTGAGCATTGAAGGTTTTAATCTGAAATCTGTTTTCAGAAATATTCTATAAAAGTCTCTTTTGGATCAGTTCCTAAATCCTTCCGTATCATGCTAAAAATGCACCTCTTAAAATGTGGGGGCATTGTGCTTTAGGTGAAGTCCTGCACCTGTGGGAACTGAGGCCTGCAGCTGGAAGTGGGATAAGATACTCAACTGAGCTTTTGACATCCTGACTTACCAGTTACCTAGGTTGAGTAATTATAGACACTGATGATATCTAGCTGCCACCCTACCCCTAAGAAAGGCATCAGCCTGAGGCGGTGATATCTCTTGCCCACTGCTTCTCCTTTCCTTTTCTCATGAGAGAGCAGGATTGGTATCTGCAGGGCTGAAAGGGAGTCATAACACTATGTGGGGACTTCCACAGGCGTGAATCCTGCTGAACCACATTGTTTCCGTTTATCCCAGGCAAGGTGCTCCCTTCACAACTTCTTCCACCCTGTGCCAGGCACAATGGAGGATCAGAGCCCTTAAGCCTCTGCTTGCAAATGCTATATTAAACTCCTAGCACCTTTCCTTTGTGTGCCTTGGAAAATGAGATCTTATATGAGCTTTCTCTTGGTGAGTGAAAAAAAAATCTTACTGAACTGATTTAATTCTTTGTAATTGCTGTGTTATAAACAATTGGTATTAAATTCATTTGAGAGTGTCATTTGACAAAAGATGTCAATGCCTAACTGTAAGCTCTTTCAAAATGCTGGAAATTGCACCCCAAGGCCTTTCTGTGTTTTTGCAGCATGGATGTAACTATGGTGACAGTTTCTTTCTTAGTGGTGTTAGTCTAGTGTTCCCTAAACTCTGAGCAGCATATTAAATCAGCTCTGATTAAATTGGGTTCCCTTGATAGAGCAGAAGATTGCTTAAACCCTTCTAATTTGTGACCTATGATTGTGCTCAGTTAAATGTGATATTAAGGTCAAGGTCTAACATAAAGTCACAGAGTACACCACAAATTCATTACTACATTTTAATTCATGTAGTGACACAGCTGAGAACATGCTCCTTTACCTTTGACCCATAGTTGTAAAGGAAATCCATCTGTTCTTACTAGGTTATGCAAACCTCTAGAGAGTATATTGCAAGGGTTGTTAAGGAAATAAAAGGTCACCATACATAGACATCTGTGTCATTATTAATATTCTACTCCATGATGAATATAGGTCCAATCAGTAAATAAAGACAACATTTAGCGATGACAACTTTTGAAAACAGAGGACACTTTATAAATGTCTCATATGTATGTATCATAATATGGCTGTCATCATGCAACAAATAGGAGAAGCAAAGAAGTACCTATCATGCAATAGTAAAGTTAGAATAATGTTTGGAAATGTCTCCTTTTATGGTATGATTCCTGGTTACCAGCTGAGACAAATTCATTTGACATACAATTTATTTGGGTCATTTTGTATGTGGGTTTTTATAAGAAAATAAAAAAATGTTTTTATTGTGTTGTTTGCCATAGCTGTTCAACTGATACAAATGTTATATAGCTGGCCATACCTAGTTCTTTACCACTGTCGACTGCCCGTCAATCTTCATATTTGCAAAAAAAGGAAAAAAACCCCCGCCAACTATCCTACTGTGCAGAGTGTGACAGCATGGTAATGTCAGAGGACCAAGAGACAGGTGATGGTTTATGATAGAAATAAATCTTTTATGAGAGCAAACTTGGGAGAATTGCATGCTTTTGTAAGGGATATATCTCTGCACGGTTATCACTGACAGTCTTCTCAAATACATCAATTCAATAAGGCAGGGTTTTTATTGCATCTAATCATGTATTGAGGCATGAAAAAAATGACAGAGTGCATGTTTTCTGTTTATAATTTTTTTTAAAGGGCCACACTCATTAGAGGACGTTTTAAATTGGTCTCCCACATCTTATGTTACAGTTCTGCATGTTTTATACAGTATGCAACATTGATCACTCAGTGCATTAGCTTATTATTGCATTCTGAAATGAAACACTGCCTTTTTCTGTAAAAGAAATAACTCCAGATGAGAAGGCATGGAATCTAATTTTATCTCTTAAAAATGTAAATATATGGAAAAAGCAACATGTCCATACAGCATATTCAGTATGCTCACAATAAATAGATGGCATAATCACCAAACTATAAGGATCATTATTATTCTCAGAATATGTATAAAAAGAATAACAACATCCAAAATAAAGGCATAAACAAAAAGCTATACATACAACTGCCAGCCAAAATCAGTTGATGATAATTTTTTAATATGCACTACTCTTAAAAAGAAATTTATTTTTTTCCCTTCGTTTCATGAGAGATCATGCCTCCTGGAACATGTATGTTTACAATTAAATTTTGCAGAGTCTAGGAAATGGCCACAATGAAAATAATCAATGTATAAGCTTCACTTAGAAAGCCACAATTGCACACATCTGCTTCTTCATAAAAATAGTCGGGGGGAAAAATTTGTCCCCGTCCCTAGTGCCCTCACTGTCTAATGAACTAAGAAAAGAAGGCCTGAGATCCAAGCACACCTCCACTACTTGTCTGACTCTAATAATATTTTGCAGCTCTATTTTGCACAAGATACTTTACCCTTATTTAACTGGTAAATAATAAATACTATGTCCCTATTCACAGGGGACAAAACTGGGTAGAAGAAACATTAAATGACTTGCTTAAGAAATGACAATCAGCTACTCAGTATCACAAGTGAGCTCTCACAGGAGTATGAATATATTTTTAATTATAGCCTAGATCTTTTGACAGCTTAGGTTACTTCGTTGATGCCTTTTTCCCCATGCCCATTTATCTCTGTAATCCAGTTTGTCTTAGACACTATATAACTGTTCTACAATACACTTATTTTATAGTTTAGGTTAAAATATGGCTGAAAATACCAAGCAAGGTATTGTGCGTGATCTTGCAGCTCAGAGCACACTCAAAGTCACATTGGCCATCTGCACTAGAAAGGTAAGATATGGCAGTCCTGTACCTTGGCAGATTACTCTATCTGAAAGACCAGGCAAGTAGTACTGGTTGGCATATTGGTGCCATGAATGCTTCTTTCCTTGATCTCATACACCAGAAAACTGGCACACTACTAGAGGCTGTTGCTCTTATATACTTCTACCAGCAATGTGAATTGAGAGCAAAGAGATGCCTTCTAGCTTATGAATGAGGGACCATAACCTGACCCTACAGTGGCAAACTGAATTCTCACTACTCCAAGAAGAAAAAGCGTGTTGCTCAAGGTATTATTTTGCTGCATAATTTCCACTAGTGGACCCATTAAGCTGTGTACCTTTGGCTTCAATTTGCTTAGCAGCCTATTCAGTTCAATCACCTCTCCTGTCTGTTACATTCAGTCTTGGGCACATCACTAGAGAACAGTGAAAGCATAACTTTTTTATACAAAGTCATTTCCATAGATAAGCCTCTATCACTTTGTATTTTTCTCTTCCTTCTTGTGATGTATTTGTCCAGATAAAAAGCTCCACTTAAGAAATGCATATTTTTTTCATACTTTGTTTGTTTATGTGTTTAATTTTGTATTTTTATTCTCTGAACCCCATCTGGGAACTAGTACAAAGTGTCTCTTCCCAAAACTCCCACTCTAGGAATGTTCTGTGATGTCAGAGCGTAGGCTGTGCTAATACGAAGCCCAGAGCTAGCCTGCTTTGCAATCACTTAATTGCCTGCCAAGCTTTACCCTCTAGAGCAGTGGTCTCCAAAGTGTGGTGTGTGCACCCCAGGAAGTATGCAAGATGATTCATTGGGGTGTGAGAAGAAAATATTAGAACTTCTATTTATATGTATATTTATATAAATATACATATATTGGGGGGTGCATGCTCAAAAATTTTTTACTGATAGGGGTATGTGATCAAAAAAGTTTGGAGACCACTGCTTCAGAGCACAGACATATGCAATGGGCAAACATCAAAGTTAATAGATTTAGTTCAGATGTGTATTCAAAGATCTGGGTGATTATCCACATGAGGCTACCCACACGTGGCGCTCTGATCCATAACTATGCAGACTTGTAGAGTAAGAAAAATGTGTCTGTAGCAGTACTTTTCACCCTTCTCCCCTCTTTCCCCTATACTTTCTGGCTTGCTGCACACAGGAACACCAGCAAGCAGCACTGGGGCAGTGCCATGAAGTGTAAGGTATTCTGGGACCTGTCATTCTCAAGAGTGGAGTTTGGTGTTGCTAGGAGGACACTTTTACTCTATTGTTTGCCATCAAAACCATGTCAGAAGGGCAAAACAATTGCTGATTTTGGCTCCAAAAATAGGATCAATTCCCCCTCTAGCAGCAGCAAACTCCACTTACATTCTAGAAAATTACAATGACCAGATGCCTTGTGCTCCATGCATACACACTACCTGTGCTGACTGCTTCCTGTAATCCTCAGTGCAGGCAGACTTTTTGGTGAGACATCCTTTTGCCATCCTTCTGGTGCCCTTCCCTTTGGGCAGTGCCTGGGGCACATGCCCTGTATACCCACCTCACATTATGCTGCTGGTTCCCAAACTTTTTTATACAGTGGATTGGCACAGGAGCAGGACAGGGTGCATGGAGCCGTCTGCCTCCCTCCCAGGCCTTCTCTGTCACCCAGCTTTAACCCTGCATGTGACTGCTGGCAGCAGAAGCCACTTTCCTGGGTGGACAGACAAGGGCCCGAATGGTGGGGCTCGTGCCATGACTCAGCAGCTGACCCTTCACAGCTGTGGTTGGGCACCTCTGCATTATGGCACTGGCTCTATGTATATATATCTTCTACCAAAATAGATGATTCTCAAAGTCCTCTCCACCTACAGGTCTCTTGCCACCTATAAAATTCTCATAGAGCTTGATTTTCACCTGCCTTTCCCCCCACCCCTTGTTCTTGAATTTTATCTGATCAAGATATTTTAATTTTTCCACTACTGGCTATATTGGCTTTATCCAAGCATGAAGCAATACACTGGTGGTCATGGTAAAGTCTACCATTTATAGACTGCATTACTTTATATATAATGTGTGCATACATTCTGTATTTACTTAAAGCTATGTTAGCTTCTCCAGATGGTATAGTCCTTTCACATCATGCATATTTGCAGCCTATTGGGGTTTTTTTTAGCAAGCCTGTGAAGTTGCCACAAGATCCTATAAACAGAGTGGAGGGAGGCCAGGTTCTGTTTCTGAGTTAATGATTTGGCTGCATTAAGAGCAGCTGTTTTTCCCCCCAAACATAAGTATGATTTGACCCAACAAATAGGCAAAAGGCTTGCTACTGGTGGAGGTGGCAATGGAACAATCTGGAGCTATAATAATTTGGAGCTGTACTAGTACTCTTCATTTAAAAGAGTATTGGATATCATAAAATGTAAGTGTGCATATAGTTATCATAAGATAAATGCTCATATTTCATATGACTTATTCTCAGACAGAATTTAAGAAGGAGCTGGACCGGGAAAATGGGATTAGGTTTTTATCAAAGTTTCTGTATTTAATTAATTAGAGAGAGGTGCTTTTTGGATTGCCCCTGACCCTTAATCACCCTTTAAAATGTCAGTGTTCATATTTCTGATTAATTCACACTTGATCAGCATTGGTATACACAACCTTGTCTTTTAAAGATAAGAGTTAAAGGCAAGGTAGAGAATGTGGAATCTACCATCCTTGCATAATTCCTTAAAGTTACTATTTCACAGCAAGAAGCAATCCCTAAATGCCATAATTAAATGTACTCCATCTACAACAATAGATTCCACTTTACTTTAAATAATAAAAAAATGAATTGTGAATGAGACTTAGTACAGTGCATTTCATGCTGTGTTTTAATTTCAGTACTGAAAGCCTTATACACAGAGGCTTTATTACCTTTTATTATTTTTAAATGAACCTATTGTGATGCTGTGATACTAAAAATGGGGTAGGGGGAAACCTAATTAAAAGAAACCTTTTTTCTGGAGGGTAACTCATGCTGTATAAGCAAAATGAATTCATATACTATAGAAAATACTAAAAATGTACAACAAAACTAGGAAAAATGTTTCATCTCAGACTAAAATACAGGCTAATTTGCTAATTCTTATACATGTACACAATACCAAATCCTTGAAAATGTCCCAGAATGGCAGAGTTGAAGTTGGGCCCAATTTGTATCTCCACCAAACACAGCATTTTGAGGAAAAATTTAGCCAAATATTAAAAATGCTTTAAATAGTACTATGTAATAATATAGAGGTTGTTACAGTACTTAAGCATCACTGGAAAATAAAGGCAATCTGTGCATATGACTTCCCTCCTGTAAAACTACCATTCCTCGTGGTGCATATTAGCAAGGCTTTAGTGTCCCTAAAACTAGGCAATTCTAAATGTATCAGGAATTGTCTTTAACACTAGAACATATTGTTAAATATAAACTAAAGAAACCTCACACCGCAGGGATGTAAAATGAAAAAATCTGTTTGAAGTCTAAGATATTAATTTTGCATTTTCCCTAATGAACAGCTTAGATTGATAAAATAAAACTTACTGGTGGATTAGTCCCTGTGGCTTTATATCTGGAAAACTGTGGGATTTTTAAGGATAAGTAAATCCTGGAAAAGTGAATAAACAGTCCTTCAGCCCCTAGACAGATCAATGCAAAAAACAGAAGGGAGAAGGGAAGCGTTAAAGACAAAACCCATTTTTGCTGAAGGGAACCATGTGTCTTAGGTCTCTGATCTGAATTTGATTTTTAATTAATGTGAACTTTTCTTATAAACCTTAGGAGAGGTTGAGGGTTTAAGATTTTCCTTGAAGTTACTTTGGGGATGGTCTTGAAGCTGGTAGGTTGAATTGTGGTAGCATCTGTGGAATACAAGGCAGAACAAAGGGAATTGTGGACGTAAAGGCAGTAACAAATGCAACTATGTCAAATGGACTAAAGCTTGAGCCTTGAAAACAAAGATGGGTAGCATAAACTGGATGTGAAATGTTAAAATTGGGGAAGTGATTTGAAGAGCGGTTAAATATTGGAAGAGTGGCTAGGAGGAAGTGATATTTTGTGTCAGTATTTTTTTAACTGACTGTCCATATCTAAACAAGATGCGCTGTATCCCATGGCTGAAGCCGGAAAGGGTAAGTTTGGAAGGAGAGGAAGGTAAAATCTAGGGGTCCTGCTACACATTCAAATTAAAGCTGGATATAAAACGGCTATTGCGTTATTAGACATTTTCAAGCACTAACTTCACAGCTGGTTGGCTCTTTTTATAGCTGGATAGTCATTTTTATCATGTGATAATTACTCTGCATATGTGGCAAGTCTAAATGTATTTTGCAATTTAACTAGTTAATTGTGTAACGTATGTAACAGAGCTGGGGCCTAGGAGTTGTACAGAGAGAGAGGAGAGCATTGGACAACTGTGTAAGGGGGTGAAGAGAGGAGAAAATAACCACATGGAATAAACTTTAAAGAAAATGGGATTTTAAAGTTTTCCAAGAAAAAGTTATTTCATGTCCTGTAGTGCAGCAGCTCTTTCCAAAGTGCACTGTGAAGACTGATAGTTTTCTTGTAAAATTCAGATGATAAAAAAAATACATTTTGACCTGCTCTGCAATGTCCCTACTGCAATATTTAAAGATTTCCTGTCTGAGCTTTTTTCCCCCTTTCTATTTTCTCTAAACTTTTGATGCTTGAACTTTTTTTCTCAGGCTTGTTTCCCTTTGTATACAGACTGCCTTTATCTGATTTCAAATGATTTCCTTTAAATGTTTAAGTTAAAAAGCACTTATAGTAGATATCATATACCACAATAGGTTTTATATATCTTCACACAATCAAAACTGCCTATGCAGATGAAAGCAAGGCGTGGATATGGAGTAGTGAAATAGTACTTCACACTTCATCTAGTTTTAAAATGCTGTTTTTCTCTCAGGAGTGGAAAAAACCCCACAACCCTACTTTGCTATTTATCTCTCCAAAGCCCACATGCTAAATAATCCAGCTATCTATATCACAAAGCAAAACAGCCTTATTAAAATTCATGATAAAGTGCATTAACCACAAAAAAAGCTTTAGGTGGGGAAAATATCCTCCAGAAAACAAAGTATCCAGGATACTGGCATTTTTGATACCTGGTTCTTCAGGTATGTCAGATTTCAGAAACAGGTTTAAAATTTCAGTGAAACAAGCATGAAGCCCACATTAAAACATGCGAAAATAATGAATGTTTGATTCATGATCATTGATTTAATAAAGCATTGATTCATATAAAATTTCAACTTGCATCATGTACAGACAATTCAAGAAAATAAAATAAACATCCAAGAGACTGGCCTTTGAGGACGAAATCTGATCTGATTGAAGTTGATGTTGCCATTTATTTTAATCAGAATCAGATTGGCCATGAGTGAACAGGGTCTACCAAGGTTTGATCTACATATAGGAGCAACACAGGCACACAGTAATGGGGGAAAATGCCCATTTCCCTTCTGGTAACTGCTAAGTATAGAGCCATCATACACATGTTAAGTAGCTGTCCTCCATGGTAAGTAAGCACAGCCTATTTTCTATGGCTTCTTACTCTCTCTTTTTGTCTGGTGAATTGGAAACAGTAGAAAAGGAAGAAAATAATGCTTGAGTGAAAGGAAAAAAGAACAACATTTAAAAGCATATGTGGAATGGAGTTTAAACTTTTGGGCACCTATACATTTCCATCAATTCCATTTGTAATTTCAGCGCACCGGAGCAGACTTGATTAATAGACTGCTAGAGCGTGGCAATTCCCACTCCAGCGTCACATGTCACAAAATGGCAATGGGGTCACTTTAGCTAATGCTCGTTCAACAAGCTTTAAAGTGCCCCTGCTGCCATTTTTCAGTGCAGGGATGCTGATACACATGATGTTCCAGGTGCCTTAATTACAGCAGCTCTAGAACTGTCCTAATTAAAGTGCCCCCCCCGAGCACACGCATAAATACCCTTTGTTTCTAAAACAAAAAAAGCCGCCAAAAAAAAAAAATCTTGTGAGATGTGTTCACAAGGCTCCATATAATATAGTTGTAGAAAGCAGGCCAATTTCCATTCAGTTAAAATTAAACCTAATTCAATTAAATTCCATCAAAAAATGCAAACTGTAAAGTGGAGAGGTTTTTTTTCCTGCCATGTAGCTCATATTACTAGTAAGCTCTGTTAAAACAAATACACAAATAAGGAATATATTATGAGTTATAGTCAGGAGATAAATTTATCTTTACTAATGAGGATGTAGTAAAATAATGAGGAAGTAGCTCACTTCTTGCCTATGGCCACTTCACTCTTAGTTTCTTTATTCCCTGATTGTACAGTTACATCAACCATTCTGCTTTCGGTAGAATCACACCGTAGGAAACTTGGAATCCTAACATTTTCCACTCCGTTTTAGCTAATGTCTTTGTCAGACTGAGTTAAGTGGGAGATACTTCTGAGTAATAGTTTCTTCACTAGTCTATGCCTCTTTCTACCTTTTTTATTTTACATTCATCAGGTGAGCTTGGAGTTAGGTGGGCTTTAATGGAAAGGTAGATAAGGCAGACAAGGGAAACTGATAGATGAGGTGGGATGCTTATTCCCTTTAAGTGTAAAGTTTGTATTAGTTAGCTAGGTAGTCAAACAACCTTAACTCACAGTTAAATAAGGGGTGGGAGGTGTTTGTTCGTCTGTTTGTTTCCTTTTATAAGAAATTGTATCTTTTGGCTTTAGCCACCTACCCACCTTTGACTTTAGCGTCTCTCACTTCCCCCATACAAAAATTTGCTTCTAGTTTATATTAATATTTGGATTATGTGGTTTAATTTTATTTCTTATTTCAAAGAACATCCCTCAAAGCTTTCATCCCACTTTCTTCTAAGCCAAATGATGATGATGATTGAATTGCTTTGTGGTTTGCTGGTAAACTTCTAAAGTGTTAGATATTTCCCCTTAGGCATTTAATGAGGAAGGACAGACAAGTCCTCCATCTTGCCAGTTATTTAAAGAGCTTCCCATAGCCTTACCATATGGTTTCACTAAGTATTCCTTGTTCTCACACGATGAGGCTTTATACTGAGCCCTCAAAGAGCTGATGTAAGCAAGTCTTTTGTTCTTGAAAAGGCTAGAATAGGGTGGGGGGTAAGCTATCTCCAACCAGTAGCTTCCCCTGTACCTACTGGATATTAAGGGGCCTGTTCTAAAGGCAGTCTGTGGCTCATATACCGAAGAGTAGAAAGAGTTAAACAAACCATTGGCTAAAAAGGTAGCTTCCTCCAGCCCTTATCATCCCTTTACTAATTTAAGAGGCTGTTAGCACTTAAAGGACCTTCCTATAGTTGTTTCTCTTTAAGCATGTCTATGCACAACTCTGTTTTATTTATATAGCATTTTAAGGTGGTTGTTGCTCTGCCTCTATGTATTTCTAATGAGAGAAATATCAACTTAAAACTGAACCTTTTTAAAAAAAGGGTGGGATAAAAATATATGTGTACTTCCAGATGCAAATCCTTCTGCTGAATTAATGAATCACCAAAAATATAGAACCAGACTCAGTTACCTGTATTAGCCCTGAATACTTTTTACACAGAAATCACATGACTAAGGTATTTTGTATTAGCATTGTGTTACATCACTTCAGTGCTAAATAAGTAATGTGTAGGCATGACTATCTTTTGCATAATTTCCCAAACTATATTTCTAAATAATACTTTTTCCCCAATGAGGGGGAATGAGAGTGTGCACATGAAAGGTGCTTCAGGTCAAATTGGCATTTGATCCTCAGTATCCTTGGAATACAATTTTAGCAAATTTTTATGCAAGGTGGAGAGGGTGACTACATAATGGTCACTGCAAGGTTTCATGACCAGGAAAGGGATGTAAATAAGTGACAAACTTTCTCTCTCTTTACTGTTCCTCAAACTGGACAATAGCTGCAGGAAGTGGTAGGGAAATATTTCTCTCTCTCCTGTTCCTGTTACCATCAAATATGTTTTTCCTTGTCTTTTAGGTAATGGGGATGTCCCAGAGACATTAGGCATTCCTTTCCCCATCCTCTCATCCCCTGACACTCCAACTAAGCATTCTTCCTTCTCTCTCACTGAGGGCTGAGAGTACTCTCACTTAAATTACCTTCACAGGCACTGTTTGCCCAGCATATACCAGAGAAGCATTACACCTGGTCTTGTGTGAGCATGTAACTGATGACTATTGTAATCCATTCACACAGGAAGAAAGAGTTAAAGTTATGCATTCATCTTTTAACTTTGGCATTTCTGACATTTGAGTGCTTAACCATATAAACTTAATGATGTATGAACTTAGTTTCTTTTTTGCATTTAATTTCCTAAGGTTTTTCTTTGTCTAATGCAATGCGGGAAAGTGAAAAACTCTAGGTCTTTAAATACAACTTGCAAAATACTAGGCCTATGTGAAGGGGCAAGTGAAGGGACAATTCGATTCAGCCAATTTGGATCTGAAGATTCGGCCATAGACTAAACAGGCAGCAGTCCTTACCACACTGGCCACAGCTGCCTCCAGATGGTAAGTTCATTGTGGTGGGCGGAGTGGGGAGGGAAGGGGTGGGACAGATCAATTCCCGCACAATGAGGGAGGGATTGGGACTGGGACTCGGACAAGCTTCCCTGCCGGGGCAGCAGGGTGTGGGACTCGGGGAGCACGTGCCCCCAGATCTGCATGGGGCGGGCTGAGCCGGGCTGCACTCCAGGAGGCTAGCCCCTCTGCCGGGCTGCACTGTGCAGAGCGAGTGGAGCCAGGGCTGTGCTCCAGGTGGCTATTCCCAGCTGGTGCCCACGCACCTCTTCCCTCCCCCCTCCCCACTCCCACCAACAGACTTACAGGCAACTGTGTCCAGCATGGTGAAGACTGCTGCCTGTTTAGTCTATAGCCGAATCTCCGAATTGGCACCGGATCTTTTCCAAATTGATTCGGAGGCTTCAGATTCAATTTGGACCTTTTAATGGGTCTCCCTATTCAATTTGGATTTGGAGATTTGGCCGCCAAATCCAGCCAAATCTCCTCCAAATCAAATCGGCTACTGAAGCTTTGCACAGCCCTACAAAATCCTATTGTATCACATTAATTCCATTATCGGGAATTATATGAATCCAGCCACCTTTGATGAAAGTCATCAGAACTGGGACCTCCTGAATCATAAAGACAATATATCCCTTCATCCTTATTTTGAAACTTGCTTATGACAAGATCACCTATGTTTATAGCACGTGTTCAACTGTCATTAAACTACCTGTTGCTAGATAAATGCATATTATATCAATTAAGCAGCAGTTATCACTATTCACTACCATTAAACTGAATCAGTTTCCTGGGAAATAATTTCCCATACATGTCA